>NC_071390.1:79015423-79340923 GCF_022682495.2 Desmodus rotundus
AATCCCCATATTCCATGAAAATGTTGTTTATATAACCTTTGGGAAGTCCCTGTTAAGTCATTTTGGTATATTATCAAGCCCTACCTTCATCCTGGCTGGTATGGCTTAGTGGATTGAGCACCAGCCTACAAACTGAAAGGTTGCCAGTTCGATTCCTCGTCAAGACAAATACCTGGATTGTGGGCCAGGTCCTCAGGTGGGGGAATGGGAGAGGCAACTGATCCATGTTTCTCTCACACATGGGTGTTTCTCTCCCTGTCTTTCTCCTCCTCCCCTCTCTCTAAAAATAAATAAAATCTTAAAAAAAAAAAAAAAAGAACTATCCTGCTTCCTTGTAGAGGTTACCCGCTCAAGTACCTAGGTTCAAGTTCTACATTACCTCCTTCAGCAACCAATATCTAAAGCCCACATATTTTTTCACCCTACATTAAATAATAGCAAACCCTCAGTGCCAGAAACATAAGTCAACATTCCATACTGAGCTTCTAATTTCCTTATCTGACCTTCATTTTTCCATCTATAAAAAACAGATGGTAGGACAGACTTCAGAGCATTTATATGACAATCTAATGCAGCAATGTATGAAAATACTTGGTAAGCTACAAAGAATGTTATGAAAATATTGGGTATATTTTTCTCTTAGCTGAGGATAGCCAGTAATTGGCCAACATTTACCCTTTCTGAGGTTTATATAAGGCATGCTCCAGCCGATGAGTAGAGCAGCTTTCTGTTATTATACTTGGTGTTAATAGCAGAAAAACAAGTTCCCCGCTTGAAAGATGCTTCTGTAAGTTTTTGTGAAGTAGTCTCTCTCTAAATGTCATGATCTGGTCTGAATGGCGTCGGAATTTGTACCAACCCACCACATCCTGAAAGGAAATATAGAAAAAAATATCAGGTGTGTACCTTAATCGTTACAATTATTGTATCTTACTGTCATAATTAAGCAATAAAATTGACAGCCTTAAAAAATGGCTTTCTTAATATTTGGCAATATTTTGAGTATATGTAAAGAAAACTTACACTTAAATATACACTTTACACTTTGTAAAGTATGCAAACCGTCTTACAGTTAAATTACTTTTCATTCAGTTTTAGTACTATATTTTATTCTCTATTATTTTTTATTTAATTGATTTTTAGAGGCAGTGGGAGGGGAAGAGAGACAGAGAACAACAGAGGAAGAGAGAGAGACAAACAATGACTTGCTGTTCCACTTATTTATGAATTCATTGTTTGCTTCTTGACTGGGGATCGACTGAATGTGCAACCTTGGTGTATCAGGACAGTGCTCCAACCAATAGGTCCTAGCCAGGGCCTATTTTATTCAGTATAGATTAGAGGGGAAAAAAACAAAGATTAACTTCTTTTGTGGCATTTGCTATCGTAAAATCTTCATCTTTACTCAAAATTTAGATTAAGACAGTCAGAGAAAACAAGTTAATTTGCTATATAGACACTTGGTTTGCTGAACCCAGTAACTTTTAAAACTGAAATTTATATGGGAATGGTATCACCAATCCCACAAAATTGAGGTTTTGTAATCTGTAACATGCTAAAGAAATGTATTTTTAGTATTAATAAACCTATATTTTTAAAAAACTAAAAATAGAAATTTCATTTGCTGAAAACTAAATAATTGTTAAAAAAAAGAAAAATAAACACTTTTCTTAGAGATCTATCTGTGACGGTTTTAGCAACTAAATTTTATATTTGCTCTTTTAAATTGAGGAAATTAAAATTACTTTTAAAAAAACTGAAACTTTTTACAGATAAATTTTCCTTTTTTAAAAATTTTATATTTTTTTATAGATAGAAGACGACAGGGAGAAAAACACTGATGTGCAAGAGAAATCAATCATTTGCTTCTTGCACACCTCCAAATAGGGACCTCGCCCACAACCTAGGCTGTGCCAGGACCAGGGATCAAACTGGAAACCTTTTGGTTTACAGTCCAACACTTATTTCACTGAGCCACATGGCCAGGGCTACAGGTACCTTTTTAAATACTATCCAAATATAACTAGGGGGAAAGCCCAAGCATTTTCACCAAATGATTTTTTTTGAAAGAGACTTCTACTGAATTTACTTTTATTTTGAACTCAGGAATCAAAAAATTTTATGAGAAAAATAGGACCCAGAAATAATTTTGTATTTGGAAAAGAAAAATGTACTTTGATCATTCAACAAGTTTTAACTGAACACTAAGGATGCTGTTGAGGATTCAAATAAGGTGCTGTATAGAAAATTGTTCCTGCGATATTAAAAACTAGTAACTGCGGCTATGTAAAAACAGTAATGGAGTAAATCCTAGAATAAATAGTGCTGGGAAGGGGTAGGGTGGGAAGACAGAAGAGGAAGAGATCAATGTTCATTAGAATAGTCAAGGGAAGGATGAAAACAAGATTAACATTTTTAATGACTAGTTTTGCTTTCAGAGCAGCCCTTTTAAATTTCTGGGGGGGGCGGGTGGGAAGAGGTTTACCTGTGTTATAGGAGGACGTTGTGAAGAAACATGCTTGCTTAAAAGTTCTGTCAAAATATTACACATTTTTAAGGAACTGAAAATAATACTATAAAAAAGACAAAGTAAACAAGGGAGTACCTTTTTGACACTTGATAGTATTCTCCTCAGTGCTTGCTCATTTAATTCACCAGAGGAATTATAAAAGCTGTAAAAGCCAAAATTAAAGGCATTTCAAATAAGCTAAAAATGTGAATGATTTTATTATTACCTTTAATTTTAGTTACTCCTAACCTAACTACCCAACCAAAATCCATATAGCCACTGGTGTGTCAGATGAAGTTCTAAAATAAACAGTAGAGAAAGTTCTCAAAGTGACAGACTTAAAGTGATGGAATACAAGGTCCATAAGCAATGAAAAAGGAAAAGGAGTGGAGTAACTTCAAGAGATAAGTTTGCACATCACATTTTGTTTAAACAAAACAAACTATTCATTAAATATGAGTATTTATAAGTTCACATAACCAGTTCAAAATTCATTCATAATTTACTTATTACAACTTTCAAAAATACATAGGTACATATAAAAATGTGTAAAATGAGTAATGAAGCACAATAACAAAAAGGCAATTTATTCATTGCTAATTCCAAAAGCAAAACTTGCATTCAATTAAGAGAAGTGTTTCAGAAGTTGGTTGGTTTTGGGTTTTTTGGGGGGGAGGAGTGAGAGACAAGGTACTGGTTTAGTTTAACAGTCTTTGTTCTGTAGTTGGAAAGTCAAAGATGTAGGAAGAATTCAAAGATAATTCTAAAAAATCCTAAAGCATTTACTTCCAGCCTTCTTTCCCTTCCAATAATAACAGAATGCAAGTAATATTTTCCTCCTAACATTCACTGAGATAAATATTCTTTTCTACGATGGTGCAATAACTGTTATGCAAAATCCTTTACAAATAATAGTCACTGTTACAGGCTTTTAAAAGTAATCTGTACACTAAAAAACTTAAGTTACATAGAACTGAAGATACAGGGTCTAGCAGAAGTGTGGTTGTGGTAGGGCAATAATATGGGTGTTATAATTTATAGTTTTAATTTGAACATTTCACGTAAAATGTCATAAGGTGTGCTTGAATGTGATATTGTTCTGTTATAGAATTACATGCTTATGATTTTATAATAAAAGATTTTGTAATAACAGAAGGGGTATTATTTGTGCCAGACCCTGTATATCCTAACAGGCAATATGAGTTTTTCTTTTTTTAATACTCCTCTGATGATATGTTTATTGATTTTTAGATAGAGAGAGGGAGAGAGAGAAACATCAATATGAGACAGAAACAATTGGTCGCCTCCTTTTGGTGTATGAGATGAGGCTCCAACCAACTAAGCCGCCCAGCATGGGCTATATTTTTTCTTTTTAACTTACAAAGGCTTACACTGAAATTTTTTACTGGGAAAATAAAGTGTTCCACCTACCAAAGGAGGCCAGTCAGTTCATCAAACAGATCCCAGATCCCTGTATTTTACTATTTATTATCTCAACATGAAAACTCTAAATACAAGAATTTTTTCCTGTATTTCTCTAGGATGGTCTGCTTCTGAGCTTCTCAAAGTGGGACATAAGGCAATACACCAGTGTATACAGTAAACAATATGATAACAGTGTACATCTTATCTATGCTAGCACTGATTTCATGTGACATTTTTGGGAAGGGGGCATTTTAAAATAGACACAGATACACAGGGTGGGGCAAAAGCAGGTTTAGTTGTTCATATGTAAAATAATACAATAATTAATAAAAAATAATACAAGAATAAACTGTTTTGCATACTGAAAATGGTAAACCTACTTTTGCCACATCCTGTATTGTGCAGAATTCATGTTAAATTGCTTAAGTTTTTTTTTAAGTGACTAAGTTTTAGGCTTCAATGACCTGTTTTCCAAGAACTTCTCCCAGATTCCTGAGATGTATCAGTATATTTCAAAGGAAAATTCTGAGAAGCAATGTATTAGAGCCATGTTGAACTTTCTGTAAATGGCCAGAGAGTAAATATTTTAGGCTTTGCTGAACACATAGTCTCTGTTGCATATCCCTCCGTTTTTTTGTTGTTTATTCGTTTTTACAACCCTTAATATACTAACGATTCGCAGACAAGACTGCCACATAAAGAACAGGCCCTGGGGCCATAACTTTGCTGCCCAGCTTATGTGCTAGAACATAAAACTGGGTGTTAAAGCTTATCCAGTTTGGAGTCCCAGAAGTATGGTAACAGAAGACTCTGTTTTTTACACATTCACTTATTTTAAAACAAGGGAAAACTGTGTGGTGTAATATTGGATTAGAATTCAAGAAATCCTGATTCTTTTATTCTACTATTAACCTGATTCTTTTATTCTACTATTAACCTGATTCTTTTATTCTACTATTAACCAGTTCTGTGGCATTGGTTACAGCATTAATTTTTTAGGTCTCTTATTTTGTTGCTAAGGGAAAGTAAAATGTGTGATGAACTTTTTTGAATGAGAGCCATTTTAGGTGGTTCTCCTTATGCCCTTGAGGCATAGGTTTCTCATCACTGGATCAGATGGTTTCCTTAGATCCAAGATTCTATTAAGTTGGTCTAATTATTTCAGGTAGTCACTAGAAGATATGAATCACTTTTAACTCTCTTCTTAATTGTTTGCTGGGTTTATTTTTTAATCCTCGCCTGAGGACATTATTTTTTCACTGCTTTTAGAGAGAGAGGAAAGTGGGGAGAGAGAGAGAAACATTGATTGGTTGCTTCCTGTATGCAGCCTGACCATTGAACACACAACCTAGATATGCGCCCTGACTGGGAATCAAACCCATAACCTTTTGGAGTTTGCTGGTTTTTAATGAGTCTTCACCAAGAATACCTTAGTCATTTAACAAATATTTTTGCATGTCATTGTACATAAGGCACTATAGGAGCTGTACCTCTTTTGGTATAACAGTTTAAGGCTATACTAAGCCTTTATTTCCATCATCCCCTACCATAAATCTTTCTCACCTTAAACACGCTCCACTGCAACCCTTACACAACCTTAGTGATGAGTACATTCAGTATGACTGTAAGATAATAATGCTGATTTTTCATGTATGGTTTATATAAACCATTAAGCTATTTTGTTAAAAGTACACCAGGTTGTGGTTATAGGTGTGTGCTTTATGAAAATTCATTTGTGTACTTTTCTATATGTATGTAACAATACCTCAATAAAAAGTTTTTAAAAATATCACAGCCTATATTAGGGCTAATAGTGCTACTACTATCTCTAGGACTAAAAGCACAAGTTTCCACCCTAGAAAAGCAACAGGGAGCAGGTTAAAGAAACTAACTGCTTAACAGACAAAAGATAACATTGAAAAATATAAGTGAGGAAATAGATGGTAAACTGGAATAAAAAGGTAAAAAAAAGCTTGCTTTTTTGTTGATGTATGAGAATGTGTCACTAAGTTATTATATGCAATGAGGTGAGTGGGTGTGAGAAGGAAAAGCAATCCTCATGATAAACTGGTACTGGGAGAGGTAGTGGAGACCAGCTAAAGCAAACATATACATACAGGGAACAGCATGGGCTCCTGTGGCTCAGTGGATTGAGTGCCAGCCTATGAACCAAAAGGTCATCAGTTTGATTCCCAGGCAAAGCACATGCCTAGGCTGTTGGCAGGGTCCCCGGCTGAGGGCGTGAGAGAGGCTAACAGATCCATGTAAATAAAAAGTTTTAAAAAATACAGAGAACAAACTAATCTACAGGGTTGAAATGAACAAGTTAATTATCATGTATTTTTTAAAAAGTCTTTTCATTTTAATTGGCACCACCATGTATAACAATGATACTTTGTTAGTTTTAAAAATTACTTCACTTGCAGAGAGTAATTTTTACAGAGGATTATTTACTTGCTCTTACTACTCACCTAAAAAGCTGATAACATGGAATATATTTCTGAATGTCTGGAAAAAAGAATTTTTAGTTATAATTACATTAATTGTCATTTGAATAACATATGTTGAATACCTTGTGCCGAGAAGTACATTATCATTTAAACCTCACAATGAACCTATGAGACAGATGTTATCATTCCTTTCATTTTAAAGATGAGGTAACAGGCAGAGATATTAAATGGCTCTCCCAAGCCAGTGGTAGGACCAATATTCAAAGAACCTCAGTCCTAACTAGAGTGGTATACTCTTTCTAAATGTTACTAACAATAACACAAAAGATAATTTCAAAGCTGCTATATTTTCATTTGAATTCTAAAAAGGGGTATGCTCTAATTTTACCCTATTGATGAAAACAGCTGTTAATGGGATTATCTTTTGCTATTCCAAGTATTATCTTTTGCTTCACAAAGGATTTGTTAATGTTAACTACAAACTATCAAGGAAAAAAACCAAACCATCTTTTTAAAAAAAATTGATTTTAGAGAAATATAGATTTGTTGTTCCACCCATTCATGCATTCATTGGTTGATTCTTAAAATTCTTTTTTTTAATTTACTAATTTGAGAGAGAGAGAGAAGAGATGGATGGAGGAGGGAGTGGGAAGGAGTGAGAGGAAGTAAAACACTGATTTGTTGTCCTACTTAATTACACATTGATTGGTTGACTTCTCATATGTACCCTGAGCAGGGACTGAACCCACCACTTTAGCATATTGGGACAACACTCTAATCAACTGAGCCACCCAGCCAGGGCCTCACTGGTTGATTCTTGCATGTGCCCTGACCCAGGATCTAACAGAAACCTTGGCATACCGAGACAACGCTTTAACCAACTAAACTGCATAGCCAGGGCCAAAACATCTTTTTAAGAAGTGAATTTTATTCTCATCATTAAAAATAAATCTAAATAGGAAAAGTGATCATCCTCTTTAGACATTTTTCTTCTAGCAAATGTATGCTATCCTCAGATGAATTTCTCTGTCTGAAAAAACACTGAACACAAATAATCTTTGTAACTGTTGACAGCCAAACATTCTTTGGTGTAGATAAGGGAACATATAAAATGAAAATCTGCCCTGGCTGGGGTGGCTCAGTGGATTGAGTGCCGGCCTGAGAACCAAAGGGTTGCAGGCCAGGTCCCCAGTAGGGGGTATGCGAGAGGCAACCACACATTGATGTTTTGCTCCCTCTATCTCCCTACCTCCCTTCCCCTCCCTAAAAATAAATAAATAAAATATTTTTAAAAATGACAATCTTATTAACCAAAGCAATGTAGTAATTCATGTATCTTGGATTTTATCTGTTACCATGTATCTTAAAGTAATCTAACATTTTGCCCTGGCTGGTGTGGCTCAGTTGGTTGGGCATCATCCCAGAAACCAAAAGGACGCTGGTCTGATTCCTGGTCAAAGCACATGACTGGGTTGCAGGTTTGGTCCCCAGTCGGGGCACATAGGAGGCTACCAATTGATGTTTCTCTCTCTCACATCAATGTTTCTCTTCTTTCTCCCTCCCCTCTCCTCTCTCTAAAAATAAATAAATAAAATCCTTTTTTTAAAGTAATCTAACATTTTAACATAATTTGAGCAAATATTTAAGCGTTTCTACAGCACTTGCCTGACACCTTAAAGCTAAGCACTGCTCCTGGCACAATGAAGTTGCTCAATAGATGACTGCTTAATTAGACTCCTCAAAATATGTTAGATACTCTGAGTAGCATGCCAATTAAAAGAAAAAGCCCCTCCCCCAAGGTCAAATACATAAAATCCTAACCTCATTTGTAATTAAGAAATACAAATTATAATGATTATTTTTTTACTTATCAAATCGGCAAAGATTAAAAGACTTAATAATTAATAGTGGTAAGATTGTGGGGACCCAGGCACTTTTACATATTGTAGAGGAATCTAAGATGACTTTTCCAAACTGCAATGGTCTACCACTAGGAACTTGATTTCAGGTATATTCAAAGGCACAAAGATATATGCACCATAAAATGTCCATTATTTCATTGTTTTGTATTACAAAAAAATAGAAAGTCATTCATAGCTGTTTAAATCAGTTTGGTACATCCATATAATGGGACTCTGAAGTCATTAGAAAGAATGGCAGACTCTATACATTGATACTATAATGCACTCATGACATCTTAGAGGTATTTATCTATGTATAGTATGATCCCATTTGCGTAAATAAAAATATACAGATATATGTGTGTGTTATGTGTATTGCTAATGAGTAAAATAATAATCATGAAACCAACAGTGGTTGCCACAGAGACTAGTAAGTTTAAATTTACTTTAAATATTTACTTTACACATATATACTACATTTATATACATATACATGTACTTCCATTTTAACCTTTTAAAGTGGCAAAAAAAATAACATGAATAGTTTTAATATAAACTGATATCTTTCTTTTCAGAGAGCAATTTGCAAGTACAGATCAAGAGCCTTAAAAATGTTCATATCCTTTGACATTATAATCACATTCCCAGGAAAATATCTATAATAGATATGGACAAGGATGTTCTTTATAGTGTAACTACATTTTTATGGTACTAAAAAATTGGAAGTAATTCTGATCGGAATTTACTTATTTAAAGGACTGCTGAAATTATATAGTACCATGAGTATGGCCACAGACAATACAATTATAAAAAATGTTATTTAGAGAGTAATTTAACATTGGAAAATGGTCATGACACAGTATAATGTCATGCCAAATTTTTTATGAAGTACACCAATTTTGTTTAAAAAGTGTTTTAAAAAACTGTGTATGTTAATCAACTCTGGCCATGTGGCTCAGTTTGTTGGAACATTGTCCTGTGCACCAAAAGGTTGAGGGTTTGATTCCTGGTCAGGGCACACACTGAAATTGCAGGTTCGATCCTTGGTCGGGGCATGTATGGGGGATTCAATCAATCTGTTTTCCTCTCTCACACTGATGTTTTTCTCTTTCTCTCTCCCCCCTTCCTTGCTCTCTAAAACAAACAAACAAACACCCCCCCCCCAAAAAAAAATCTTATCTTTGGTGAGGACAAAGAAAATTAAAAAACAAAACAAAACTGTATATGTTAATGGCAAAACTCCTTATATATTTTAAAATTCTCTTTCTCCTTTTCCCCCTGAAAAAACAGCTGCCACCAGCTACAGCTACTTCACTACTCACTCCTCAAACCCTAGCAGTCTTTTTTCCCCCATTACACTCTAGAAATTATATAAGGTTTTAAAGTCTGTAGTCACTGAGTTTTTTCAGTTCTCATCTTCCAACTTTTCTGTAGTATTTAACATTTTTGTCCAAGCTTTTACCTTTTTTCTTGGTTTTGAAATTTGGTTCTGTCTCCTTTTGCTTGGCCATCTTTCTGCCACTTAAATATATGCAGGTGCTATTTCATCCCTGCTCCCCCACAGTGATCTTATCTGCTTATGCCCCATATTGTTTCCTACTTCAGACTAGGCCATTGCCATAATTTTAATTGAGAAATGAGGGCAATATGTTCTTTTAAAATCTGCTTTTAAAATTTTTTATTTGTTTTTTTCCTATCAATTTAAAAAGTAACTTATGTTGATCTCTTTCACCATAAACCATCAAAAATAGGAGACACAGAAATAAGTGACTCACCTATTGTATAAATAACTTCAACATCATCCATTTGGGAATCAGTAATGCTATTCTTGGCTTCACCTTTCACTTCCCCAAGGAGAAAACCTTCCTACGGATAAAAATAAGCAGTAAGTATATGGAATATACTGATAGTACTACCATTTAGTCACTCAAGTACTGGTATTTAACAACGTATACAGTTATGTGCTTGCATCTTGGGGGCATAGAAAAGACCAGGTGCACTTGCAGGTTACCTGGGAAACATTAACAGTCAAATACCAATGAGTAGAAGAGATTGTAAACCACTGTGGCTTTGGCACATTTGGAAGCATGAAAGGCTTAAAGGCCAGAAATAAGGACACAATGCCTGAGGATCTAAGAGCAGAGCAGTTTGCCTTGGACCTGAAGGCTCCCACTTGTAAGGAAATCATAGCTAGGAATAACTCCAATAATGGAACATCCCAAATGATTAGCCAAAGACTCTAAATTAACGGCACATACTTCTGTAAGCCAGTGGAGACTTTGGAGCTATGAAATGATGCAATGATCAATGCTTCTAGATTAAAAACCATGCAAAATATTAAAGATTCGAAATTCAGTACCAGTCTGCTTTCTAAAAGGGGAGCTGCGGGCCTTAATCCTTTAAAAAATACATGCATTCTTCCCACAACAGTGGTGGCTTTTTTGAGTTTTGGAGAATTCTGTCATTTCTCTTGGCACATTTAAAGACCCATCGTGCTTGACAGACAAGGAAGATTTTGTCTTCTTTATAGTCACGAATGCCCCCTGCCATTTCATTAAGTAAGAGCACAAAAAGGATGTGAGTGTTTACTAGACAAAAAGAGGATCAGTCCAGAGCTCTGCACACTAGACAAATCCTGGGAAAGGAAGCAGGGACAATGCAAGTATAACTATCTAGAAAATCACCTTTCAAGGCTATAGGAAAAAGATTTGAGAGACAAAGGTCTAACATTATGGTACTTTCCAACAGCTAAGTTTTATGCTACAGGACCCATTCTGTTTATATTTACAATAAGACATCCCAAAATAATTTCCACAGCTATATACATTTGAAATTGGCATATACATTTGTTCCTTTCTAGGTGTAATCTATAAGGTTATTTAAAAAATTACTAGAGTTTATTCAGCACAGTATTTACAAGTTACTAAACACTCTAAGGCACTACTTCTTGGGCTCAAAGTTTTACACTAATTTCATAAAAATACAAGTTTTTAAAAATAGGTATTACATTTAAAAAGTATTCACTACTTTATCCAGTGGTTTTGAACCTAGACAATTAGTATAAAATAAACATTTAAACATCTAATATTTGAGCATAAATGTTTAAAACATAACTGAAAGCATCAGAAAAGGAACTAGCTGAAGCCTTACAATTTAATAAATTTAATACTAATGCAAAAGTCAGATATCCGATACCAAACTAAGCTTTTTCATCTACTAAGAATTCCCCCCAAATAGTCACTGGATGCGACATCTCTTATTCCTTTAACCACCCTACCACTTCAACAAACATGCACAGCAGCTGCTCCGCATAAAAAAATTCAGTTGTCTTTGGAAGTACTGTCGGTAGTTAGAAGAAAGGGAAAGTAAATCGGCAACCTTCTGGCCGTAGCAGGCTACTGCTATGTGAATTTTCTACCCTTTCACAGCCAAGGTGAAACAGAAAAGGGGGGCTGCTGAAAGAGAGAAATGGGAGCGCATGCGGGTCACTGGAATAGGGGCACGGAGACAAACATTGCTCAGAAGAGGGCAGGCTAAGGGAGTGGAGGGAAGTGGGAAAGAGTATAGGGAGGATAAACGGTGATGGGAGTAGACACGACTTGGGGTGGAGAACACACAGTACAAGATAGAAATGATGCATTATAGAATTGTACCCCTGAAACCTACATAACTTTATTAACTAATGTCACCCAAATAAATTCAATTAAAAATAATAATTTTAAAAAAGGGAGGGCTAATCCTACAAAAGACCTAGCGGGCAGGAGGGACATTTCAGGACGCCCCGGAGCCGGAGAAGGCAGAGTCCGGAGGGCTGAGGCCGGCGCTGCGGCAGCCGCCCGGGAGCTCGCGGGCGGGAAAGGCGTGGGAAAGGCGCCTCTACGAGGAGACCCCGGATTCCTCCCCGCCCCTCAGCTCACCGTGTCCGAGTCTGTATTGAGGTGCTGGAAGGACAGCGCGCCGAGCACAAAGCCGGAGAGCACCGCCGAAGTACTCTCACCCTCCATGCTCTGGCGGCCGCGGCGTTGCACCAGAGGGCGGGCTGGAGAGCCCCAGGCCGGGAACCTTGTCAGAGTAGAGGCTCGCCCGCAAAGCGGCTGGGGGGGGGGGGGGTGGAGGAGGAGCGGAGGAGGCGCAGAGGCGAGGAGGCGGGGCCGAGCGAGGGGCGGGGCGCGCGGCGGTGCACAGGCGCGGCGCTCTAGGCCTCCGGGCGGGGTAGGGAGGCGCGGGCGCCCTGTGTTGGGGAGGGTGCTGCGAGGTGGCAGTGGAAAGTCGGATTTGCTGCTTGCTCTTCGTCACTCCGCTTCCGGCTCGGGGACGTATCCTGGCTTCTCTGACGACTTAGCCCTTTGGGCTGTTTGGTGGGCACCTCTTGGGAGGGTACAGAACGCGTTTTGGTGGCCAGCTGCTCCGAGGGACCCATGACGTAATGGATGCATCGCTTAATGACATTGTAATATCACAACGGATATGCTGCATTTATGGTTTTCAAACTGCATGATTCTGCCCTTTACCTAACGGAGGTACTGGAATACTAATTCGAGTGTCAGGGATTGTCTTTCCTAGAACTCTCCAGCGATGTTCGTGGGGGTGGGGGAAGCGGGAGAAAATTTGGGTTTCTTTGAGTGCTTGCTTTTAGAAAATTATGGACTCAGGTTAATTTAAAGAATATATAGATTTTTAAACATTGTTCTGACAGATTAATGACAGGTATTAACCATACAGTATTGGAGCACTTGATATAAATTATAAGGGGAATGGGAAGACCAGGACTTGACAATTTATGCACACACGATATGCAAAGATACGGTTTTTAAATGATTGTAAGAGAGCAAAGTGTCAGACTACAGATGCCCTTTCACAACGATGGGTTTACATCCAGATAAAACCACTGTAAATTGAAAGCATCCTAAGGTGAAAATGCATTTAATAAACCTAACTTTCACAATATCATAGCTTAGCCTAGCTTACATGATGTGATTTTTAAAAGGTCCTTATACAGCACTATGAAAGCTTGGGTGGGCCAAATGGACCCCCTATTGTTCCCTCAACATTAAAGTGCCCCAAACAAGTCATGCTCTATTTCCCTATTTTGGAGGAATTTTAAAAACTGAAAAATAATACAATGACAAACCCGACCAGGAATCATCTACCAGGTGTGAATGAGGCCCAAAACAAAATCATAATTTCACTTAAAACTTGACTTTTTTTGTGATTACGTGTCATGATATATTTAATGTGTGGCCCAAGACAACTTTTCTTCCAGTGTGGCCCAGAGATGCCAAAAAGTTGGACACCCCTGATAGCCAATACTCTGTCAAATTAAGATAAAGACTAACAAAAGTGTTGGGCCTCTGTGGCTGCGGACCCAAAACCTAATGCACAGTAGTGGATAAAATGGTCAGGTGACGAAGAAAAATTTCTGAGATTCCTTGACACAGGAGCCTCTTGCCTTGTTGTACCAACACCTGTTGGTGAAGCCCCAATATGGGCTACAGATAGTAAGAGTGAATATAGAAATGTGTAAGATTATTGATAACGGTAATAATCTTACTATTGACAATGGGATTAAGGTAAAAGTTTGAATGAAAATTATGTTTAAACAGGCTTTATGTGAAGAAATTGTGTTTCCTTTATCTGAATCCTTTATGGGAATAGATATTATATCCCACTGGGAACACTTACCCTACCTAGCACCATAAAACCAAAACCTATCAAGCTTTTTATATAATTTATATCATCCAATTGTCCTATAGTAAAGTTGCTCTAATTTACAATTTGATAAGAAATGAGTGCCTTGAAAAAAATGAAATGCCATAAAATAGAATCTCTGCCAATTTTATGGGTCACAGATTTTCTCTTAGTTAATTTCAGTTGATGTAATTGGTACTACCTTGCTTGCTCATGAAACTGAGACATGTTTTTTGGTCATTTATATTTGTTCTCTTGTGAATTACCTCTCTCTCTATATATATATATTTCCCCTTTTCTATTGCTCTTTATATCTTACTGATTTAACAGTGTCTATGTATGAAAACTATTAACCTTTTGTCTGTCAAATACTGAAAGTTGTTTTTGCCTAGATGTTTTTACCTTTAATTGTGTTTAAGGTAATTTTTTAAATCTTCACCAGAGGATATGTATTTTTTTATTTTTAGAGAGAGAGAGAGAGAGAGAGAGAGAGAGAGAGAGAGAGAGAGAATATTATTGGCTGCCTCCTGTACATGCCCCAACAGGGATTGAACCTGCAACCTTTTGGTGTACAGAACGATGCTCCACCTGGCCAGGGCTCAGGTAATTATTTTTAATACACAACTTTAAATCTTTATGTTAAACTTTTATTCATGCCCTTAATCTTTTTGTCTAAGGTATTATATTTAAGAAGACTTCCCTGTCTTATGACACTATTCTTGAATAGGAGGCAATTAAGTCCACTACTTAAGACCAGTGTGGACTAATGCCATTGGCTGAATGGAATCATAACAGAGATTGATTACCAAAATCTTGAACACTGGACTCATACAAACAATAGAATTGTTTTAAGAAGACTTTTTTTTTTTTTAAAGACTATTTGCTCCTTTCTTCACTAAAAGGAACTAGTACTCCTTGGAAAAAAGGATGATTTCAAGACAGAGAAAATACAAGATGAGCCTGGAACTTTTTTTGATGCCAGAAAGTAAAGATGGGTTCAAAGAATGATGTAAACATGTCAACCTGACATAGGAGTTAGGTGGGCTGATACTGACCAAATCTGAAGCAATCTAAGTATCAAAATAAATAATAATAATGATGGATTATGTCCCATTAAATAAAATAGGAATCTTTGAGTCCACTGATGTGAATGAATGAGTAAATGTTATAAGAGAAAGCTCTTCCTTACAGTAGAATACCAACTAATGTAGAAGAAATCTTGAAATTAGAAAATCTTTTTTGGTAACTACCATCATCATAATAATTGATACAGACAACAGATACTAAAACTACTGGGAAAAGTTTGAGTAACAGTCTGTTTATGTAGTCTCCAAGTATCTTCCCAAAGATATTTATGAGTGACAGGAGAAAAAGTAACTTTTAAACACCCCCTTAACCAAATAATGAAGGTTAACATCACCAGTAAAGAGACAAATACACATCAGCTGCCTCCTCATGTGGTGTTCTGAGAAGACCACAACATCAGTTATGCAATGTTCTTGCTAAAAGTGCGTAAGTTGAAATTTCTCACTAGAAAAAATTAGACAAACTCAAACTGAAGGACATTTTATGAAATAACTGACCTGTATTCTTCATAAATGGCAATGGCATAAAAGAAAAACACTAAGGAACTGTTCTTGATGAAAGGAAACTAAAGAAACAGGATATCTGAATGCTGCAAGTAATAATCTACAATGACAGGGATAAGTGGGTTCAAATAATACTAAAGTATTGGTAAAAGCAATTTTTCCTTGGTTTTACTTTGCCTTATCTACAATTAGCATAGCATAACTCAGAAAAACCTGAAAAATAAAGCAACTCTGGAATCTGCACCTCAAGAACTATTTTTTAAAAATTACTAATAGATTTCCTTCAGTTACCCAAATTTCAAGGCTTTGAATATATTTGAATAATAGTTTCTAAATTTTCTGGTTAGATTGAAACTTTTCCTTGTCATGCTCTCAATTTTACTTAAGAAAAGGTATGGATTTTATTTTTCCAACCTAGGGAACTCTTTTAATCTATCTTTAAAAAACCCCTAAAATAGTGTCTAGGTCAAAGTTGACATTCAATATTTGTGGAATGAATAAATTTTGGAGGGCAGGAATGCTTTCCTTGAATTCATGAATTCACAGCTATTGAATCAGGTAACCATGCTAGGTACTGAAGGTTCATTGAATAACAAATAATTTATAATCTAGTTGGAGACAGAAACATTAAATACAAAATCTCTTATATCATGATTCTGATCAACGCCTTATAGGAAAAATAAAGCTAGAAGCAAGGATAACTAAGGTACTTACTCCCCCTAGTGTTGGAATTAGGGATGGTTTTCCCAAGGACCTAAATGCCTCAGAGGAAAAGAGGAGTGGAAACAAAGAATGCCCATCGAAAGGAATATCGTGTGTGGAAGATCCGACCAAAACTTAAGGAAAGGGTTGCCTGAGCTGAGGGAGAAAACCAAATATATTTTGGATTCTTATTTTGAGTTAACTGTGAAGTGGTTCTTTGTTCTGGGAAATTACCTGAACTGACCCTTTAATTATAAAAATGTGAAGCAAGCTACTTACTGTTTGTTTTTAGGGGAAAACTGAAAGAAAAATAAGAATGTAGAAGTTGCCCTGACTGGTGTGGCTCAGTGGGTTGGGCATCATCCCACAAACAGAAAGTTCTCAGGTTCAATTCCCGGTCACAGCACATGCCTGGGTTGTGGGCCAGGTCCCCAGTTGGTGGCCTGGGAGAAGCAACTGATCGATGTTTCTCTCGCACATCGATCTTTCTCTCCCTCTATTTCTCCCTCCCTTCCCCCCTCTAAAAATACATACATACATACAATCTTTTTAAAAAGAGTGTAGATGCTTTAGACACACATCTTAGTGCTATGTTTGGTCTCTAAATAGTTGTATATAGTCAAATCATTACTGCACACTGAGACTCCTTTGATTCTATGGTGAGAACTGTTTCTTGCTTTCATTTATACCTGGAGTTTATAGCAAAGGAAGGTTAACCTTGGGGAGGTAGTTGTGGGCTTATTCAAGAATTACTTGTGGGAGATCCAGAGTTTTTGCCCCTGAGCCAAGGACCCAAGTCTTCATCTTCTGCTAGAAGACACGGAAAAGAGGAATGGGACTCGGCCTGGCACAACCTAATCTATGCTGGATTGTTGATATCTTGCATGTGACTTAAGGCAGAATAAACCAAAATATGCTGATGCTTGCTTTCAAAATGATTGCTCCAGTAGCAGAGTGGAAAATGGACTGGAAGGGAAAAAAGTGGATTCATCCTAAGTATTTCTGAATTCATGGACTTCAGTTAATTTCTTCACATAATTTCTTCTTGATTATTTCATTCTTCTTTAAATTCCCAAGATTTATTATAATATCTGGCATATACATAGTCTGCCCTACATATTTGCTTACTGAATGAATGGACTTTTTAAGGTTATTTTTTAAAAAGTCATTATATGGCTCTGAGTGGTGTGGCTCAGTTGGTTGGACATTGTTCTGCAGAGTGAAAGGTTGCAGGTTTGATTCCCAGTCAGGGCACATGCCTGGGTTGTGGTTTTGGTCCCCAGTCAGGGTGCATATGACAGGCAACTAATCAATGTTTCTTTTGCACATTGATGTTTCTTTCCTTTTTCTCCCTCCTTTCCCCTCTCTCTAAAAATAAATGAATAAATACATAATTTTTAAAAGTCATTATATAGAGAGCCCTAAATCACCAGAATTTGGAAATAAGAACAACCTTTAAGAATGAAAATAATGTATATATTTATTTCTTTTTTAAAAGGTTTTATTTATTTATTTTTAGAGAGGGAAAGGGAGGGAGAAAGAGGGAGAGAAACATCAGTGTGTGGTTGCCTCTTATGTACCCCCTACTGGGCACCCAGCTCACAACCCAGGCACGTGCCCTAGACTGGGAATTGAATTGGCGACCCTTTGGTTCACAAACTGGCACTCAATCCACTGAGCCACACCAGCCAGGGCTATTTCTTTTTCATTTAATAATTTTTATTATATTTTTTCATAACCATTTAGTCCCCTTATACCCCCTACCCCTGTATATCTATTTCTTTGTACATCATTTTTTCCTTGATAAGAGATTGTTACTTTTCTCCAAAACTGATTTAAGGAATGAAAGAAACTACATAATGAGTCATTCATAGTGGAATAAGAAAACCACATCAGAAAAAGACTAGTAAATGTGGGTACCAAAGAGATGTAAGGAACACACATGAACATGACTAGAGTAAATTTCCCAGAAGAATTATCAGAACATGACTCAACATGAAAGTAACTGGTGACTTCACTGACTCTCAAGAAATCTGTTTAAAGAATAAAGGCAGGGATTCCAAGTAGAATGAGGGAAAAGAGAGAAAGCAGAGAAGCTGATTTGGGTGGTTATCGTGTAACTTGACCAGAAGAGGCCAGGGAGTGGTCACTAATCGTTTAGTCACTCAACAGTCATTCTGTTCCAGGTTTCTACTGGCCCTAGGTGAAAGAACCCTTCATACTATACATGTCTCTGGCTCTCATTTCTTTTGATTATAAAGAAATCAAAAAGAAATCATTGGCTTTCCATCCCTTTGATGCAGTGAAGGAGAAGACACTATATTTTAAAGATATTCTGGCTACTAGAAAAATATATACAATATTATAGTCTCCTGTGAATTTATTTAGTATGAACTGGCCACAAAAGCTTGACCAAATCAAATTTGTGAATCTTAAAACCAAGGGCTATTTTAGCTATCTCAAATGGAGATGATCACACTAAGGAAGTGGTGGGCCCCCATTTTTGATATTCTCTCTCACCACCTCTCACTGAATAAGAATTTTACAGGGGGGACATGCCTCATTAGAGTAGCTCACTCCCAGGCAATCTTGCAGAATCTCTACTGCAAGTAGAGAATCTCTACTGGAGTCACTTGCATGACTTTGGCTTTAATAGTGCTGGGGGTGACTGGGTCACCATGTTTCAAGGTAGGAGTCACAGAGAAAATGCCCCCCAGACACACTTTGTAAAGGTAAGTCAATAGAAGAATCTAAGAGGTTGAGACTTCAGTCAGCAAGCTGATGTTCTTCTTAATTGATTCATTCATTGCACATGTGTTGGTGAACCATCAGCTCTCTAAGGACTTTGGTAATAGAATCAGGTTGGGATTTTCCTGGTTCTAAAGAACATTTCCTGTAGTCTTAAATTCATCATATTCAGAACAATATCATCACCTTTCTGGGATGCTCAACCTGGAGAATTCTCAGATCTCTTAAGATGTTTATGTACTCTAACTTAAGAAATATTGAATTTAAAGAGTGGGTGGCCTCAGCTTACTCACAGAGTACTTCTGGACCCTTGAAACATGTCTCTGTTCCCCATGGTTCCAGGGACTCCACTTTGAGAAACACTGGGGAGAAGTCTTCACCTGTCTGTTTACTCATGCATATGGTTGGGTTACAATTTTTCTTTTCACTTGTATTGAGGTCCTGCTGAAAATATTGTTAGTCTTCTACTGAGAACAATACCTGGTAGACTTAAATATAAGTAAAACAAAAGAGTTTTTGTTTGCTAAAAAAATAGTGGAAATAACTGAAGCATAGAAATCACTCTGGGAAGTGCTTCACACCATTACCTATTTCAACTTTGCTCAGCTAAACTATCGTTTGAAGAAGGGAGTGTTTTTCCGCAGGACTCCATGGAGGAGATACCAGGAAGGGACAAATAAGAATAATGAGTGAAGCAATATAAATAATAAGTGTGTTATAACAGTCATCATGGTAATTGAAGAGATTTTATTTCCAACAGAGGCCAGAGTACATTGAAGCTACAAATCAGTCACCAGGTTGTTTTCTTTTTAATTGTTGGTGTCAGCTAGTTGCTCTGTGCTCAAAACACAGAAGTGAACTTTAGCACTGTATGTTACAGGATGGTGACAGCAACCATTAATCAAAGACAACTCTTATTATTTGAAAAGGTTTTTAACTTATGAACTTCCAGAATGAAAGACTCCAAGACTGATCCTGGGTTAAATTTGACTATTCTCTTTAACTATTAATCTACTTATTTTTATTCTGCTTTAGTTAGGGAAGGTATGCTCCAAATAATATTTAAAATCCCAGTTTTCACATATTGCCACTTGTCCTAATATACGGTCAGAGCTGCATTCGGTCTTTAAAATTTTTTATTTTTAAAAGATTTTTATATTCCCTGAATTGTGAATACTAAGGGAAGAAAATCAATCTCTATGACTAGTTTTCCGATTATGAATAAATTTTGGTGTGTGATTGGTTATACCATTACAGAATTATAAATCATGAAACCATGCCTGAAATCACCAAACCACAAAGACCTGTGTACATGCATGTACATGTGTGTATACATATGATACAGTACTTTTCCAAAGAGATGAGGGCTTTACCCACTTTCAAGTAAGGTCAGAAGACTACATATAGTATCAGCATCAGAGCAAAATATTGGTATTATCCAGTAAATTCAAATATAAAGTCAATTTAAACAATCTGTTAAAGGTTTTAGTGATTATTATAATAATGTAAATATTCTTCCAAAACTGGAGAAATATTTTGGGAAGATGGGTAAATTGTATAAAAGTAGATATTATGAGGGATTACAACTACCTGAGGAATAACCTCCCCGAGTAAGTAGTTTCTTAATGGAAAATTTTGCCAACATTTTTATTATTCTCCAGTTGATTCTCCTTTGTCATCATCTCCCACCACCCCCTTCCCCAGAGGTGCCAAATCTATGGTAGGGTCTTCTGTCTTAGTATTGTCCTGGAGACACAGGGAACTTGGCCATCAGACTCATTCTCCAATCTTTATAACAAAAATTAAAGGAAAGAAGAAGAGAAAAGAAAGAAAACTTACTTTTTCATAAAATCCAATTGTTAGGAATACTGAGAATCTAAAACTTTGGTAGTGATAGAATTCCTTATAGAAGAAATTCTGACTAACCAGGACTAGCTGAAGTTTATCTACATTCAAATTAAAATGTACTGCAAGAGTCTAAGGAGGTAATGAAAATGAAGAAGTAGGTTGCGATTAAGCAAAATTTTAATAAGTACTTAAGTTGAAAGTACATGTCATTTTTCTCTCAACTCTACCATAAGAAATCCATCAATGCCATGGTGATGACAAAGACCACGAGAGGAATGGAGCTAGAGCACACTGGAGAGGTTATGCCCTATAGGAATGTAGGCTCAGTGTTGCCTGATAACAGAAGAATCCAGGAATTCTAATTTTAGTGTGAATATTTTTTAATTAATTAATTTTAATATATTTTATTGATTATGCAATTACAGTTGTCCCATTTCCCCCCCTTCACTCCACTCCACCCTGCACACTCCTTCCCTCCTACATTCCCCCCTATAGTTCATGTCCATGAGTCATAACATAAGTTCTTTGGCTTCTACATTTCCTACACTATTCTTACCCTCCCCCTGTCTATTTTCTACCTACCATTTATGCTACTTATTCTCTGTACCTTTCCCCCCTCTCTTCCCCTCCCACTCCCCTGTTGATAACCCTCCATGTGATCTCCATTTCTGTGGTTCTGTTCCTGTTCTAGTTGTTTGCTTAGTTTGCTTTTGTTTTTGTTTTAGGTGTGGTTGTTAATAACTATGAGTTTGCTGTCATTTTATTGTTCATTTTTTTAATCTTCTTTTTCTTAGATAAATCCCTTTAACATTTCGTATAATAAGGGCTTGGTGATGATGAATTCCTTGAACTTTACCTTATCTGAGAAGCACTTTATCTGCCCTTCCATTCTAAATGAAAGCTTTGGTGGATAGAACAATCTTGGATGTAGGTCCTTGCCTTTCATGACTTGGAATACTTCTTGCCAGCCCCTTCTTGCCTCTAAGGTCTCTTTGGAGAAATCAGCTGACAGTTCCCTTCAAAGGGAACTCCTTTGTAGGTAACTGTGTCCTTTTCTCTTGTTGCTTCTAAGATTCTCTCCTTATCTTTAATCTTGGGTAATGGAATTATGATGTGCCTTGGTGTGTTCCTCCTTGGGTCCAGCTTCGTTGGTAGTCTCTGCGCTTCCTGGACTTCCTGGAAGTCTATTTCCTTTGCCAGATGAGGGAAGTTCTCCTTCATTATTTGTTCAAATAAGTTTTCAATTTTTTGCTCTTCCTCTTCTCCTTCTGGCACCCCTATAATTCGGATGTTGGAATGTTTCAAGATGTCCTGGAGGTTCCTAAGCCTCTCCTCATTTTTTTGAATTCTTGTTTCTTCATTCTTTTCTGGTTGGATGTTTCTTTCTTCACTCTGGTCCATACCATTGATTTGAGTTCCAGTTTCCTTCCCATCACTATTGGTTTCTTGTACATTTTCCTTTGTTTCTCTTAGCATAGCCTTCATTTCTTCATCTAATTTATGACCAAATTCAACCAATTCTGTGAGCATCCTGATTACCAGTGTTTTGAACTGTGCCTTTGATAGGTTGGCTATCTCTTTGTTTCTTAGTTGTATTTCTTCTGGGGCTTTGATCTGTTCTTTCATTCGGGCCATTTTTTTTTGTCTTGGGGTGCCTGTTATGTAAAGGGGCAGACCCTTAGGTGTTCATCAGGGCGGGGTAATGCTTGGATGCACTGTGATGCTGTGTGTGGGGGAGGGGTCCAAGAGGGAGCAATGGTGCTTGCTCCACTCTCTGCTGGTTTTCAGTCACTCCCTCCACTACCCACAATCAAATTGGGCCCTTCTGGTGCTGATTCCTGAGTGGGTGGCTTTATGTACATTCTAGGCCCCTGTGGGTCTCTCCAACGAACTCTCCTGTGAGGCTGAGAGTTTCTCCCACTGCTGCCTCAACCCCCACAGGTGTTTTCACTCAGAGGTTTGAGGCTTTATTTCCCCAAGCTGGAACTCTGGGTTGCACGGTCTGTTGCCCAGTCCACCAGCTGCTGCCTCGTCAGCCAGCTGCAGCTTTGCCCACCCAGCTCCACAATCCGCCACCTTGCTCAGTCTGCCAGCCACGGACTTGTAGAGAGTCCTTTCCACCTGGCTGCCTGTGTCTGCCCTGCCTACTGGTCTGGATGAATGTTTCTTCTTTATCTTCTTGGTTATCGGACTTCCATACAGTTTGATTTTCTGGCAGTTCTGGTTGTTTTTTGTTTTTAAATTGTTGTTGTCCTTTTGGTTGTGTGAGGAGGCACAGTGTGTCTACGTATGCCTCCATCTTGGCCAGAAGTCCCCTAGTGCGAATATTTTAATATGTGGACAATCTATTCAAGTTTTCTAACAAATCGAATGGGTCTTTGTAAAGGCCCCCTAATTTCTGACTGCTGATTTACACATAATTGGAGAATAAATTGATTGGGAAAAGAGCCTGGGCTTTCTAGTCAGAGGCTTCCCTTCCCTCTGTGTAAACCCTTCTCGAAGATGCATTCTTGCCCTTTTGGGACATTCTGTGCAATTCAGCAAGTATGCATTGAATATATCACTATATCAGAAGAGGTAGAAGGTAAAGGAGACATAAATGGTGATGGAAGGAGATTGGGGTGGTAAACACACAATACAATATACAGATGATGTATTATAGAATTGTACACCTGAAACCTATATAATTTTCTTAACCAATGTCACCTCAATAAATTCAATAAAAAAGATATATCATTATATCATAGGAGTTTGCCCTGGGATGAAAAAATTTTGACCATTAGTTCTCACTGCTACTTTTGGAGGCTTGATAGAGTAGGTTCAGATATCAGATCCTATGACAGACTGTAAATTAGAGTCCATGGGGTCACATCTTGGATCCAAGAGTCAGGATACAAACCCATCTATAAAGTCAAACTTGGGTATGTCAAAGTCATTCTTAAAAAGTACCCTAGGAACTCTCCATCATGGAGTCCAATAGGCTCCCCCTCAGCATGTCAATTTTCTCTCTAGTACTCTTTCTTGAACTGAGCACAGATGATGTCATTACTTGACTTTAAAGGCTAAGCAGTTTGAGAATATGCACTGTAGCTTTAAACACCAGTATGATTCTCAGCAGGGGAGATGTCCACGCTTTGAGAGATCTCCCTCCTCCTCACAAGAACTGAGATGTCTGCAAACAGTGACAGTTTCATTTCCTCCTTTCCAATTTGGATGCCTTTTATTTCTTTTTCTTGTCTGATTGCTGTGGCTAGGACTTCCAATACTATGTTGAATAGGAGTGGTGAGAGAGGGCATCCTTGTCTTGTTCCTGATCTTAGTGGGAAAGCTCTAAGTTTTTGTCCATTGAGTATGATGTTGGGTGTAGGTCTCTCATATATGGTATCTATTATGTTGAGGAATGCTCCCTCTATTCCCACTTTGTTGAGTGTTTTTATCAGAAATGGGTACGGTATCTTATCAAATGCTTTTTCTGCATCTATTGATGTGATCATGTGATTTTTCCCTTTACTGTTGTTTATGGGATGTATTATATTTATTGATTTGCAAATATTGTACCATCCTTGCATCCCTGGGATGAATCCCACTTGGTCATGGTGTATGATCTTTTTAATGTATTGCTGGATGCGGTTTACCAATATTTTGTTGAGGATTTTAGCATCTATGTTCATCAGCGATATTGGCCTGAAGTTTTCTTTCTTTGTTGTGTGTTTATCTGGTATTGGGATTAGGATGATGCTGGCTTCATAAAACGAGTTTGGGAGTCTTCCATCAGTTTGGATTTTTTCGAATAGTCTGTGAAGGATAGGGGTTAGCTCTTCCTTAAATGCTTTGTAGAATTCTCCTGTGAAACCATCTGGTCCAGGGCTTTTGTGTATTGGGAGTTTTTTGATGACTGCTTCAATTTCGTCTGCTGTTATTGGTCTGTTCAGGTTTTCTGGTTCTTCATTCATTTTGTGAAGATTATATTTTTCCAAAATGTGTCCATTTCACCTAGGTTTTCAAATTTCTTGGCATACAGTTCTTCGTAGTAATTTCTTACAATCCTTTGTATTTCTGTGGTATCAGTTGCAATCTCTCCTCTTTCATTTCTGAATGTGTTTATTTGGATCCTCTCTCTTTTTTTCTTGATGAGCCTACTTAAAGGCTTGTCGATTTTGTTTATCTTTTCAAAGAACCCGCTCCTGGATTCATTGATCCTTTGAATTGTGCTTTTAGTCTCTATGTCATGATAGTGTACATGGAAAATCCTATAGACGCCACCAAAAAACTACTTGACCTAATAAATGAATTTGGCAAAACAGCTGAATACAAAGTCAATACTCAGAAATCAAAGGCATTCCTGTATACCAACAATGAAACTGCAGAAACAGAAATCAGGAGAAAAATCCCATTTGATATAGCAACAAGAAAAATAAAGTATCTAGGAATAAACCTAACCAAGGAGGTAAAAGACCTGTACTCAGAAAATTACACAACACTGAAGAAAGAAATTAAGGAAGACACAAACAAATGGAAGCATGTACCATGCTCATGGATTGGGAGAATTAACATCATCAAAATGGCCATACTACCCAAAGCGATTTATAGATTCAATGCAATCCCTCTTAGAGTACCCATGACATATTTCACAGATATAGAACAAACATTTCAGAAATTTATATGGAACCATAAATGACCCCGAATAGCTGCAGCAATTTTGAGAAAGAAGAACAAAGCAGGAGGGATCACAATACCTGATATCAAACTGTATTACAAGGCCACTGTCATCAAAACAGCCTGGTACTGGCATAAAAACAGGCACATAGACCAATGGAACAGAACAGAGAGCCCAGAAATAAACTCAAGTCTTTACGGTCAATTGATATTTGACAAAGGAGGCAGGAGCATAAGATGGAGCAAAAATAGCCTCTTCAACAGATGGTGTTGGGAGTTCTGGACAGCTACGTGCAAAAAAATGAAACTCGATCACCAACTTACGCCATACACAAAAATAAATTCAAGGTGGATAGAAGATTTAAATATAAGTTGTAACACCATAAAAGTCCTTGAGGAAAACATTGGCAGGAAAATCTCAGACATTCCATGCAGCAGCTTCCTCAAAGGCACATCCCCTAAAGCAAGGGACATAAAGGAAAGAATAAACAAATGGGATCTCATCAAAATAAAAAGCTTCTGCATGGCTAAAGAAAACAGCACTAAAATACAAAGAAAACCAACAATATGGGAAAACATATTTGCCAATGATACCTCAGACAAGTGCCTGATCTCCAAAATATATAAAGAACTCACACCACTCCACTCAGGAAGACAAACAACCCAATTAAAAAATGGGCAAAGGACTTGAACAGACACTTCTCCAAGGAAGACATACAGAGGGCCCAGAGACATATGAAAAGATGCTCAGCATCACTAGCCATCAGAGAGATGCAAATTAAAACCACAATGAGGTACCATCTCACACCAGTCAGAGTGGCCAACATAAACAAATCCACAAACAAATGTTGGAGAGGATGCGGAGAAAAGGGAACCCTAGTGCACTGTTGGTGGGAATGCAGACTGGTGCGGCCACTGTGGAAAACAGTATGGAATTTCCTCAGAAAACTAAAAATGGAACTGCCCTTTGACCCAGCAATTCCGCTGCTGGGATTATACCCCAAGGTCCCTGAAACACCAATCCAAAAGAACCTGTGCACCCCAATGTTCATAGCAGCACAATTTGCAATAGCCAAGTACTGGAAGCAACCTAAGTGCCCATCAGCAAATGAGTGGATCCAAAAACTATGGTATATCTACACAATGGAATTCTACACAGCAGAGAGAAAGAAGGAGCTATACCCTTTGCAACAGCATGGATGGAACTGGAGAGCATTATGCTACGTGAAATAAGCCAGGCAGTGAGGGACAAATACCATATGATCTCACCTGTAACTGGAACATAATAAGTAGAAGAAAAAAGCAAACAAAATATAACCAGAGACATTGAAGGTAAGAACAATCTAACAATGGGCATGGGGGAGTGGGGAGGGGCAGTGAGGAGAGGGGATTAAAGGAACTACTATAAAGGATACATGGACAAAATTATGGGGGAGGGTGGAGATGGGGGATGGAGGGGGGTTCAGCTGGGGTGGGGTGGAGGGATGGGGAGAAAAGGCACACAACTGTAATTGAATAACAATACAAAATTAAAATTAAAGAAAACCCCTGAGCATTCTAAAAAGAAAAAAAAAGAAAAAAAGAACTGAGATGTCTCAAGAAAAGCAGATTTATGTTCTCCGTCTCCCAATGCTTCATGAGTAAAATGGCCGCCATTTCATTTTTGCTCTTTTACTTTTCTAGTCGTATAATTTGATTCACATAAATGAAGTGTAAGGTATGAGACAATCTACTATAAATAATGTGCCCCCAAACACAATTGTATTTTCATCTGAGAAATACTATTATGCATACCTTTTATATAGGTCATTAGGTCCCAAGACCCTTTCAGAGGGTGTAGGAAGTTGCACATAATTTTATACTAATATTAGGATGTTACTTTCCCTTTTCACCCGTATTCTCTCACACATGTGATTGATGATCTTTTTGATGTGTGCACCTGGCCAGGCTACAGTCCTCAGTTATTCAGTGGAACACTAATCTAGATAAAGTTATTTTGTAGATGTGAGTAAAGTCCATATTCAGTTGACTTTAAGTAAGGGAAATTATTCTAGATTATCTGGGTGGGCCTGAGTTAATCAGTCCAAAAGCCCATTGAGAGCAGAGCTGAGAATTCTCTGAAAAATAAGAAATTCCACCTGTGGACTGAAACTACTGGTGTCTGAGTTCCAGCCTGCCCCTCCTGAGAGCCTGTCCTATGGATTTCAGAAATGCCTAACTAGCCCCCACAATCATATAAGTGATTCTTTGCAGTAAATCTCTTAATATACCGTATATCTTCTACTCTTTCAATTCTGTAGTGTAATTCTGACAGATTTTGCTAGTGGAATTGGCTATAAAGGAACTGAATCTTAAGGCTGAGTTTTCTGGAGGTGGTCTAATTTGATTAGATTTAAAGGCACTAATGATTCTATTTTCAGTGGTAATGAGGACACTGGTAGTCCTTATCATGAAATGGTAAGAGATATGCAAAATGCAGTCATTGGATACTCCTAATTAATATCAATAGAGGGCAAGATTCTGGGTGACCATCTATTTGCTATTTTAGAACATTTTATTCAATCTAAGGAATATATTGAGATTAGCCGGTTGTTTCTAACTGCATTCAAGTAGGATGGAAAGGAAAGGTAAACTCAGGGCTTCAGATTCTCAGGTTGAGATCCAGTCTATATAAATGACCTGAGATCTTCTATATCTTCCTTGAAAGAAACCTTATCTCCTGTAGATGTGGACCAAGATTTCTGAAAACCAAAAATCAAGAGTCTTATTCTATTGGTGGCTGAATTTCAACACAAAAGTGAGGGCATTGATTGAGAAAGAACAGGATCCTGAACATTGACATGGGTGCATATGGGCAGATCTTAATGAAATGAGGACATTGAACCCCTAAATTCTGCTGAGTCCTTTTTGCCAGTAGAAGCAGCTTTCTACCTCTGCTTGAAGAACCTGCAGGTACTTGCCTTATAAGACACTGAAGATTCTCCTTAGAACCTGCTTTCACCACTCTTTGTATCTAAACCTGTAAGTAAATTCAAGTCCCAGCAGGTTTTGAAAGGTTAGGTAAGAGTGTGACCCATGAGGAGATGTGCTATGCTGCAAATGTGTTATCAGCCGTGTTGGTGGCAAACTTGGACCTCAGTTCTTGAATTTGGCAAAGAAAGATTTCAGAACCAAGAACTCAAATTGTAAGAGAAAGTTTATTTAGAAAGTTATGGAAATAGTAGAAGTGAGCCAGCTGGGCTGCATAGGCTCAGGGAACAAGTTACAGAAGCAAAAGAAGGGTCTTTAAAGATTAGGAGAGAGAAAGGCAAAGGTAACATGCCTGGGAGGAAGATGTGGGAGGGGAAGGGCGCCAGATGGTTTATTTATTTTTTAAAAAATGTATTTATTTTTTAGAGAGAGGGAGGAGGAGAAAGAGAGGAAAAGAAACATTGATTGGTTGCTGCTTGCATGCACCCCAACTGGGGACCAGGCCTGCAACCTAGGCATGTGCCCTGACCAGGAATCGAACTGGTGACCTTTTGCTTTGCAGTGTGACACCCAACCAACTGAGCCACATCAGTTAGGGCAGAGGGGTTTTTAAAAAATTTTTTTTCCATCATCATTTATTTCTCCTATACTCTGTCCCACCTACATCCCTCCTCCCCCCAAATCCCTTACCCCCAACAATCACCATGCTACTGTTCATGTTCATGACTATGTCTTGAGTGTTTTAAAGGCTGGGAGTTAGGGGAGATCTTAGTAGAGGATCTCAATAAAATAGTCATCAGTTTTGTGGTGATGCACCAAAATGGGATTTATTTCCCAGACTTTATCTGCCCTTGGGTGTGGTAGGCACAAATTACAGTAATTGGATTTTTGTTATCTGTTTCACTGAGTAGGGTGCTTTAAGCTATTTATCTTTTGGTTGGGGAGAAGTGTAAACCATTTACTCTGAAGTGTCCTTGGTTAGGAAAGATAGGATTTTGCAACTTGATGGCTGAAACTGCTTGGCCTTTTAATTATCTGTCTCAGTTTCCCTATTCCACTTGGGTGGCTTACTAGCCTGTATCAAAAGAACTGTGCAATTTTTCTAATTTCTACAGGCAGAATATGTGTGAGAATGGATATTAAGGGTGTGACAGCATCATAGAAGGAATATAAAGTTAGGTCAGCTAAAATTTATTGAGTGGGCCCACTAATCAGAAATTCTGGATTTGGTGTTATCTGAAACATGGATCCATAGGTGTTCTACACTAAATTAGTTGAAATGCCAGAACAGCCTTGGTGCACTATAGAGGAAAGCAGATGAAGGCTTAGGGAAATTGGATATTACAGTGGAATATGTATCATGTAAGACCTGCTCACTCACCCTCGGAAGGTCCAAAGACATATACCTTTTACCTCTGTTGTGAGAAATAAATGTGTGAGGCATGCCTGTATCCTTGAAGAGCTCTGTGGTTGCTCTTCTTTCTAAGTCAGGATTTACACTGGCAACTGCTACCATTGAACTGAGATCCCTACGTGCAATGAGGATAACGGGCCTCCCGGAAGGCAGGGGCCAAGTGGCTGCACTGACTTGTCAGAGACAAGGTGAGTATGATGACTCTAATGAACAGCAGAGTCAAAGTAGTGATTCAGATATTCTGACTCAAAGAAACCTGTGGCATTGTCTAGGTGATCAAAATAAATAGATGGGCAGTCTAGCAGATTCTCACTTGTATTCTATAGAAGTGGAAGAGTTCTAGGTTAGTAAACAAAATCTAACTTAAATCACTCCTAAATAGATAGTCATGGTCCATCAGTTAATTTCCAAACTTGAACCAGTTTGTAGACCCAGAACCAGTCCTTGAGGACTGCTAAAGTTTTATACTGTTAATCTGTCTCCCAGTCTTCCTTAAAGAGACTGTAAAAATAAGAAATGTCCGAACCTCTTTGAATTTTTGAGTTTATTTAAGCCAAACTGATGACAATTGCTGGGAAGCAAAATCTGAACAAATTGAGAAAATGCTGCAGAGAATGGCAGTTTTGCACCTTATTTTATACATTATAATGAAAGGAGGAGACATATGGGGGTTACATGAAATCCACTGGTGATAAATAAGGGAGGTGGGAGAAAGCGAGGGTGGGGCAAAATCCCTGGGACTGTATAAAAAGTAAAAGGAATAGACACATACCTCTTTTACATAAGTGGGTATAGGATAGTTAACAGTCAATATTTAAAACAACAATAACAGTGAGGGGTTTTTGTAGTCTTTTGCTCAGTTGCAGTGACTGCAGGGGTCTGCACACCCTGACATTCCAAAGGTATGTTGTCATAGATGCAAAAAGATAATAGGCTCACTTACAGCAAAGTTTGACCTTTGTCAAGGAAAATACTAGCCTACGACAAGACTACCCACCATGACTCACTTTTAGTTAGGAAGTTTTAATTTCAGATTATCCTTTGTGGTTACTTTAGGTCTCTGAGTTTGTCATGCTTTCCATGATAGCCTTTCCTGAGCTTGTTAGGTTTAGTATGTGGCCCATTTTTCATCCACAGAACAAATGGCCATTTACCAGGGTTACTGTACTTTGAATAAAGGGAAATAATCAGACTCTCCAGGGAATATTGTTCACTGTTTCTAAATTGACACTAACTCCTAGAGACCCAAAGTGTCATTCTGCTCTATTAGTGAAAATAGGAGCCTATGGTAAACAATGGAGTTTTAGCTCAGGTCCATCTAACAGTGGGCCCAATGAGTCCCCAAATTTATCCTGTGGTTATTTCCCCAGTTCTGGAATGCATCATCAGAATAGACATCTCAGCAACTGGCAGGATCCCCATTCTGGAACCCTAAGCCCTGGAATGAGTAATGTTTGAATGAGAGATCAGGAGAAAGGTGTGCAGGAAGTGGGGGTTAAGGGGAGAGCATTGTGACAGGATCAGGGACCCAGAGAAGAAGATATCCTGCAGAAACCAGGGGAAGGTGAGAAAGGTTTTGTTGGGCTGTGACAGAAGTTAAAGTTGGAGTGCTTCAAGATTTTACCTAAGATATTTGATAGTTGGACTTTAATTTTTTACTATTAGGGAGTCTTTGAACAATAGTGTGGCATGAAGTAAAATTCTGTGCAGGTAGATAAAGAAGGAGTGGAATATAGGCAGGGAGTTATAGGTGAATATGTGGTTCCTGATGAAGCAAATACATAAATCAAGGCAGGATATGATGAAGATCCAAGAAAGTTGTGAAGTCAGAGAAAAGAGAGGTCTCAAAGAGAGAATGGAAGCAAGAAATGCTTTAGCAACCTGCTTCACCTGGATTTCTCTGTTCTAACCGACCTCTTAAATTAAATCAATATTTGTAACTTGGCTCAAATTATGATATCTTATTTGCCATTGGCATCTATTCATGAGGGTACTTGTATTTGCCCAAAGCTTTTTAGTCTAAGCACCTCTGTTGCCATTGCCCACACTTTCTGTCAAAGCAGAAGAAGAAAGAAGATGGAAATACCAGTCCTTGGGTAAGGGCCAACTCTTTGGAATCATTTCTTTTTTATGTTGGCCTCCCAGAAACTTACCAGGATCCCATGGACTTTTGATATCAGTTAAATGTAACACTCCCTTCTTTGTATATACTCTATAGGCTTGCTACTCAGGGTGGGTCTATAGACCAACATCAGCATTACCTGAGAGTTCACTGAAATACAGAATCTCATCCCCCTCCCAGCCCTACTGACTAAGAATCTGCATTTAACAAAAGCCCCAGGCATACCTACCCACAGTGAAGTTTGAGAAGTTATGGACTAGATGTTGATTCCTTTTCGTCATTCTTCAATACAACTACATATTGTCTCACATATTGACAAGGGGTCATCATGGACTTGACAGTTTTGTCAAAGAATCTAATATTTTAGGACTGGAAGGGATCTTAGAAATTATGTAAGCATAAAGGAACCGTGTGATTTGTCACTCAAACCAGGACATTTTTGAGAGTGAAAGGAAGCGTTATTAAAATATATACCAGGACAACATGTGAAAAACAGGATTGTACTTGTAATGGAAAAACCAGTGGTCCTGTCCTGTTTAACAAGATACTGAATTGCTTTTCAGAGACAATAGACCAAAACTGCAAGTCATGCAGCTAAAGCTTGTGTAGAGTAGAGAATTTTGACCTCTGGCTGCACCCGAAACAGAAGTCTCCACCCACCCTGCCCCCTGCCCCCACACACACACCATAAGGAACCAAAAGACCAGCAAGTAACTTGAACACTGGAACCCTTTCAGAAACCAAGGTCTTGTTGTCTAGGAACACCTGGAATGGATACCCATTTACCATAAATGGCCATGTTCCAAGGATTTCCAATTAAAACTTGCCCCACCAGCACTTCTGCGTACCTGTTTCCTCTGACCCCTTAAAATCCTTTAACTCTGGCTGATGTGGCTCAGTGGCTTGAGTGCCAGCCTGCAAACTAAAAGACTGCCTGTTTGATTCCTAGTCAGGGCACATGCCTGGATTGCAGGCCAGTTCCCCATTGGGGGCATGCGAGAGCAACCCATAGATGTTTCTCTTGCATGTTGATGTTTCCCCTCTTTCTCCTCCTTTTCATCCTCTCTAAAAATAAATAAATAAAATCTTAAAAAACAAAAACAAAATATAGAAAAAATAAATTTAAAAAAATCCCTTAATCTGATCTATCAAGCAAGGTGGATGTGAGGCACCATTAGATCTCCCATCTTCTCAGTTGGCACCTTCTCTATCAATAAATCTCTCCTTCCTCCAAACTCTTGAAATTTTGTGTTTGGCTCTTTGAAATGTTAGATTCATGAACTTTGGTTCAATAGCATATGGAAAATGAAAAACCTCATTATTAAATATTTATTATGAGCTAAATTTTAAATATATAACCTCCAACCCCAATAACAACCTTTTTAGGTAGGTGTATTAATCTTAGTTTACAGAGATGGTAAGAATAGTGGGTTGACAAATGGATACCAGCTCACTTTAAGCAGAGGTCACCAGGTAATAGAAGAGCAACCAATTTCATAAAGAGCTTTCTTAAAAGGTTGCAGTTGGCATTGTGACCAGACCACTCTTTTTGGGTTACAGTTATTATTAATAGTGTATTACTGTTTTTCAAACTCAAACTGAGCAACGGATTCTCTTATTAAGTTAAAAAAGTTTGCCCTGGCTGATAAGGCTCAGAGGATTGAGTGCCAGCCTGCGAACCAAAGGGTCACTGGTTTGATTCCCAGTCAGGGCACATGCCTGGGTTGTGGGCCAGGTCCCCAAGTAAGGGTGCATAGAGGCAATCGTACACTGATGTTTCTTTCCCTCTCTTTCTCTCTCTCTTTTCCTCTCTCTAAAAATAAATAAATAACATCTAAATTAAAAAAAAAAAAAAAAAAAAGAATAGTGGGTTGAATTGTAGCCTCCCAAAAGGTATGCCCAAATCCTAATGCCTGTACCTGTAAATGTGACTTATTTCGAAAAAAGGTTTTTGTAGAGTAAGCAAGAATCTTCAAATGAGATTATCCTGGATAAGGGAGGGCCTTAAATATAAGATGATAAATGTCTTTAAAGAGGAGGGAAGAAAAGACATAGGAAGAAGGCCATGTGAAGACAGGCAGTGAGTGGAGTTATGCAAACCCAAGCCAAGAAACTCTGGGAGCCACCAGAAGCTGGAGGGAAGCAAGGAAAGGTTCTCCACTAGGGCCCTTGGAGGGAACCTGACTCAGCAGATACCTTAATTTCAGACTTCTGGCCTTCAGAACTGAGAGAATAAGTTTCTGTTGTTGCAATTTACTAAATATGCGATAATTTGTTAAGACAACCCTAGAAAATTAATACAATAAGTGAAGGGAATGTAGCCGGAAGGCAGGGAGGATCCTACTTAGGTTTGATTGAAAGAGCTTCAAGGGGAGAAGGAGAGGGGAGGGGTGAGGTGAGTGAAAGGGAGCGGTGGGATCTCCAGCATTCCTTCTCTTTCCCCCTCCCTTCCTCATCATTGCAAAAGTGAGCCTATCTTGACTCTCCTGAGTTTTAGGTGAGAAAAAGATGGAGAGCTTTGTGTTGTACCAGGCCACCTTCTGATCTCTGCACAGAGCTTTGTTGTTCACAAAGCAATCACATTTGACCCTAAAAAAAAATCTGTTTTACTTATGAGAAGGCTGAAGCATAGAAGGACTAAATGAATTGCTCAAATTTGTGTGTCTGTGCTAGAGTCAATCTAAGACTCCAAATTCTACACTATTACCATTCCACCAATGTGTTGGACAACATTTCTTCCATCATAGTAAAACAAAACAAATAAACAAAAAGCCCAAAACTAGTTCATGGAGTTTGGTTATGAGCAACAGTAATCATTGTAGATTGTGGGCAGGCAGCACCTGTGTCTGGATGGGCAGAAAGAGGCTATCCTTACAGGAAGTTGCCTGTATGGGGACTTTGTTAGGTAAACTTTGGTACAATCATTCAGCATTCCTTAGGAAATAAAAAAGGGCCTGAACATATAGTGTTAAGTGAGTCAGTATAATTTTTGAGGTTTTGTGCTAAATCCATGTTTATTTTCAGCAAGGACTTTCAAAAGATTTTGGCAATTGTGCTGTCCTTGTTTTTGTAAGCTGGCGGAAGCTTAATTTTGAGAAACCAAGTGCTTGAACTTCTTCACTCATTACTTGGTTTTTACGACCAAGTTATCTTTTTCTCCTCAGTGGGAGAGGGGGTTTGTGATACCTAGCTGGCAGGAGGTGCAGAGGACAATCATTTACAGTATTTGCGGTTGGGCTTCTCTAATCCTTTCTGCTTTCCCACTTTCTCCACACCCTGGGCAGGGGCCACTTTCTTTGCAGTATTTGCCATCAACAGTTTCCATTCATTTTGCTGGCCCTCCGAGTTTTTCCAGCTTTAAATAACACCTGAAAAAGACCTGTATGAAATTTTGGTCCCATTTAGTGGTGATCTGGAAAACCTTGGCAGTGATTTTCTTGTCTACTGCACTCCCAACATCCCAATTCTCATGTTCATTCTTAAAATCAGATCACTTCTCTAAGGGACATGGACTCTGCAGTGAAGTAGAGACCTATACAGGGTTTTGCCCTTTGTTCTAATTCATGCTAGCAAGGTAGCAGTGTGGGGATAATATCCAGGAGGCTCTGTCAGCTTGCTCAAGGCTTGCCTGGCGGTTTTCTGCAGCTTTCAGTGCACTTGAGTGTTGGGTGAACGGGGGAGAGGCGGGGAGGGATCTGTGGTTGGATTTTACCCCAAGAATAGAGCAACCCTCAGCTGAAAGATTTCTGTGCCCGGAAGACTGCGGCTGAGAGGAGTAGGCAACTCGGGGAGAGAGCTTTCCACACCGCTCTGATAAGCTCAGTTCCGCAGGGAAAGGAGGCGAAGATGTGGTAGAACTGGGAGAGGCGTAAACGTAGCTGGGCAGCGCCCTATGCATTTCCCTTTCCCTGAAAGTCCTGGCAAGAAGTCGTTTTACACCCACACAAACAAGACCTTCTCAAGCGTCCAGGCACGTCAATAGTTCATTTTAGGGGTTGAATAAAATGCGAACATTTTGGAGATGAAAATTCTGCTCCCTAAGGGATTCTTGCTGAGAGTGCTGGGGGAGGCGGGGCAAGGGGACACAGGAGGTCACCCAGGAGGCTGCGGCACTCTCCAAGCGTGTCAACCTTGGATGTTCAGGGTTGGGTGGCGGAGGAGGTGGGGCGAGGGCGGCGCGCAGAAATAGGGCGTCCCGCTGCCGTGGGCCACCAGCCACCAGCACAGTCCTGGGCCTGACGCCAGTTCAGCCAACGGCTGGTGTGTTGTGGTGCGGTGAGTTTGCAGGGATCCTTCCTTCCAAAGGGCCTCCGTGAGTCATCCACTGGGTAGTCGCGACCGCCACCCAGAGGAAATCAGACACAGGGTGGGGCGCGTTCCTCTGTGTTGCTGCGGTGTCACCCTATCTTGCTTCTGGTCGGTGCTACCAGCTCTGCATGTGGTGTGGTGGCTTTAGGGCTAGTCTGGGCCTCCAGGGGAGAGTTAATCTGCCGGCAAGAGGAGGAGCCCAAAAGGGAAGGAAGGAAATTGAGGAAATTGCAGTTGTTCTGAAAGTTTTTCCTTCCTTCCTCTCTCTCCTCCCCTCTCTACCTCTTTCACCCTCCCTCCCTCTTCCCCTTCCTCCACTCTCTCTTTTTTTTTTTCCCTGCAGAAGTGAGCGCTGGGAGACTGCGGCGCTGATTTTCCAGGCCGGACTCCTCGCCTCTGCTCCTGGAGCTGCCTTAAGACTGCCTAGGGACAGGGACAGCAGTCGCGCTCGGACCTCCTCCGGGACCCCTCCGGAAAGGGTGCTCCTGGACATGGAGGGCGCAGAGCTGGCTGGGAAGATCCTTTACACCTGGCTGACGCTGGTGCTTGTCTTCATCCTCCTGCCTTCGGCCTTCGGGGTGTCTTTGGGCATCTCTGAGATCTACATAAAGATTCTGGTGAAAACTTTAGAGGTGAGTGCCCACAGGGATGCAGCGTTCCAGTACCTCAGAGGACTTGAGAGAGAACCCAGGGTGGTGGGGGCCGAGGACAGAGCCTAGCTGAGAGGGGACCAAGTTCTGAAGGTCAGTGGTCTGGTGCGCGTTTTGGTTTACCCTCTCTGCTCTAAAGGGAAGACAGCTTCTGCAGAGCTGGAGAAATCCAGGCTGAGACCACTGGACCACCCTATCTTTCCTCTTCTTGAAGGCACAACTACCCCACTTCTTGTTCTATTATTATTTTTACTAATTGGATTAACTGCGGTTCCCCTTTATATCATGGGATTTCTTTTTATCCATTAAGCAGTGCAACTGTCACCTCACCAAGGTTTTTACAGCCCCAGATTTCAGAGGTCCTTTCATGTTCTAAGGCATGATGTTTATGCTCAAGGTAAGAAACCAATTGCTGAATGGTAAAAAAAAATCTGATTATATTTTAACGGAGTCATAGGAATTTTATCTAATCGATGGCACTTTAACTATCATGGAAATGTGTCTTATTTGACCTCAGCTCTCCCTATACTCTTCTTTCCAAATTCTGTAAAGGTTTTAGATGCAGGTGGGCCTGGTGGGGAACAACTGCAGCTCCCACTTATACAGAGATTTTTTAAATTACAAAGGCTTTCCTGTTTACTATCTCATCAAGTGTTCTCCAAAGCCTGGGAAGGTAGGGAGGGCACTTATTATCCTCCTTTTATACAGATAAGGAAATTTAGACTCAGAGTTCAGTGGTTGGCTTGAATGAAGAGGTCCTAACAGAGGAGGTGTGTTTGCCTAGTGGTTAGGTACAGACTTTGGGTGCAGATTTGCTTAGATTTGATACCCAAATCCCAGCACTGCTTCTCAATATATGGCCTTAGGGAAATCACCTACTTCTTGTGCCTTGTTTTTCTCATCTATCAAATAGGAGAAACAATACCACCTATTTTCATAGGATTGTTTAAGTATGTTAAAATATGTCAGCCATCTTAAAAGGGTGCTGGGACATGTTATGTGCTATATAAGTGTTTGCTACTGTTAAAAGAATAATAATATTATTTAGAGTCTAGCATCTTTGTTTCTCTAACTTATAATGTGGGTTCTCATTTTTCTGCCCTTATTTTCTTTTTTTAAAAAATATTTTATTTATTTATTTTTAGACAGAGGGTAAGGAAGGGAAAAAGAGAAGGAGAGAAGCGTCAGTGTTTGGTTGCCTCTTGCATGCCCCACACCAGGGAACCTGGCCTGCAACCCAGGCATGTGCCCTGACTGGGAATTGAACTGGAAGCCCTTTGTTTCACAGGTCAGCGCTCAATCCACTGAGCCATACCAGCTGGGCCTCTGCCTTTCTATCTGTCCTGGGACTTGGTTTTTTCCTCAGCCTTCAGGGGGCTCCCATTTATATATCTTCAACCTGCTAATCTCATAACTGGAGATGACCTGCTAATTTTCTACCTACTAATATCCTGCATATCTCTTCTACCTGCTGATAATCTCCTGTCTTACTACAAAACGTTTGTGGCTATTTTTCTGTCTAGTCTTTGAAGTTATATTTGATTCTTCATCCTCAGCTCTCATATTTTGAAAGTTCTTTTGTTTCTACTTGGTAGATATTTTGCAGTTTTGAACCGTTCTTATTGACTTCATACTCTGAACTTGCTGTGAACTATGCTGTGAATGTCTTAGCTGCCTCTTATTGTTAGACTTCTTCAGAATATTGTCCTCATAGCACATGATCCTCTTCAGCTGGTGTTCACTCTTTCTCAAGACTCTGATATGATTGAACTGTTTTCCCATACAGCAATGTCTTTGGGATTTATATGCCAAGTAAGGATGGAGTGAGGATAAATTCCGCAGATGGGCTTCTAGGGGCTGGCTGACTCCTGTATTTCTTGCTTTATTAATTCAAGCTACAGCTAAAGATATGTCCAGGGAGAGGCCAGCAGTTGGCTTCAGCCTGGCAAATAACTATTATGCTTAGAAGAGATATCTCTGGTCTAACACTGGCCTTCAGTGTGGCAAGGCCTCAAGTTTTCTTTTTTTGTCCATCTACACTTGAAGAGACTTTCAGAGATGTACTCTTTGTTAAGCAAACTCTCAAGAACACCAATTTAAAAAAATATATTTTATTTATTTTTAGAGAAAGAGGGAGGGAGGGAGGGAAGGAATGCGGCAGGCGGAAAACTTGGAAAGAAAAGAGCAGTGATCCCTTCCACTGAGAACGTACTTTTTTCCGAGGAACTGCAGTTGTATGGATGCGGGTAGACTTTTTACACGGGGAGAAGTTCTTCCAGCATTTTTACCTGCACGTGCTGAGACAGTCTGGCGCATAGGTCCTTTCAGCAGAACCTGCCTTAGGCACTTAACCTCTCGTGGCTCAGGCACCCCAAGACAAAAAAAAAAAATGGCCCAAATGAAAGAACAGATCAAAGCTCCAGAAAAAATACAACTAAGCGATGAAGAGATAGCCAACCTATCATATGCACAGTTCAAAACACTGGTAATCAGGATGCTCACAGAATTGGTTGAATTTGGTCATAAATTAGATGAAGAAATGAAGGCTATGCTGAGTGAAATGAAGGAAAATGTACAGGGAACCAACAGTGACGGGAAGGAAACTGGGACTCAAATCAACGGTGTGGACCAGAGGGAAGAAAGAAACATTCAACCAGAAAAGAATGAAGAAACAAGAATTCAAAAAAATGAGAAGAGGCTTAGGAACCTCCAGGCCATCTTTAAACATTCCAACATCCTAATCATAGGGGAACCAGAAGGAGAAGAGGAAGAGCAACAAATTGAAAACTTATTTTAACAAATAATGAGGGAGAACTTTCCCAATCTGACAAAGGAAATAGACTTCCAGGAAGTCCAGGAAGCTCAGAGACTACCAAAGAAGCTGGACCCAAGGAGGAACACACCAAGGCACATCATAATTACATTACCCAAGATTAAATATAAGGAGAGAATCTTAGAAGCAGCAAGAGAAAAGGAGACAGTTACCTACAAAGGAGTTCCCATAGGACTGTCAGCTGATTTCTCAAAAGAGACCTTAGAGGCAAGAAGGGGCTGGCAAGAAGTATTCCAAGTCATGAAAGGCAAGGACCTGCATCCAAGATTGTTCTATCCAGCAAAGCTATCATTTAGAATGGAAGGGAAGATAAAGTGCTTCTCAGATAAGGTCAAGTTCAAGGAATTCATCATCACCAAGCCCTTATTATATGAAACGTTAAAGGGACTTATCTGAGAAAAAAAAAGATAAAAAATATGAACAGTAAAAATGACAGCAAACTCACAGTTATTAACAACCACACCTAAAACAAAAACAAAAGCAAACTAAGCAAACAACTAGAACAGGAACAGAACCACAGAAATGGAGATCACATGGAGGGTTATCAACAGGGGAGTGGGAGGGGAAGAGAGGGGGGAAAGGTACAGAGAATAAGTAGCATAAATGGTAGGTAGAAAATAGACAGGGGGAGGGTAAGAATAGTATAGGAAATGTAGAAGCCAAAGAACTTATATGTATGACCCATGGACATGAACTAAAGGGGGGGAATGTGGGTGGGATGGGGTATTCCGGGTGGAAGGGAATAGATGGGGGGAAATGGGACAACTAATAGTATAATCAATAAAATATATTATTTAAAAAAAGAGAAAGAGGAAGGGAGGAAGAAAGAGGGAGAGAAGGATCAATGTGTGATTGCCTCTCCAGTTCCCCCTACTGGGGACCTAGCTGGCAACCCACGCATGTGTCAGGATTGGGAATCTATCCAGCAACCCGTTGGTTCACAGGCCAGCACTCAATCCTCTGAGCCACACCAGCCAGGGCAAGAACACCAGTTTTTAAATTGTAGTGGGAGATACGCCACTTAGCTCGGAAGAGACAGTGGTAGCATAAAGAACCACCCTTCTTGCCAAGACTAAGTTATTAGGTTAGAGAGAAGCTTGGCATATATGGAATTAGGATGGGGATTCATTTTGTGAACCAACTCTGACTTGTGGATTGAAGCTGCCTGGAGTGCCTGTGTTTGGAAGAAGTAGGGGGCTCACTAGGAAAGAGTAATGATCCCATGGTGATGTCTGCTTTAGGCATAGGAGACGAAAATGGCAACCCAGTGCTTTTGATCCTTCCACTGGAACAGCATTAGGTATTTCAAAGGCCTTTCTGTTAGGTGGGGGTTAGTATAGTGGATTGTTTTTCCTGACTATAGGGATAGTTCCCTTAAAAATTGTACTGGTTGCTTAATACTAGAACATCTTTGTTAGTGATGGTTTTGTGTACACATAGGTCAGAACTTATCAATGCACACCTTAAATATGTAATTTATTGTCTATGAATTATACTTCAATAAATTATTCCTGTTTCAGAAACAAGTTTTATAAAAACAACAACAAAAAAGAGAACATCTTTGTTAGTATTTAGTATTAGAACATCTTTAGTTCTGGAGAAATACCCTGCATTTTTGTAGATTCCATTCAAGGCCCAGCCCTTCCTGCTACTTAGTATGTTCTCTACTGATCTGGGGTTTTTTGTTTTTTGGTTTTTTTTTTTTTTTTGCATTCCAGGACCAAGAACATTCTATAGGTTCTTTCATTGGAATTTGAAATTTCTCAAGTTTTCTTGGTTACAATCTGCATACCATTTAAAAGGTCATTTAGTTTTGTACATTATGTGTTTCCTTTTCTAAGTTTTATTGACAGCGGATGGCTTTTTTCATGACCATAAACTCAAATTCTAGACGTCGAAATGTGTGTGGGGTGCCTTCTGAATAGCTGATTGTAGTAATTGCTATTTGTCAAGTAACTGATCCAGCTTTATGCTCTTCTCTGACTCTTTCTTAGGTGCTCATCATTTCAGGTAATATTTATTGAGCACATACTGCGTGTTGCCTTCTGCATTGCTGAATATCTCTAGATGAGTACATAAGCCCCTGATAAGCAAGCTACTTGAGGACAAGACTTAAATTCTTAGAAGTTTAGTGATTCTCTAAACTAGTGACTTTCAAGGTCTATATAACAGTTTCTAAGGAATATTATAATTATATAGGGAAAATTATTTTAAGAATACAAACTATAAAAAGTAAAATTTTTGGCTGAGGGCATGAGAGAGTGATCCATTTGGACGGTAGGGTATATATAGCTGAATTTCTAGAAGGGTATGTGTGAAGTTTCTATTTTATTAGAGAGGAGCATAGATTAAAGGTTGAAAATGCTGTTGTCTCCCTGCCTGGGTTGCTGAACACCAAAAGGTTGCAGGTTCGATTCCCAGTCAGGACATATACCTAGGTTGCCAGTTTGATCCCTGGTCAGGGCACGTAAGGGGGGCAACTGATCTATGTTTCTAACATTGACATTTTTCTTTCTTTTTTTTTAAACTTGATATAATTTTTAAAAATATATTTTATTGGTTATGCTATTATAGTTGTCCCATTTTCCCCCCCTTTATTCCTCTGTGCCCTGCAATGCCCCTCCCACCCGCATTTCTCCTCCTTAGTTCATATCCATGGGTCCTACATACAAGTTCTGTGGCTTCTCCATTTCCTATACTGTTCTTAACGCCCCCTGTGTATTTTGTACCTACCATTTATGCTTCTTATTCCTTGTACCTATTCCCCCATTCTCCCCCTGCCCCCTTTCTGCTGATAACCCCCTGTGTGAACTCCATTTCTGTGTTTCTGTTCCTGTTCTAGTCATTTGCTTAGTTTGTTTTTGTTTTTGTTTTTTTTTATTCAGTTGTTGATAATTGTGAATTTGTTGTCATTTTACTGTTCGTAGTTTTGATCTTCTTATTTTCTTTAGATAAGTCCCTTTAACATTTCATATAATAAGGGCTTGGTGATGATGAACTCCTTGAACTTGACATTATCTGGGAAGCACTTTATCTGACCTTCCATTCTAGATGGTAGCTTTCCTGGATAGAGTAATCTTAGACGTAGGTCCTTGCCTTTTATGACTTTGAATACTTCTTTCCAATCCCTTCTTGCCTGAAAAGTTTCTTTTGAGAAATCAGCTGACAGTCTTACGGGAAGTCCTTTGTAGGTAACTGTGTCCTTTTCTCTTACTGCTTCTAAGATTTTCTCCTTATCTTTAATCTTGGGTAATGTAATTATGATGTGCCTTGGTGTGTTCTTCCTTGGGTCCAGCTTCTTTGGTAGTCTCTGAGCTTCCTGGACTTCCTGGAAGTCTATTTCCTTTGCCAGATTGGGGAAGTTCTTCATTATTTTTTTCAAATAAATTTTCAATTTCTTGCTTTTTCTCTTCTTCTTCTGGCACCCCTATGATTAGGATGTTGGAATGGTTACAGTTGTCCTGGAGGTTCCTAAGCTTCTCCTCATTTTTTTGAGTTCTTGTTTCTTCATTCTTTTCTGGTTGAATGTTTATTTCTTCTCTTTGCTTCAAATCATTGATTTGAGTCCCAGTTTCCTTCCCTGCACTGTTGGTTCTGAATACACTTCTCTTCATTTCACTTTGTGTAGCCTTCACTTTTTCCTCCATTTAGTGGTCGAGCTCAATCAGATCTGTGAGCATCCTGATTACCAGTGTTTTGAACTGTGCATCTGGTAGGTTGGCTATCTCTTCATCTCTTAGTTCTATTTTTGGAGCTTTGATCTGTTCTTTCATTAGGGCCATATTTTTTTCTCTCTCATGGCTGTTACACTGTAGGGGGTGGAGCCTTGGATATTTGTCAGGTCGGGGTAATCTAAGTTGATGTCTTGTGACACTGTATGTGGGGGAGGGATCCAAGAGGGAGCAATGCCTCTTGTTCAGCTCTCAGCGGGCTTTTAGTCACTTTCCCCTGCTACCCACAAGCAAATTGGGCCCTTCTGGCCTAGGTGGGTGGTTTTGCGTATGTTCTAGGACCCTGTGGGTCTCTCCAATGAACTCTCCTGTGAGCTGGGAGTTTCTCCCCCTGCCCCAACCCCCACAGGATTTTATTTCCCTTCATTGGAACCCTGGGTTTTGTGGTCTGTTTCGCTCCCCAGTTGTTCTCCTAGTTTATCTGCATGCAAATGTGGGACCGCCTGGTCCGCCAGCCACTGCCTTGCTGGGAGTCCTCTCTGCTCTGGCTTCCCATCTCCAGCCCTCCTACCAGTCTTTATGAATGTTTCTCTTTTAACTCCTTGGTTGTTGGACTTCCATATAGTTCTATTTTATGGCAGTTTTTGTTATTTTTTGTTTTTAAATTTGTTGTTGTCCTTCTTTTTGTTGTGCAAGGAGGCACAGTGTATCTATTTACACCTCCATCTTGGCCAGAAGTCCAAAGTGTTTCTCTCTCTCACTCATCCTCTCTCTCTAAACTCAATAGACAGTCTTGACTGGTATGGCTCAGTTGCCTGGGCATTGCCTTGCAAAGTGAAAGGTTGCTGCTTGTATACGTACGTGGTCAGAGCACATGCCTGGTCTGTGGGTTTAATACCTGGTTGGGGCATGTATGAGAGGCAACTGATTGATGTTTCTCTCTCACATTGGTGTTTGTCTTCCTCTTTCTCTAAAGGTAAATAAATAAAAATCTTAAAAAAATAAAATTTAAATATATCTTCGGGTGAGGATTAAAGAAAAAAAAAATGCCGTTGTCAACCCTGAAAGGTATTTATATGATAGGGGTGAGGGTAGTGAAGGATTGCTATTCATTGGCCTAAGATTAGAAGGAAATAAAGAATGTGAAGAGAATATAGGATTGATGGAAAAGAAGGTAGGGGAATGTTATTCAATTATCTAATCAGATAGTAAATATTAATAGACTAACTTTTTCCACAACTTTTGAGGAATAAGATGGAAGCATGAATAAGTTCATTCAAATTTTTGTCCCTGTAACCTTGGGCCGGTCACCTACCACCTCAACCTGTTTCGACGTGTATAGAGAAATATGCCTCCTAGAGTTACTGTACAGATTCAATGAGGAAAGGTAAATAAAAGCACTTGATGCATAGTAGGTGTTTGCTTTTGAATTCAAAAAGTTTGAATTCAAAAACTCTTTGATTTTCTTCTTCTTCTATGTGGCTAAAATTTAACCTACCTTCAAATTTTTGATGGGTTAGCATACATACTCAGAGCAGAAAATTCCTGCCATTTACTTTAAGTAGTATTCTTTCTCTTGACCTTATTTTCTGTCCACCATGTTTTTCTACTTTTTTAAAGGCATGTCAATAATTCTCAGATGGTTATGACACCTCTTATTATAATACTCAATTATTATACCTGATGTTGGAAATACAGCAAATGTACTAGAAGCCATGGCTATTTATGACAGAAAGTAATAAGAAGGAAAAACTAGCAAGGCACCATGATTTTCATTTAACTTAATTCTATAACAACTCTCTGAGATAGGGTTTATTATCACTACCATTGGTAGATTGGGGAATGGAGGTTCACAGAGATAATTTATCAACAGTGAGTGATGCCCCTGTGTTAGTTTGCTTGGGCTGCCATAACAAAGTACCATGGACTGGTTGGCTTAAGCAGAAATTTATTTCCTCATAGTTGTGGAGGTTAGAAGTTCAAGATGAAGGTGGTGGCAAGTTGGTTTCTCCTGAGGCCTCTCTCCTTGTCTTGCAGATGGCTGTCTTTTTGCTATGTTCTCACATGACCTTTCCTCTGCGTGTGCATCCCTGGTATCTCTTTGTTCATCCAGATTTCTTCCTCTTATAAGGGCACTGAGCAGATTGTATTGGGGTTCACCCTAAAGACCTCACTGTAATAGGTTCACCTTTTTAAAGGTCATATCTCCAAATACAGTTAGATTCTGATGTGCGGGGAGTTAAGCCTTCAACATATGATCTTGGTGGGGGGGCAAAATTCAACCCATAACAACTACAAAATATCAATATTTTCCATCATGAGCGTGAAATAATTGTCCTAGTTAAAAGTAATTACTATTATATAAAATACATAATCAGACAACTTTAATAAAAATACTGAGCTCCAAAGTTAATAGTGATTGTTTATAAGATTTTATTTTAATCACATTTTTGGTCTACTTGTAAATGATATAAGTACCAAAGCTTTAAATTAAAAAACTATAAAACCCTGGCTGAGTAGCTCAGTCAGTTAGAGTATTGTCCCTATACATCAAGGTTGTAGGTTTGATCCTTGGTCAGAGCACACACAGGAATTAGCCAATGACTGCATAAATAAGTAGAAAAACAAATCAGTGTTTTCCTCTCTTTCTCTAAAAACCAATAAATAAAATAACAAATTAAAAGAAAAACTGTAGAAATAAACCTTGACCTCTACTGAGAAAACGTGGGAGGTCTAGTGTTTAAGTCATCAAAGAAAAGAAAAAGAAGCCACCAAATTAAGACTGAGTCTTATTATCATTTGTGATTTGACACTTGAAGTCTAGATTAGGCCTCTATTTATAGGCTCTTCTCTAAGCACAAATGGCATGTTCTTACTTGCCTGTTTGGAATGTTGTGCAGGGATCCTGGCGTAGTCAGAGCATGCCTTACTCTCTGACCTTCATGTATGTGTTTTAGGTTATTTATTCTCTATCAGTTTATTTTCTTATTTATTTGAAATTGTTATTTTTATCTCTCTGTTTAATCTCTTTGAGCCTAGCAATAACTGACATTTTTGTCTTGACATGTTTAATAAATTATTTTTGTCCTTTGAGGGTGCTTAAGTTCTAATTATAATTATTACAATGTGTTTTACCTCTTATGTTGCACTTCCCCTCACCCCCACCTCAAATCAGTCAATTTAGTCAGGGTTAGCTTCTAAAATTGTAATCATCTAAATAATATTTTAATGGCTTCTTTTCTAAACTAGAAAAATAGCCATTGGGATTTTCTGAAATGCTGTCAACAAAGTTAATTTATAGTTATTGAACTATCATATTAATGGTAGATAATTTTGAAAATGCATTAAAAAAGTTTAAAGAAAAAATATTACATCTTGAAATATTTCTATACAGCCCTATATACATTGAAAACAATATGGAGGTTGATTTTTCCTCCCCTTAGCTTCTTTCAAACCTGTGGTTCCTCATAAACATAACATTTTCCCTGTGCATTTTAAAATATGACCATTTGCAGATGAGTTCTTTAGTTACCAACTTCACTGATTCTTTTCAGCTTTTCATCCCTCACCCTGTCTTCTTTTTCAAGCTTATCTTTGATGCAGGCATTTAAGCCTCTTTGAGTGTGTCTTACCGTTGAGTGCCTAATTTGCTATGAAAAGAATAATTATTCTTTGGGTCCTGGGTTTTTATATGTGTCAATCTCATTTAATCCTCGTAGCAAACCCTATGGGATAGGAAATATCCTCACTTCACAGATGAGGAAACTGAGGCCTAAAGTGATTAAGTAACTTTAAACTCAGATAGTCTTAATGCCATAACGTTCGCTCTTGCCCAACATGCTTCACGACCTTTTCAAGGAGTAATTTATTGGGGTACCAGGTGTGAGTGAGGGGTTTAAATGGGTAAACTTGATCTTTTCCCGCTACTATGAGGGCATTATCAGTAACTAAAACAAGAGCATACCTGGGACTTGAAATAGAGCTACATCAGAGATTCACTGGGGGATCTCTTTAATTCAAGTAGCACCAGGGCTTAATGTTTAATTTCACTTCCAAATAAGCATGGTTTAAAGTATGCTACACTCTGCCTATGGAAGAGTTTAAATTAATACATCTTGTTTTTAAACAGTGGGCCACACTACGAATTGAAAGAGGAGCCCCAAAGGAGTCGGTTCTTAAAAACTCAGCTTCTGTTGGTGAGTCTTTCTTTTCATCATAATGGTTAAAATATCCAAAAATGTGATGAATAAAATAACCCATTTACATCTACTCAATTTGAACTTGAAATATGCATAGAGCATTGCATTCTGTAGGCCTTGGATTATTCATAATTCTGTTCAAAATAGCAGCTGCTTGAGTGTTGAATGAGTTGTTACTGTAAAGAAGGTAATATTGCTGTTTACCTATGTGTTCTTATAGTGTACTTGTAAAGGCATGCATTGTTCATGGTTTTAAAGATGCAGTCAATGGCTTAAAAAAAAGGGTAACTGTACTACCTAGGAGTTAAAACTATTTTTGAGGTTTTATTAACACTTTATTCTAATTTGTGGTTCTCAAAGTATGTTCCTCAGAATACTCTTTCTTGCTAAAACTAAGTGTTAATACATGAAATAAAATAACTCCCCTGTGAAATAAGCTTGGGAATCATAAACAACACCTTCCTTTGGGAGAGTAGTATTGCACAGTAACAAACGGTCAGAAAAGTCCTGTAGTAAAGGAACTTGTTTAATTTTTTTCTCTCTCTTTTTTTAAAAGTACACCTACTTTTGCCCCACCCTGTAGTTATTTTTTACATATTAAACTTTCATTTATTTTTTATTTTTTTAATATATTTATTGATTATGCTATTCCCCCCCACTCCACTCCATCCTACCCACCCCCTCCCTCCCACATTCCCCCCCTATAGTTCATGTCCATGGGTCATACATATAAGTTCTTTGGCTTCTACATTTCCTACACTATTCTTACCCTCCCCCTGTCTATTTTCCACCTATCATCTATGCTACTTATTCTCTGTACCTTTCCCTCCCTCTCCCCCTCCCACTCCCCTATTGACAACCCTCCATGTGATCTCCATCTCTATGGTTCTGTTCCTGTTCTAGTTGTTTGCCTAGTTTGCTTTTGTTTTTGTTTTAGGTGTGGTTGTTAATAACTGTGAGTTTGCTGTCATTTTGACTGTTCCTATTTTTGATCTTCTTTTTCTTAGGTAACTCCCTTTAACATTTCATATAGTAAGGGCTTGGTGATGATGAACTTCTTTAACTTGACCTTATCTGAGAAGCACTTTATCTTCCCTTCCATTCTAAGTGATAGCTTTGCTGGATACAGTTATCTTGGATGCAGGTCCTTGCGTTTAATCTTGGGTAATGTAATTGTGATGTGCCTTGGTGTGCTCCTCCTTGGGTCCAGCTTCTTTGGGACTCTCTGAGCTTCCTGGACTTCCCAGAAGTCTATTTCCTTTGCCAGATTAGGGAAGTTCTCCTTCACTGTTTGTTCAAATAAGTTTTCAATTTTTTGTTCTTCCTCTTCTCCTTCTGGCACCCCTATAATTCGGATGTTGGAACGTTTCGAGATGTCCTGGAGGTTCCTAAGCCTCTCCTCATTTTTCCGAATTCTTGTTTCTTCATTCTTTTCTGGTTGGATGTTTCTTTCTTCTTTCTGTTCCACACCGTTGATTTGAGTCCCAGTTTCCTTCGCATCACTATTGGTTCCCTGTACATCTTCCTTTGTTTCTCTTAGCATAGGCTTCATTTTTTCATCTGGTTTTCGAACAGATTCAACCAATTCTGTGAGCATCTTGATAACCAGTGTTTTGAACTGTGCATCCGATAGGTTGGCTATGTCTTCCTCGCTTAGTTGTATTTTTTCTGGAGCTTTGAAGTGTTCTGTCATTTGGGCCATTTTTTTTTTTTTTTTTTTTTGTCTTGGCGCGTCTGTTACTTTAAGGGGCGGAGCCTTAGGTGTTCACCGGGGCAGGGTAACGCTGGTTTGTGACGCCGTACGTGGGGGCGGGGCCGGGAGGGAGCAATGGTACCCGCTTCACTCTCCTCTGGATTTCAATCCTTCACCCTGATACCCACAACCAAACTGGGCCCCTCCGGTGCTGGTTCCCGAGTGGGTGGGCCTGTGCACACTCTAGGCCCCTGTGGGTCTCTCCAAGGACCTCCTGTGAGGCTGGGAGTCTCTCCTGCTGCTGCCCCAACCCCCACGGGCGTTTTCAATCAGAGGTTTGAGGCTTTATTTCCCCGAGCTGGAGCACTGGGTTGGGTGGTCTGCTTCGCTCCCCACCATTCGTCCAGTTTATCTGTGCACGAATGTGGGGCTGCAGGGTGCTACCCACTGCTCTGCCTGCCCTGTTCTCCGCCACTCTGAGTCCGGCCCTCTCGGTTTATCTGCGGGAATGTGGGGCCGCAGGGTCTGCTAGTGGTCGGACTGCCTGCTCCGTTCGTGCCACACTCCGCCAGTCTCAGTCCCGCCACAGCCAAGCAAGTCCTCTCCACCCCGGTGCCTGTCTCTGCCCCTCCTACCGGTCCGGATGAATGTTTATGTTTTATTTCCTTGGTGTCGGACCCCCTTGCCGTTCGATTCTCTGTCAGTTCTGGTCGTGCGAGGAGGGGCAGTGTGTCTACCTACGCCGCCATCTTGGTTCTCCCAGCCTGTCTCTATTTTTTAAAGTTTTGAAAATATTTGTTTTATTGTAGTTCAAGTACAGTTGTCTCCATTTACCCCCCCATCACTCTCCCTGCCCCACCCATCCCCACCCCCAACCCTTGATCCTACCCCCCTTTGGCTTTGTCCATTGGTCCTTCATACACGTTCCTTGATGACCCACCCCTTTTTTCCCCCACCGCATTATCCCATTCCCCCTCCCCTTTGGTTACAGTCAGTTTTTCTTTATTTCAACGTCTCTGGCTATATTTTGCTTGTGGAACTTGTTTAAGTTTTGTTAGAAGTGAGTTAACAAATCAATTGATTTAACCAGTCCCTGCTTTTACTTGTGTGCTTTGCTTTTATCCCCCAAACTCCCTTTTGAAAGAATTTGAAGAATTGTTTAAAGCAGCAGGTTTGTAGGGAAGTAGAATTCTATGGGAGTAGTGGCTATAACATTAGGAAGAAATGAATCACTAGATTTAGTTAAAGGATTACGTCTTTATGTAATTTTCAAAAATAATTGCTGGGACAATTTTGTGCCCATATAATTTGGGAAAGGTCAAAATGTTAAACACTAGGAGAAATTTATCTTCTGGAGGCTTGTCTAAGAGGAATTGTAGAAATTTTATATTGTAGCATATTTTAAAAATAACATTTGAGTGAAAACATCTGTGCATTTTTGTATAATTCATTATTATGTTCAAATGATTAAAACAACTAGTGGAGTTTTTGTGGTGTCTACATAAACACCAAAGTATTACCACTGAAAATATTTCTACAAAGATTAGATATCCTCTTATTACTGCCAGATACCTTTCTCTCAGCAGATCTGCTAATTTTTTGTTTTTCTGTGTTGGGTGTATTTTTTTAATGTGTACCCTATGTTTCAAGGAGAGAACAAACTTTATTGTTGGTTTTCTGTTGCACTTGGTGAGAATTCGGGGTTTCATTGATGACCATTTATGGGGCCCTGTAGGTTGGGGTGGTGGTGGTGGTGCATGTCTTGGGTTATGAATTTAAAAGGGCACAAGATATTTCAGTTTGACAGGTTAAGAAGATTAAAAAAATCAGTAGGTGGGGTGACCAGTAACATTGGTTTAGTTTTTTTAGCTTATATGGAAGCGAATATTTTCATATGTTGGGTTTTTTTTGTCATGCATTTGTCTTTTCTATTTTTGGTCTTTGTCTTTCCAATGGTACCTCTGGGAAGAGTGGAAGTGGAAGTGAAAGAGTGGCAGTTATTGGACATTTTCTACCCATAAGGGGATCCTTACAGGATTATTTGGGGATCCAAAGGTGACTAACACATGGTTCCTGTAGGGAGACAGGCATCCAACAGACCACTGTGATAAATGCCAAAATAGGTGTATAAGCAGAAGACAATGTGAGATCTAATTTAGGCTCTGACATGTGCTGCTTTCATCTCTCTTAATCCCACAACTGTGCATGGTATGCACCTCTGCTCTCATCCTCCTGCTTAGGTAGCCCTGCTCCAGGGTGAGTGCCCTGTTGGTACATGCCGGTGTTTGGAGTCAGCGAGAGGTGGTATTTCAATCCTAGATGTCTGCCGGAGGGTGATGAAATACACTGAGTACTCTGTGTCTGGCTGGTGCAATCTTTGGCCTTCGGAGCGTCATGTCTCTGTACTGCAGCCAACAACAACACAAGGCTGAGTTGAGACAGTCAAAGTTTAGGCCAGGGTCATAGGTAGGCCAAGGCTCCCAGGAGTGAGGGAGCGATTTCAAGATATCTTTCTAAATTATACAGTGCCAATGATAGTTTTGTGGAACTGAGAGGAAGAGATTAGCTAAACACGGAACACAGTTATATTTATTTTCTGCACCAACAAATTCCTTCTGCTGCTCTTTTTAACTTGGTGAAGCACATTTTTGGAAACACATCAAGTCTCCCACTCTTGCATGATATTTCTTCTGTGCTTCTACTGAGTAAGCCAACGGAAAGGTAAACCTAGGGAAATATCATTTTTGTGATTAAATAATTCTCTTCTGTCTTTAGCCATATTCTACTATGTCTTCTATTAAAAAAGCTCTCTAGCCCTGGCTGGGTAGATCACTTGGTTAGAGCATTTTCTTGATATGCTAAGGTTGCGGGTTTGATCCCCAGTCAGGGCACATGCAAGAATCAACCAATGAATGCATAAATAAGTGGAGCAACAAGTTGATGTCTCTCTCTCTCTCTCTGTCTCTCTCTAAAAAAACACAAAACAAAAAACCTCTCTAAGTTGTTGAACTTCAGGTATGATCATAAGTAAGATCTCTTAAAGAAGCTCTGTTATTACACCTTCCTCTCCTAGGTGTGCGACTTTTCCTCATTGTTAATACACTGATGAAGATGAATCTTTTTTACCCCCTTCAAGTAACATTCAGCTTTGGTAGGGAATATAGAGTTATCCTCTACCCGTTTTTGTCCTGGACAGCTGATGTGCTAGAGGGCAAACACAGCAAAGAGAAGGTTCCTTTGCTTCCTCGCGTCAACTGAGCCTTCACCACTCCAGCCATAGAACAAATTCATCTCTTCAGACCCTGAGATGTGGTCTGAGGAGATTTTAGCAACTTTTATTTTACTCTGGTGTAAGTAGTGCCAGGCACCACCAGCCTCACTCTTTGGGTATCTGACTGATTTCCAGGACTTATGCTATCAAACTTAAATCAGTTAGTGATTTTGATTATATTTGTAATGAATGTAATTAATTATGTCATTCTCATGCTCAAGACTAATTCCACTACAATTGCATTATGATATTAGGACATTTTGAATGGTTACCAACCAAAAGCCAACAACAGTCAGAAATAAAGCCCTCCCTTTGCCCTTGCTGGGGTATGTGAGTCACAAACAATACAAATAAATAGATTCTGTGGCTTACTCATTTTGGCAGCATTCCCTGGAGTGTGTGGTTGGTCTGACTCAGCACTGTGGGTGATGGGAAATGCATGCCACCTCCTCAGGTCCTCCTTGTTGCCCAGCTTTGGCAGGCAGCACACGTTTAAGATTTTGAGTCACATGCCTACTGTTAATTAAGTCCCTGTGCTAAATTCCTCTTCTGCCCTGTATCTCTTGCCCTCCAGTCTCTGCTTCCCCCTACCCCCGCCCCCCACCCCAACACACACAAAGGGCAAATGCTCTGGAAAGCTTCTGATGTTATACCTATTCAGAGAGAAAACATGGTGCCTAACATATCCCGCTAATTTTATTATTGGAATTCTTTTTGTGAGGCTTGACTCACAATGTTGATACCTGTACAGCATTGGTTACATCAACATTAAACAAAACTATCGAATTCACTGAAAATGTGGGATAATAGTTTGTGACAGACATTTGAGGAATTTCATTCTTCTATACTCATTTTGTCTTGGGCAGACTATGTTTGGTAGTTTGTTTAAATCAGCCAGCTTAATTTACTGTTGTCTTGATGTAAACTCTCTGAATACAATCAGTATCTGCTGTATTCAAGGATATGGAATGTCATGCATTCAACTGGGTTATCTCATTTTTAAAATACTGGAACTTGTCTAACTACTTGTAGAGGAAAAAAAATCCAATTATGGGATATGGAAGGGTAATAGCTTGAGATTTTTTCTTGGCCAATTGTCTACCCCTGCTTTTATTAGTCTGTCTCTATTGTCAAGTCTTATGCCTGGTAATGGGGATATGATGGTGACAATTTTCAAACATACACGAGCCCTGGCAGGGGTGACTCAGTGGATTGAGTGCTGGCCTAGGAACCAAAAGGTTGATGGTTTGATTCCCTGTCAAGGCACATGCCTGGATTATGGGCCAGGTTCCCAGCTGGGAGTGTGTGAGAGGCAACCAATTGATATTTCTCTCACACATCAATATTTCTCTCTTTCTCCCTCCCTTCCCTTGTCTCTAAAAATAAAATCTTTAAAACACACAAAAACACAGTAGTATAATGAGCTCCATGTAGCGAACATTTGTCAAGATCTTGTCACACTTGACTCATCTATCACTCCATAGTTTTTGCTAAAGTATTCAATGCAGAAACAAGATTTCATGTTTTCCATGCATTTTTAAAAGGGACTTTAAAAATAATAACAATGCTATTATACCTTCAACAAACAATAATTTCTTAATATCATCTAATACCCAGCCCATATATAAATTTCCCTAACATTTTCAAAATTTTTTTATAATTGCTTTGTTTGAATCAAGATTCAGCCATGGTGCACAAATGTTTACTTATTGATACTGTTTTATTGAAAATATGGATTACAGTTTTTGTTCTTGGAATAAAAATTACTTAATAGCAGGTAATTCTGGAAAAGTGTACCATACATTTTTATCCTCACATCTTATATAAGTCTGTAGAAGACAAAGATTTGTTTATTTTGCTTGTTTGTTTGAAAGCCACAAGATTTGTCATCTATATAATTAAGTTCAATATCATGAAAACTTAGTTCAGCCACTTTGGAGAACAATTTGGCAATTCGTAGCAAAGTTGAAGGTCTATTACACTATAACTCCACAATTCCACTTCTTCTAAGATATTGAACCTATCCAAACTCTCAGCATGTAGGAGACATGTTACAAGTATGTAAAAACAGTGAAAGTTAGGAGAACTGAGTCACTTATCAGGAGGAATGTTAATATGTAAGCTAGTTTATTTATACTATACAGCTGTCAAAATGAATTAATTAGATTTACATGAAGAAAACAGAGTAGACAAATCTCAAACAATGTTGAGATAAAAGAAAATACAGTATAATTACATTTATTTAAAATTTAGTACCATAAATAGATACTGTGTATTTATATGGATATATGTAGATAAGTATAAAATATATGTGAAAATGACATATACTAATATATAGTGGTTATCTTCTAGGTGGAGAAAAGGTGCAGAGGTAGATTTTAACTGTGTATAATTTTTTTCTTTAAAAAATATCTGGCCCTGATTGGAGTAGCTCAGTGGGGTGGTCATCATCCTGCAAACTGAAAGGTCACTGTCTTGATTCCCAGTTAGGGCACATGCCTGGGTTATAGACCAGGTCCCTAGTTGGTGATGTGGGAGATCAATGTTTGCAAAACAGATCAATGTTTTTCATCCTTTCTTTCTCCCTCCCTTACTCTTTCTCTAATAAATAAATAATTAAAATTTTTATAAAAAATCTGAAGCAAATATGACAATGGGTATCTTTTCTTTGTTGAATTCATTTTTTGGTTAATCTTGTATTTTAAACATAAAAATTAAAAAAGAAACCAAATATAATATCAGTAATCATTCAGGTATAGTCTTTAGTCTGACAAATGGAACTAATTTTATATGAATAGAAAATACGTTCGTTCTTGGGGGTTGATTGATGGTTACCCGCTCAAAAACACATCTCTATTCAGCCTGACCAATGACTGGAATTTAAACTTAAAGCTACGGAGCGAAGAATTTGTTAATAGAAATATATTACGTCTTAGAGCTTGTTTCTTAACCTCAGTAGTACTGACATTTTGTGCTGAATACTTCTATGTCATGGGGAGCAGTCCTATGCGTTGTAAGGTGTTTGGCAGTATCCCTGTCCTCTGCCTACCAGATAACAGTATCACACCACTAATGTGACAACCAACAGTGTCTTCAGATATTGCCAATGTCCCCTGGAGAGGGGCACAACCCCTCCTTTCTCCTCTCTCCTTCCAGTCATTTGTGAACCACGGTTGTTGGAGAATAATGCATTCATTATTGGTATCCAATATCATTAGCATGATATATTTTAGTTTTTAACAAATAGGCCCTTGAAAGAGCAGAAATCAATTTCTGCAGTTTTTGGTGGCTGGTTTGGAGAAGTATGGAATGCAAGGTAAGGCATGTGGATAACAGAGAACCCTGGATGGTTCTTAGGAAACTTGTGTTCCTTAGGAAAGGTAGAGGCTAGACAAGGGCATCTTCCTTCCAATTTTACCTCATAATCCCATGAAATATACTGTTTTAGAGAGATCTTTACTTTAAAGGGGATTAGAGACCTGCATATTACCATGTGCTCAGACTTCTGAAAGTACATGGCTTAACATTCAATTCTGGCCGACAATGAGTCAGCATGATGGAGTGGTTCTGGCAGGGAAGGAAGAAGGTAGGTCAGGTCAAGCAAATGGTCTTAACTGTACTGTGAAGTAATGTGTGGGAAGGGAGTGATTTAATTCCGAAATCACAGAAAAGAAGGCCCCCATCTTAAGAAACCTGTTAGGAAGTTCATAAAACATAGTTTCTATTATTTTTCAGATTGTTTTTATTTTCATGGAGCAGTAACAAAATGCATGATATGCCCTGTGCCTGTCCCTTTTTTCTGTGAAATTAGTTTTTTTAAACATAACTAATATAAGCAGCTTTTAGTTCTTTCTATCCCCAGAACTAACTAGTGGTTGGAGATCTTGTGATTTAGCTGTCTTAGTTCTAAACCCCTCAGCAGTTTAGAAGAGTACCTGTATCTGAGAATTGTGGAGGTTTGAAGAAACTGGGTGAGAGCTAAAACCTAAGGATTCTTTGACAGTGAGAAGATAATAGGATCAGATGATAGGATAGTCAACTCAAGAATATGTCCCCTACATCCCCTACTTGTTTAGAGAAGTTCTATTTACTGTAGGGAGTTTGATGACATCTCATCAGGTACCCATCAAATTCAAAATCCAGCCAGTCATTTTATTTTTATTTTTTTATTTTTAAAGATTCTATTTATTTATTTTTAGAGAGGGGAAGGGAGGGAGAAAGAGAGGGCAAGAAACATCAGTGTATGATTGCCTCTTACGTGCCCACACATTGTACTACTGGGGGCCTGGCCCGCAACCCAGGCATGTACCCCAGACTGGGAATTGAACCTGCAACCCTTTGGTTGGCAGGCCCCAACTCAATCCACTGAGGCACACCAGCCAGGGCTTAAGATTTTATTTATTTACTTTTAGAGAGAGAGTAAGGGAGCGAGAAAGAGTGAGAGAAACATTGATGTGTGAGAGATACATCGATGTGTTGCCTTTTGCACGCCCACAACCAGACATCTTGCCTACAACCCAGGTATGTGCCCTGACTGGGAATTGAATCAGTGACATTTTAGTTCCCAGGCTGGTGTTCAATTCACTGAGCCCCACCAGCCAGGGCCAACTATTTTAGAAATGTTCCCCAAACCAACCTCCCCACCCATGCACCCCTTCTGGGCACTATACCCCCCAGAGAAAACACCAGTCAAGATTACAGAGCTTCTTTATTTTGTTTCTACCTTACAGATAAGAACCTATCAATAATAATAGTAATCACTACAATCTGTTAAACACTGACTCCACTGTGCAAAATTATTTACCCATATTTTGCCATGTATAATGTGCTCCTGTGTACAATGCGCACCCACGTTTTTGGCCCAAACTTTCAGGAAAATAAAGTCGTTTGTTTTAATTTTTTTAATTCAATTTTTATTTACTTATATTTAGAAATAAAACCAATTATCATATTCCAGGGTATTATTTTGCATATGGATATCGTTATTGCTTTCTAGAGTTACACTTTTAACACATAAGCATAAATACAAGAATTAAAAACATTTATATAGGTAGGAAATTAGTACTACCAATGAATAATGTGCATTTTTATTTTTCCCTCAAAAATTTGGGGCAGCCCTGGCTGGTGTAGCTCAGTGGATTGAGCGTGGGCCTGAAAACCAAAGGGTATGTGGCCTTAGAAGTTCTCCTTAACACAATCCTGCAGATAGCTGCTCACTACAAACTGACGTGGAATCAGCCTTCCTGATGAAACCTTGTCACCATCCCTATCTGGAGAATAAATAGGGCTCTCTTGCTTTGTGCCAGAGGATCACTTACTGAAAGGAAGGGAACTTGTTGAATGATTGGATTTTGGCATAGGTTTGGTTTTATTGTTTGAGATTATATGGATAGCTTTGACATAATTGAAAGTGTTTGTTTATTGAATGCTCTTACATTAGTCAGGGTTTCAAAGTACCTAGGAAATAGGAATAGAATTTAAACTAATCTTGATGATTTTGATAAATGAGCCATTAGAGAGAGATGATATTCAAGATCCGTTACCCAAGGAGGATGCTCTGAAATAGGATAGAATAGCCAGGCTTGGTTATGTAGGAAAGGGCTTGCCACAGAAGGCCATACAGAGTTTTAGACAATCAGATAGTAGAAAGCAAGGCAAAGCATAGAACCAAAAATGATGCTGCAGTACATAGCAAAACCAGTATATTCAACTACGCACTGATGAACTGTTTTGAATCACTGACTCTGGTCTCTTCCACGGGTTACTTACTGACTGTCTTCTGCGTGCCTAGGTTATGTGCTGAACTATGCATACTGTATAACTCATAGGTTGGTTAAAGAGACACCACCAATATTCATATTATCCACATGGCCATTGAAAATGAGGCAATGTTAATGTTATTGGATTCTACAGACATCTACATTTAATTAATTTAGGAAGAAAATTCAGAAGTGTAGTATGAAAGATCTTTTTAGATGGAGGACATCAGAGAGGATGTGTTAGTGTTGAACTGGACAGGTGGAGTTAGATGGGATTAACTAAGGTGACAGTGATTTCTAAACTGGGAAAATGAGGGAAAAGCTTAATTAGCAAAGGACTTACTTTATAGAAAGGACATAGAAATGAGGTTGACTAAGGGGTCAAGATTAGGTTATGAAGGGCCTCAAGAGTGAAGCAGTTTTTAGGTGTGATGTAAAGACATTGATAAGCTCAGGTTTACTGTAATTCTGTGAAAAAGGTTCATATAGTGATAAACATGATCTGTGAAAGTTGACTATTTAGAAAAATACCAAAGAATGACTCATAATTAAAGTTGGTTAATTATTAGGAGAAAGTTTTCCCTCCATTTTCATAAAAGATGGAACAAAAAATTAGCTTAAATTGAAGTAAAAGAATTAAGTTGTATGTAAGAAAACTTCTTGTTACTAAAAATGCTCGGAAAACGACCAGGCTGGTAGGTAAATTACATAAAGGTTTTTTTAAGTAGGATAGACAGCTGAGAATTTTGGGAGAGGTATGAATCATGTAATAGCTCTTTTCGTTTTTTAGCAGTTCCTTTCCATCTTGTTTGTAATAAATTTCCTATAAAATTTGAAGTGTCTATTTCAGTGTTTAATCTGTCTCTGTGTAGTGATTGTCTCTTAGGATGGGTATCTGCTTGCAAGCCAGAGTCTCTGTAGGCAGAGAAAGCAAGAAAGCTCTTCATCAGTTCTTTATTCTGCCGGCAAGTAGCAACAGCCTTTCAAGGTGTCTTCACGTTTTCTTCTTTCTCTGACCAATGTTGTCATGGCATTTCTCAGTTTCCTGTTTTCCTGCTGAAGCTCTCAGGCAGCATTATTATTATTATTTTCTTGGTATATTTATTTTTAGAAAGAGGGGAAGGGAGGGAGAAAGAGAGAAGCATTGATATGAGAAAGAAGCATTGATTGGTTGCCTCTCGCATGTGCCCCAACTGGGGACTGTACCTGAAACCCAGGCATATGCCCTAGACCAGAATTGAACCAGTGACCTTTCACTTTGGGACGATGCCCAACCAACTGAGCCACACTGGTCAGGGCAGCAGCATAAGTTTTTGAATGAATAAGAAGGTGAGCCCTGGCTGGTGTGGCTCAGTGTATTGAGTGCTGGCCTGTGAACCAAAAGGTCAGTCAGGGCATATGCCTGGGTTGCCGGTCAGGTTGGAGGTGAGTGAAAGGTAACTGATAGCTGTTTCTCTCCCTCGCTTTCTCCCTCCCTTCCCCTCTCTTTAAATTAAAAAAAGAAGGTGAGGGGCTAGGGTGCCAAAGCATGCTTTGTACATAGAAGGCTGGGGAGATGGGAGCAGATAGTGGTGGTTCTATTTGGTGAAAATAGGCTCTTGAGGTCAGGAGAAGGAGAAGCCCATTTGACTTGTGATTAGAGTCCTTTTCTTAGGTTGGGGTGGGAAGAAGCCAGTGATGTCTGGATGTCTTCGGAGTGGGCAAAACCCTTAGGCAGGGACTTAGCCCTTAGTGTGCCAACCTCAGACAGTGTGATGGAAGCTCTCCTTTACCCTTGCACTAATTTTTCCAGATCACAGCTTGGTTTCCCTGCTTCTCTTCCTCAAAGCTGTTTTCCTCGAAGCTTAGGCTGCTAGAGAAGAACTTTAATTTCCTGAAGTCCTATCTATTTTCTGAAGATGCCTTAGGGAGCAGAACCAGTAGATCCTGTATGTCTCCTATACCTTCTTGGGGACACTTGGTACACAAGAGGAAAGAATGTGATGTGGTCTGCTTTTCTGTTAGAGCCTTGACGTTTCTCTCTGTAGTTGATTGGTCCTGCCTCCATGCCTCTCTGGGGTTAAATGCTGGGCAGCCCACACCTGCTCATTTCACCTGGGAAATCAGACTTGACCTTGGGGCTGGAGGGTGCATGGAACACTACTGACAAACTTGGTAGGTGAGATAATTTGATCCTTTTACCTTTGAATGTCTGGGAAAACATACTGTATGCAGAGGATGGCAACTTGGAGAAATGTTTGCTCCAGGTCTTTTCAAAAAGTGTAAGCACTTTGGAGACACTGCATATGCATAGCACGTAACACCTTTCTTCAAGTTAGAAAACAGTGGTGTCTGGGCAGTGCTACTACCCCTTTGCAACCAGTGGCATTCTCTTGGTTTAAACAGAGGGGAAACTAATAATGAATTCCAGAGACCATCCCTCTGGCTTTGTGTAATTAATAGCATTCAACTGCTTGGTAGGCAATGTAAAGTACTTAAAGTCTTTGCAAAGAGTAAGTATATGTTGCATTTTTCCAAGTGTGGTAAGCTTTTTGTTTTAAGTTTGTATCTGTTAGTGGGTCATCCATACATATCCCTTCCTCTTTTTGCTTCTGCAATGAAGTTGGCACAGATGTACTCAAATAAATGAACATGCTCATTTTCAATGACTAATGTGTTCAAATGAAGTTTACTTGCCAGTCAGTGGTAACCCACATGAGCCCTCCACAATGGAAATCAAGTGTGTGATTCCATAGGCCTTGTGAAACCTCAGCCTGCAAGAGTGACATCCTGCATTCTGTATGATAAGCATGTGTCCAAGATTGTTAATCAATGAAGCATTTGTATAAGCATATGTATGCAAGAAGGAGAGAGAAAAACAAGTATTTTGTAATCAATTAAAAGAACTAATATCCCCTTCCTTTTTTCCCTTTTGGGTTAAAAAATGGGGGGAGGGCATTGTCCCACAGGAATGCCACATATTGTGCCCCTTAGTTCTTTTGGCCTTTTTCTTGTCTGGGAAGCTCCTTATTTCACCTTCCATTTTAAATGAGAGTCTTGGTGGGTAGAGTAGTCTTGGTTGCAGTTCTTTGCTTTTCATTACTTGGAATATTTCTTGCCATTCCTTTCTGGCTTGTAGTGTTTCTGTTGAGTAATCAACTGATGCCTTATTGGGGCTCCCTTGTATGTTACTAGCTGTTTCTCCCTTGTGTCCTTTAAAATTCTCTCTTTGTCTTTAAATTTTGCCATTTTAATGATGATGTGCCTTGGAGTGGGCCTCTTTGGGTTCATCTTGATTGGGACCCTCTGTGCTTCCTGGGCTTGCATGACTTTTTCTCTCAGCAAGTTAGGGATGTTTCCTGTCATAAGTTTTTCAAACAGGTTATCTATGCTTTGCTCCTCTTCTCCTTCTTGTATTTCTATGATATGGATGTTATTATGTTTCATGTTGTTCTGCAGCTCCCGTAAACCTTCTTCATTCTTTTTGAGTCTTTTTTTCATTTTGTTGCTCTGTCTGGGAATTTTTTTTCTTCCTTGTCCTTCATCTCACTGATTTGATCCTCTACTTCATCTAGCCTGATTTTGATTCCTTCTACTGTGTTCTTCAACTCAGAAATTGTATTATTCATTTCCTACTGGCTCTTATTGATAGTTTCTATGTCCTTTTTCATGCTGGTGTAGTTCACAGTAAGTTCCTTGTAGTTTCCCTATGTTCTTTGTTGTTCTTACTGAGCTCATTGTGCTTCCTCATAACTATTGTTTTGAACTCAGTGTCTGATAGTTTACTTGCCTGCATTTCATTTAGCACTCTTTCTGGGGATTCCTCCTTTCCTTTCAATTGGGAGGTGTTTCTTTGTCTCCCCATTTTAGGGGAGAATCTTTTTTTTTTGTTGTTTCTACTTCTTAGATTGATCTGCTTTGACTCCCTGTCTTTGTGGTATGAACTTCTATGGTAGGAGACCTGTGTGATTCAGTGGTGCAGTCTCCTTCATCTCCTGAACTTGACGCTGTTGGGATCCCCTTTATTCTATTTATGTTAGCTCTCTAGTAATAGGTTTTGATTGTTGTTGGGTCATTTTTTTGGTGGGTCCTTCCCTCCTGCTGACTGACTGAGAGTCACTCTGCCCACCACATCTTGTATGCTGTTGTGCTGCCATAACAAAACCACACAGCCCAGGAAGCAAACCCACACCTGCAAAAATAACCCCCACCAACAATCACAGTATCGACAGCAAATGATCCAGTATTAATAAGGGTGTGAAGAGATTAAGACTATTAGAAGAAAAGAGAAATGAATATGAGATGACCTACAGAAAGAAAAATGATTTTGAGAGGGTAGAGAGAGGAGCAATAATAAGAGTAGGGAATCGAGGAAAGACAAAGAGAGAAAGAAACTAAAATTGACATAGTAAATTAAAAGGAATGAAGAATGTGGAATGGAGCAAGAGAAGGGAAGCAAATTGTATTAAGTTTAAACAGAAATTTAAAAAATATGTGTATAGTGAGAGAAAGAAAAAGGAAACAAGTAAGTAAATAAATTAAAAAAAATAGGAACCAAATTGGAGAAAAAGATTCATCACAGCACTATCAACAACAGATGAGCTAATATTAATATAGGTGGAATGGGAATAAGGGGGAAAAAAGAAAGAAAAGCTTAAGAGATGTCTAGAGGAAAGGGAAGTGATTTTTAGATGATAGAGAGAAAACGAATACTTAGAATGAGGAATGAAAAACAGGCTAAGACTGGGAAAAATTAAAATTTGAGACAAAAAGAGAAAAAGCAGGAGGAAGGCAGAATAGAAGAGGATAGAAGTAGATAAAATGGGGTAATAGAAGGGAGGAGCAAAATACAAGATTTGAAATAAACTATAATGTAAAATCTAGTGAGTTAATATGCACAAGCTTGAAGTACAAGAAATGAATGTTAAAATGCCATGCAGGAGAGAAAATATTGCAAGTATAAAAGATTGTGGTGGAATTCATCTAGATAGCATCTGGTATTTACTACTGTTTTTCTCTCTGGATCTTCCTCTGGTGATGTCAGATGATGTCCTAGACTGGCCTTAGGCAGCCTGTTGGAGACTATCAGGGATCTACAGTCAAAGGCTGACTCTTTCAGTTGTTAATCTAGTCAATCTGTAATCAGCAGTCAGGCTTAATCACCATAGGGTAGGGCAGAATAATTCCTGCAGGCTGGGCTATAGCTTCCCCTCAGGCTGATACCACTCTGAAGGGGTTGCTCTGCCTGAGAGAGATGGCCTCTGCAGTATGGGGGAAGACTCAGCACCAGAATGCTGGCGGCTGTTCCCTTAGTTCTATCCCCAGAGCCACCAGCCCCAGACTCTCTTCAAGCATATCTAGTCCACTCTGCCCTCTCTTTGCCAGCACCCAGGGCAAGATGCTGCAAATGAAATTTTGTGCTTTAGCCCTATAAAAGGCTCTCTGTGACTCCAGTCGTCTGTCCCTGACAGAGAGAAACCCAGCCGCTTTTTGCAGCTGGATATTATCTGGGTTCTTTTCAGGCTCTGGTGCTATAGGCTGGGGAGCCCCGATTGGGGTTTAGACCCCACACTTCTCAGGGGCATCCCCTAGCTGCTGAAATATTCCTTAGGTACTTAAGCTGACACGTAGAGGCACCCAGACAGCCCTCTTGCATCTCCTCCACCCTCCCTACTAGTCACGTTGTGCTGAAGGGTTTCTTCTGTCCATCTATCGTTATAAGGCTTCTGTCCTGCTGTTGGTCAGTTGTTTATTCCAGATGATTTCTCTGCAGTGTAGTTGTAATTCCAGATTGGTCCTGGGAGGAGGTTAGTGTAGCTTCTACTTACTCTTCTGACATCTTGTATCTCACTATTCTTGCTTGATTATTTTTCTATGTGATCTTGACATTCATCTTGTTTTTGATCCAGAGGAAATAGAACTATCTATTTTTATTTGAGTTGGATTAAATTTATGAATATATTAAGGAAGGCTTGACATTACCTATGTTGAATCTTACTCTCCAAGGACATTCTATCTTTCTGTTTGTTTACGTGTTCTTTTGTATCCTACAGAGATGTCTCAAAGTTTTCCTCGGATAGATTTTGTACATTTCCTATTAAGTTTATATTTCTAGTTGCTATTGTAAATGGAGTGTCTTCTTTCATCATATCATGTGGTCATTGTTCAAATATTGAAAAGCTTCTGATTTTAGTATGGTAGAAGGATATAAAAGTAAGACCTCTCACACCATTTGTAGGTTTTCAGATAGGCTTGGTTCTTTTTTTTTCAGATATGCAATTATTTTATTTCAAATAGTGATAGTTTTACCACTTCTTGTTTAACTTTTGCTTGTATTTTATTTTTTTCTAGAGTGTACTCTATTTCTCTCACTTGTCTAATTGTGTTGGCAGCTACTCTGGTAGCGTTGAGTGACAGTGATGCCAGTTTTCATTCCTGTCGGGGATGGACTGTACTGCTTTCAGTGTCTTCCCAGTAAGCATTATGTTTGCTTTGCCCTAGCTCTCTGTCTTATGTTAAATAATTGTTGATTCTTGTTTTGCTATCTTAAACCAAGAATTAATATTGATTTTTTATGCTTTGTCAGCATGTTTGGTGATGAATATATACGAGGGGGGGCCCCCCAAAACTGGAATTTACTTATAAAAATTGTGTATTTATTTTCACATGTTTAAACTTCAGTCACCTTCAAAGTACTCTCCATTTGATGCAATACACCTATTGAGACGTTTCTTCCCACTGCTCAAAATAGTTTTAGGACTTGTTGATTTTAGTGTTTCTGCTGTTTTTTGTTTCACCTCTTCCACATTGGCAAAATGTTTCTCTTTAAGGACATTTTTCATCCAGGAAAACAAAGAAAAAGTCACTTGGGGTAAGATGGGGAGAATAGGGAGGGTGGGGCATGGGTCATGCCATTTTTGGTCAAAACTGCAGAACACTCAGCACAGTATGGGCAGGTGAGTTTGTAAATCACCCATCATGAAATGGGCAAACGCATTGAAAGTTTTCAAAAAAATTCACTGAAGCCAAATGCCGCCCCTCACAACAATGCCAGCTGGTGCACTGATACAGGTGGGTTTCTAGAACACTCAGTGGGGAAGCCTGTACTACAAGGGGCCTGCCCTCCAGAAGATAATTCTGCTTTTTTAGGGGGGAACCCCCTCTTATTTTCCTTTTAGGCAAATTATGCTAAATATCATTAATAACTTAATATTTGCATCATCTTTGCAGTTATGGACTAAACAGTGCTTGGTCATAATATGGTGCTGGAAACCATCTGCCAAAATTGGAGTTAGGATTTTTCTAGTTGATCCTTTTACTTGAGATTAGTGTATTACATAAATACCTACCTTCTTCCCTCCTTCCCTTTCTTTTCATATTTAAAGATTTTGTGGAATTCCTTGTAAAACAGTCTGGGCCTGGTGCTTCTTGGGGGCGGGTAAAGTTTTTTTACTCCCTTTAAATGTCATTTGTGCAGAGGTATCTATTTAGAGCATTCAGCTCTTAGTGTCAATTTATTGTGTAAAGTTATTTACACAATAAATAACTTGGTGTAAAGTTATTTTTGTAGAAAACTATTTCCCCCAGATATTAACTTTATTTGCATAGGACTTTGTGAAAACTTGTTTCTTCTGATTTTTATGATTTTCTATTTATGTTATTCTTTTTTTCTAAATTTTTATTTTTATTATATGTGGTCTTTCTCCCCACCCTTATGTATCTTAGCTGGATTAAGTAATCTCTCAGTATCCTGGGGGATGGGTTTGAGGAACCCCCAGGTACCCAAATCCTCAGATGTTCAAGTCCCTTAACATAAAATAGCATAGTATTTGCATATCCTCTGGTATACTTTAAATCATCTCTAGAATACTATAATGCCTAATACAATGTAATGCAATGTACATAGGTGTTACACTATATTGTTTAGGGAATGATGACAAGAGAAAAGTCTATTCATGGTCAAGACAAGAATGATGGTTCGTAGGCCTAACTACATAGAACATGTCAGTAACAGCGTCACACTTTTTACCCCAAATTTTTGTGATCCAAGGTTGGTTGGATCTGTAGATGAGGAATCCGCTGATATGGAGGGTAGAGTGTAGTGGGGTACATAGGTGTTTAAAGTAAACTTTACCCTTTTTCTTGTAAAAAATAAAATGAAGAAGTTTATTGTAACACTTAAAATGTGCCAACTGGGGAAACATTACTGGTGAGGTGAGGAGCAGGAGTAGTTTCATAACTAATGCTTCTTTACAGTGATTGAGTAGCTCTTAGGAAACTAAAGGAGTCAGCATATATTTTTAGCATTTGTCATGTGTACCTTGGGTTGGGGTTGTTGTGATTTTGCCCCCCCCTTTTTTAATGGACATGTTATATAATATATAAAAATCTAGTTCTTCTGAAGCAGTTTTGCTGCTACAGGGACACTCATGAAACTTTTGTGTAGTGAGTTTTTTCATTTTGCATTGTATTCACATTTTTTTTTTCATCCTCTCTGATTCCTCCATTTGCAAGAATAGAGAAACTTCAAGCCTTGAAAGAACAACAGCAACAAAAAACTGACCTAATCATCAGCAACCTCTGTTACTAGTACATTGCTAATTTGGGCATCAAGTAGATAAAGTATTATTAATAATAGGTGAAACTAAGCAGAAAGATATTATTGGTGCCTGTGAACTCCCAATGTTTTAATACTTATTGGTAATGACTTAGTTTCTTTATCGTAAATATCTCTCCTTCAAAAGCATTTTACTTTGTAAAGTGAATGGTTTAACATAAATCTGTTGCTTGTAGCAACAAAACATTAATATGATGCACAGGTGGTGTTACCTGCACTCTGGGTTCTTGTGAGCTCCCAGGATAGAAATCAAGAGAGATCATTCAAAACTGATACAGATAAAGAAGGTTTGTTTAAGCTTGTGCCCAAGGAAGCCAGCACTGCAAAGGGAAAGGAAGTGGGTTGCTTCCCCAACAAAGGCTGGGGAAAATTTTAAAGTAAATTACATAGACAGCATTATCCTTCAGTCTAGTCGCTGATTGTCTGTTTGTCCTAAGGAGTTGAGAAGGCACTAGCAGTGGTTAGGCACGTCTTGGCTTCCGACCAGCTGAGCCCAAGGAATAGCCTACCTGCCTCAGTGGGGGCAAATCCAGGTTTCGTGGGAACCTGAACTTTATAGGCCCTCTTTAAGAAAAAAGATACACAAAATTAGTGCAGGACTTGGGTGGTGCTGTGCAGGTGAGGAGATTGAAGCTTAACCTTAGAAGCTTCATGGTCAACCTATCTTTGGCTCACATCCCTTAAACTCAAACCTAGACTTGTTGTGGTGAGGATCAGCTGTTGGGTTCAAAAGAGAGAGAGAGAGAGGTTGTTTTCTACAAACCCTGGCTGGTTGATGGGCCAGGTGAATGAAGATGGATGAGAGATTTTAGAATATATCTGAACAACAATAGCAACAAAATGTCAAGGTGATTATCTTTTCTAAATCTTGACTAACCTGCAAGATGCATGGAGAAGCTGCTTCTACCTCAAAGAGGACTTGAAGAGTAAGGGTGCTAGCAGGACATCTGTGTGCTGAGGTTATAGAGTCATAAATTGGAAGAATAGCCTCCTTGGAGAACTCGAATTTGGCTGAAGTACAGAACTGGGAGAGCATTAAGTGGACCACCGCCCAGGGGATGTTTTTTGTTGGGCTTATCATGAGAAGATTCAGAGACCTAACCAAATGGAAATCAGATGTGTTCTAGTCTATAAAAGATTCCTGCCTTACATTATGCTAAGTGAAATGTCAGACAGAAAGACAAATATTATGATCTCTTTATATGTGGGATCTAAAAAAAGCTGAACTCATAGAAACAGAACAGACTGATGGTTGCCAGGGGCTGAGGGTGGGGAGTGGGGGAAATGGGTGAAGGTGATCAAAAGGTACAAACTTCCACTTATATAAGATTATTAAGTCTGGGGATATAATGTACAACATGGTGATTAAGTTAACAATACTGTTTTGTGTATTTGGAAGTTGCTAAGTGAAATATTAAAAGTTCTCAACACAAGAAAATATAACTGTGAGGTTATAGATGTTAACTAAATTTATGGTGGTAATCATTTGGCAATATATACATATATCAAATAATTTGTACACCTAAAATAATACCGTGTTATATGTTAATTATAATCTCAGTAAAACTGGGGAAAAAAGATTCCTGCCCCAGTCTGGATATATATATATCTATAGGTCTATAGACACAATATGACTTGAGTTACAGTTTTCTGGGAAGGATGATCAAGTCTAACTCAATTAGTAACAAGTATGTATCTGGATTAATGATAGATGGAGGCCACACATAGGTTTTCCTATATCAATTAAAGTTGTATTTCTTTCCTCAGAGGTAGGAGAAACACTAGAAAGAACTGCTATGCAGGGCTTTCTATTTAGCAAGGAAGAATGGGGGCTGATGTCTAATTGATGGGAAAGATCTTCCATATTTGGGGTTTGTCAAAGGGCAAGTGTTGGACATAGTGACAGAGAATTTGAGGCTTAGGAAATGAGGAAGAATTTAGTTTTGGAGTCACAGACAGACTTGGTTTCAAATCCTGGCTCTGTTGTTTATTCTCTTTGTGGCCCCAGGCAAATTACTCAACCTTGGGCCTCAGTTTCCTCATCTGTAAAGTGGGATATAGATAATACCTCATAAGATAATGGGGATTACATAAGTATATGTGTTAAGGGCTTAGCACACAGCCTGGCATCAGGAACACTTAGTAAATGTCAGCTACCTTCTAGTTTAGGAAGATTTAAAACTATTCTTCCTATGTAGTGGAAGGATAGATATGATTGTCTAGAGCCTATAATTGGGATTTTAGCTAAAAATTGGGGAGGCTGACATCAGAGAAATGCAAATTAAAGCCACAATGAGATACCACTTCACACTGGTCAGAGTGGCCATCATAAACAAATCAACAAACAACAAGTGTTGGCATAGTGGTGGAGAAAAGGGACCCCTGTTGCCCTGTTAGTGGGAATGCAGACTGATGCAGCCACTGTGGAAAACAGTATGGAATTTCCTTAGAAAACTAAAAATGGAACTGCCTTTTGACCCTGCAATTTCACTGCTGGGATTATACCCTAAAAATCCTGAAACACCAATTCAAAAGAACCTCTGCACCCCAATGTTCATATCAGCACAATTTACAACAACCAATTGTTGGACGCAACCTAAGTGCCCATCCGTAAATGAATGGATCAAAAAACTATGGTACATTTACACAATGGAATACTACTCAGTGGAAAGAAAGAAGGATCTCCTACCCTTTGCGACAGCATGGATGCAACTGGAGAGCATCATGCTAAGTGAAGTAATCCAGGTGGTGAAAGAGAAATACCATATGATCTCACCTATAAGTGGAACCTAATCAACAAAGCAAATGAGTGAGTAAAATAGGACCAGAGACATTGAAATAAAGAGCAAACTGACAGCAACCAAAGGGAATGTAGGAGGGAGATAATGGGGGAAAGATGGGGAGAGGTCAAGGAACATGTATAAAGATCCATGGACAAAGACAATGGTGTGGCGAAAGTATGAAAATGGGAAGTAGGTGGTGGGTAGGGCCTGGGAGGGTAATAGGGGAAAATGCAGACAACTATAATTGAATAACAATAAATTTTTTAAAAAATTGTGGAGGCTGAAAAAGTAACATTTTTCTGATTTTTAAAAAATTGAGGCATAATCACATGCATTAAAATACACAAATATCAAGTGTGCAGCTACATGAATTTGGGGGTATTTTTAGATCTATGTGACTACCCCCCAGATCCAGCTAAGGAATATATCTACAATCTCAAAGTTCTCTCAAGCCCCTGTGCTGTGTGCATCACGCATCTCATGGTCCCTGCTATAACTTCTGGTCCAGTTTCTGTCATGATCAGTTAGTTTTTCCTATCTTAGAAATTCACACAAATGGGATCATACAGCATGTGCTTTTTTGTATCTTTTTTTTTCACTCAGTGCAATATTTGAGATTTCCTCATGTTGTTGAGTGAATTGATCAATTTTTAAAAATTGCTCTGGAGTATTCCTGTTACAAGTGTATCATAATTTGTCCATTATTATGTTGGTTGATATTTGGGTTGTTTTCAGTTTTTAGTTGTTAGGAGTAAAACTGCTATTACCATTGTTGAACAGATTCTTCGGAACCTATTTGTTTGTTTTTCTGGGGTACATACCTTGGAGTGGAATTGCTAGGTTGTAGGCTAAGCATGTGTATGTGTAACTTTATTAGACACTGCTAAATGATATTCCAAAGTGGCTGCACACTCTCACACAGTGTCTCACACATTCCATCCTGTTGCTCCACAGCCTCTTCAACACTTGGGCCTTTTTAGTTTTAGCCATTCTGGTGGGTATGTAGTAGTATCCTATTCTGGTTTAAAAATAGCATTTTAAGTACTTTTTTCTTACTATACAATATGACATATATACTTTATTGAAAAATTAGACCGTAGAAGTATAAATAAGAAAATTAAAAATCACCCATATGAAATCTTATTACCCAGAAAAAACCTAATATTTTGATGTATATTCCCCTTAATGTATATTTATTAAAATATAGTTGATATTTTAGTTTAATAGTTGGGCCCTGACATCTATATTTTTATGGATTCTAAAGATATTTTCATATGCAGACATACTTGAGAACTGCTGAGTTACTTTAACTCTTTTTCCCCCCTCTTCCTATGTTTTAGTGCCTGGCTAACTGACTGACTGACTGAATGAGTGAATGAATGAATGAAAGTATTCATTTAGTGAGAAAACTGATTCCCAGCTAAATTAACTTTTCAAATGAATATCTTAAATGAATTTTTTAAAGATAGCATTCTCTTTTAAAAAGTAAAGAGAATAGTACAATTAGTACCCTTATACCCATCATCCAAATTCAACAAGAATTTGTTTTATGTGTTCTTTCTTTCAGTTTTTCCTTTGTGGAAGTATTTTTTAAATTAAAGTTTTTATGACAGATACAGTATGTGAGCAATGCAGAAAATTAGAGAACACAGACAAACAATTAGAAACAGGATATTCTCACGTAAGGCCTTGTATGGAAGTATCTGAAAGCCAGTTCTGGATATTACTTTAAGTACTTCAGTGCATACCTCAAAATAAAATTAACTTTTTAAAAAACATAACCCTGATACTATTATCACATTTAAAATAGTTAACACACATTAGCACACTTACAATAGTTAACACACATTAACACACTTAAAATATATTAATAACAATAAAATATATTTTTAAAAAGTACTTAGAAAGAAGAACAGTGGTAATCAGGAACACAAAGGAGTCACCATGATATAAGTTAAATTGCCTAATTTATGTGTGCTGGATATGTAACTTGACTAATAGCCCAATGAAATTTTTGAATATGATACATCTAGAACTTAGCCTTGCAGTATTACAGCTAAGTTATTGCAGTAAAAGGTGGCAAAAAGTATACTAGAAACCTGCATAGTAGATGACTATGTAGTTGATGTATTAATGTGTGTAGTGATTAATGAACTGGAGACTAATGAGGACAGAGATTGGTGCTATGTTTTAGGGATCTGTTATTGACCCTATCTTGTTAAGAATTACATCTAAGTGATTGTTTAAATATGAGTCTTGTCTCTCCTGAGTTTGGCATTGAATGTTTCTTCTTTAACCCCAGCAGCACTGGTCTGTCCCACTCCCTAACCCCACATAAAGTCATCCTGCAGTGACGTAGAGGGGGCATTAGGGGAACTTTCTGGGGTACTGGTATGTTCTGTTTCTTGATTTAGATGAGAGGTACATCAGCACTTTGGGAAATTCAACAAGTTGTGTATTTATAATTTTACATTCTTGTCTACGTATGTTATGCTTCAACTTTTCAAAAGTTTTACTTGAGACCTGCTATACAATATTGCCCACAGTACTGTTAACAGTACTGTGTTAACAGTACTGTACTGTCCACTTACAAATTTGTGAAGAGGGTAGATCTCATGTTAAGTGTCTTATCACAATTTTTAAAAAAAGAATTGAAGTAGTCCCTATCTGCGAATCCTACTTCAGTGATTTACTCATTACAGATTCAGCTACTTTACCTACCTCTTCTTTTATAAGGCCAATCACATTTATGAATCACAAAGGAAATTGGGGCCTGGGAGGGAAGAATGTAGGCCTGGCTCCCTTGCCAAGGATCAGAACCCAATAGAGCTCTTCATATCAGGAAAAGGACCTCATTACCTACAGTAGGTTCTGGGACAGGTGGACTCCTCCCTGACCAATTGTTTAATAATTGGGTTGGGGGATGTAAACTTTTTTTTTTAAAAAAAGGAAATAGTACTTATTGAATCCTCTACCCTAGAAAGTTTCCCCAATGCCCCCTCTAAGTCACTGCAAGATGCGGAAATATATTTTTGTTAAGTCCAAATTAGATTTAATTTAAAAATTCTTTATAGAAATGATGCTGAGGAAGATTTCTAGTTAACAGTACTGCTACCATATAATCATCTACGTTTTTGGGTTAGTAAGGTTTATGTGTGGATGGGATTCTAGCTCAAACAGACTAACTCAAATAGTTTCCATGAGAGAGTGAACTCTGAACTCTGAGCTTCCGACTTTTGGAATATAGCACATTGGCAAGTTAAGATCAACTTCTGCTTATAAGCCTATTATATCCACTGTTGGTCTGATTTTCCCTAACTGCTAACTTAGAAAGCATGCTGTACAACTGGAGCATGAAAAACTAGTATGATTTATAAATGGCTAGTTGTTCTAAGAGTTCGCTCAGCTACTTTAGAATTAATTATATTTGAGATGGTTTTAACTTCAGCCTCCATTCCTTCTAACAGGCCTTTTATAGCTAGAATTATTTATGTCCCAGTAACTAGCTAAAGGTACAGGAGTACTGGGCGACTTGTGCAGTTAATCTCTTGAATTAGATAGAGGTAATTGTTCTAATTTTATTTTCATGCAAGCATGGACCTTGTCGTGTTGGCAAAAGCATCTGGTATAAGGACAAAGTTCAAATGTTTATTGCTTTACTTTTTAAAGCTGACTTGTAAAACAAGGCAATACTTCCTAAAATCAAAGTTTTGCCAATCTAAGAACTGTGAGTTTCTTTGAAGGATCAGAGATAAATTATTAATAATAATTGAGTTTCCTTAATGACAGTAAAAATATCAAAATTGTGCCTCTGCTAGTTAAAGCTGATATATATTTATTTATATCTCTATTTTGAAGACTGTCAGTCCACTTCTGAACATTTTTTGGTGCCAAAAGAAATATTTCCTGTTTCTTTTTAATCTATATTTTGATGCCTGATACATGGAGTCTACTATATGTTGATTGAATTGAATATTTCTTCTGTCAGAAGTTTATACTTACCGTTCTTTGAATCAGTCATTCTGACCCTCAATTGTCAATATATTTCAGGAAGGAAAGAACAGTACATATTCGGTCATGCTTCTTTTGGCACTTAATTTTATAATTTTCAGATTTTTGTGTGCCTTATTAAAGAGCTCTTAAGCTGGTACCAGGTCTTTTACAATAGAGACCTTTTTCATCTTAGGAACAACTGTCAGTTCAATGTAACATTTTTTTTTTTGGTTATTGCACATGTGTACCTGCCACCTAGTTTAATAAATAAAACTTTATAGAAATAGTCAAATTCTCTTGTGTATCCCTTCCTGATTCCATTACCCTACCAACCCCTGAACTACTACTCTGATTTTCATATTTATTATTTTATGCATATTTTTAACCTTCCCTTGTATATATTTATATCCTTAAACAATACATAGTATTTATTGTTTTGTATTATTCAAGCTGTATAAAAATACCACCTTTCATATATCATTCTGAGTTGTTCATTCTGATGTTCACAAATTATCTAAATTGATTTAGATAATTTAGATAATTGATTTAGAGAGTTGGCACCCACTCTCACACCTGTGCCTTTCCGCTCCCCCTTGTTTTCCCCCCAGGCACATTACCTTCACCTTTCTCCCTCCTCAGCTCTAAGGGCCCTTCTTTTGCTACTGTAACTTGTTTCTTGAGCCTACACAGCCCAGTTGGCTCACTTCTACTACCTCTGTGACTTTCTAAATAAACTTTCTCTATTGGCCCTTTAGCTTGATTTCACTATTTGCTATTGCAAACAATGTAGCAAAATGTTCTTATATATGTCTACTTGTGCACAATTTTATAAGAATTTCTCTAGAATATAATGGAAAAGATCTTTGTTAGGGTGGAATGCCAAATAAAAAATGTGGAAGGTAAGAAGAGAGAGAAAATACTATTTTAAAAGACATACAGTCCCAATTTATCCATGTAAGAATCATCAGTAGTGTTAATACCACTGGGTGAAAGTTTGAGGAGTAGGGTAATTCTGTAGTCTCAAAGTATCTCCCTTTTATAGATTGTTATAGATAATAAGTATTTATTAATCAAAAAGAGAAAAACAATCACTTTTTTAAAGATTATAATCATTTAAATGAATCCATTCATGTTATCCATGACAGTGCTTCTTCTTTCTTCTTTTTAGATTTTATTTATTCATTCTAGAGAGAGGGGAAAGGAGGGAGAAAAAGAGAGAGAGAAACATCAATGTGTGGTTGCCTCTAGTGCCCCCCCTACTGGGGACCTGGCATGTATACCAGGCATGTGCCCTGACTGGGAATTGAACTGCTGACCCTTTGGTTCACAGGCGGGCACTCAATCCACTCAACCACACCAACCAGGGAAAAACAGTAACTTTACAGTAGTGAAACTTGGTAAGCACTAGCTACCTTAAGCCAAGTGATCAAAGTTAAGCATCACCAGTATGGGACTAGCTGTAATGTGCCTCCTGCTGTGATGCTCTGAGAAGGACATAACAGGACTTTCATAGTATTTCTGCCAAAAGTGTATACAACCTGCATGTAATCATGAAGAGACATTGGATTATTAAAATTAAGAGACATTCTATTTAGAAAATAAATGGTTTGTAATACTTAAAAATGTCAATACCTTTGAAAAACTAAAGCCTGAGGAATCTTGTCATATAGGACACTATAGAGACTTGACCTGTAAATGACACATATGGTCCTGGATTGAATCCTGGACCTGATTAAAAAAATCCTATGAGGGATATTACGGGGACAATTGTCAATATTTGAATAAGGTGTCTAGATCAGATACTACTAGTATTGCAGTAACGTTAACTACTGACATTTTCTTGATTTTCATAAGTATACTGTGGTTAAATAAAGTGAAGCTCTATGTCCAAATATATTTCTGCTGAAATATTTGGGGGTAAAGGATATGATGTCTGCAATTTGTTCTCAAATGGTTCAGAAAAAAAGTATCTTTTTATACTTATAGAGACAGAACAATAAGACAAATGTGTCAAAATATTGGCAGTTAGTAATTTTGGATGAAGTGAACTATTGTTGCAACTTTTCTGTATATTTGAAATTGTTAAACAGAAATCTTCCTGAAGTGTACCTGGGGGTGTAATTGCTGGGTTTTGGCTATGAATATCTTTTTAGAAAGTTTTTTTATTGATTGATTTTAGAGAGACGAAGAGAGAGAAAGATCAATTTATTGTTCCACTTATTTATGCATTCATTGGTTGATTCTTTAAAAAAATTTCTTTTAAGATTTTATTTATTTACTTTTAGAGAGAGGGGAAGGGAGGGAGAAACAGTGAGAGAAACACATCAATTGACTGCCTCTCACATGCCCCCAACCCAGGCATGTGCCCTTGCTGGGAATTGAACCAGTGATCTTTTGGTTTGCACACTGTTGCTCAATCCCCCTGAGCCACACCAGCCAGGGCTGTTCAATCTAATATGTTTTATCCATCTTTATGGGCATAAAAATATGGTTTTAGTTTGCATTTCTCTAATTATAGTAAAGTTGCACATCTTTCAAATGTTTAGTGATTAAGGCTTATGTGTTTTTGTGACTTTCCATATTCTTAGCTAAAATTTTTACTGAGTTCTTTGACTTTTTCTTATTTTTTGTGTGTCTTAATATATTTTGGAAGTTAATCCTTTGTCAGTTAGATGCATTACAGTTACCCACATACTTTTGAAAGGGGCTTTATGGAAATAGAAAATTGAGTTATACTTTATCTGAGTTATGCAGAATAAAGTAGGTCAGTGTGCAGAGAAAATATTGCACATCAAGACTATAGGGGCTAGGGGCCTGGCTTCTTTTTATAGATCTTCTGGGTCAGCACCTTGAACTTGCATTCTTATCGCTGGCCCCTCTGAAAAAAGTTATTTTTAGAAGGGCTGTCCACTGTCTCTAGTGTGTTTCACTCAGAGACTTGCTGAATAACTTGTTCTTCCCTCCTCTTCTAGACTATAAAGAAATCTATATATTGCTAAATAATGGAACTCTTGCACTGCTAAATTTTGGCCAGTTAGTTGGATTGAGTAACCTGCTTTGCATTGCAGTGCCTGAAAACAAGAGGGTAATTCAGTAGTGACACTGTCTTGGTTCATTTTCTGATACTAATTTTCAGAGATGGCAGAGAGAGGTTAAACCACTTAGATTTGATTGCTGAAAAAGATAATCTCATGCTCCTTCAAGAACTTAGTGTATTGTGCTAATTCTTAAGATGAAGATACTAACTTTATAAGTGGACAAAAACCAATAATCCCCCCAAAACCCCAAAAGTAAAATCATAAAATATTAACCCTGTAAGGAAAATAAAAATCCCTCCCCACCCTGCCATTCTATAAAGGAGGCACCAAGTTAGGTAACTTACTAGTCGCAGTCATAGAGCTGGTTGTTGTCCTAAACAGCACTTGACTTTGGACCCCGGGTGCTCATTACTTTCTGTTCCAGTGCATTATGCTGCTATCCCTTTGAAAAATTGATATATCTCAGCTGCCTCTGTGGATCTATGTACAAATTCTCCAGCGGATTGATTAAATACAGTACTCTCCACTTTCCTCATTGATTTCCTAGGAAAATGGAAAATGAGAAAATCAAGTGGGGTCTCTTTCAGGGAATTTAACATCTTAATCTCCACCTCCAAATAAAAGACTCTTCTAATGTAGGAAATCTGTTTTTCTCTTTGTGACATACTTCAGAGGGACAAATGGATAGTATATAGCTACTCTTTATTTGTCAATGACCTTCTCATCAATTTTTCTTTTTTAGTAGTTAGAACTGAGTGGTAGTAGGCTTATATCATTTTACAAATTTCTGGTACTTGAAGAATCTTTGAATTATTTTCTTTATGGAAAATGCAAAAAGAATACAAAGAGGAAAAATCTTATTGTGTAGAGATAACTACTTAATGTATCCTTCCTAACATTTTTTCAATGTATATATATTTCATATATTTAGATCCTGCTTTTTTCACTTAATATTAAATATTTATTAATGGATGCATTACATCTCATTGCCTGGATCTATTATAATGGAAAATACTACAGTGAATACTCTTGACTACAATTCTGATTATTTCCTTATGGCAGATTCCTAGAATTAGAATTATTGAATCATCAGCAAAACTATCTTTAGGGGGGTAAAGGGGAAAAAGTGGGGACAACTGTAATAGCATAAACAATAGAATACAATTAAAAAACCCTATTTTTAGTCTCCATGCCAAACAGATTTTGACAAAGATGCTACCAGTTTTGTACTCATACAAATTGAATATGAAAGTGCCTGTATTTATAATTTCTGTCATTGAAAGTTATCACTAAAAATTTTTCTGATTTGATAATGTAAGTAGATCTGCCTAATTCACATTTTTTTATTACTAGTAAAAAAGGTTTTTATATATTAATTAACTATGTTGTTTCTATGAATTCAAGTCATGTACTTTGCTTATTTTTCTATTGGAGCCTGTGTTTTTCTTTTTAAATAATTTTTACTTATTAAAAGCATCTACCTTTTACCATTTTGCTTGGGTTTTTAGTTTTATGGTTTTATGAGGGGAAAACAGAAGTCTTTATTTTTACACAGTCTAGATCTATACTTGGGGAGAGTTTCTTTCTGTGAGTTCTTTCACTAATGGTGTGAGGGAGAAATGCAAGCAGGAGGGTTATTAAGGACCAAAATTCCTCTGTAGTAAGTTGAAATCCTTGGGTAGGGGCCATTTCATGCAGATTCTGTGATTTCACCTCTTTCTCCATTGTACTTGCTTGCCTTTTATTTCTGAAATCTGTCACATTACCCATTAAATGTACTTACTTGTCTTGTACACAGTTGACCCTTTGGTCAGTTTGTATGTTTTATGGCATTTTCTCATGTCCTCTTGCTTTCTTTTAAGGTATTATCCAAAGAGATGAATCACCCATGGAAAAAGGGCTCTCTGGTCTGCGAGGAAGGGACTTTGAGCTGTCCGATGTGTTTTATTTCTCCAAGAAGGGATTGGAAGCCATTGTGGAAGATGAAGTGACACAGAGATTCTCCTCAGAGGAACTAGTGTCGTGGAATCTCCTCACAAGGACCAATATAAATTTCCAGTACATCAGTCTGCGTCTCACCATGGTGTGGGTGCTGGGTGTCATAGTACGCTACTGTGTCTTACTACCTCTGAGGTACATCTCCTGCCCAGCAATTTGATGGTATAATTGAATTGGTTCAGCTTTCTTTTAAAATCATGTATGTAATGGCCACATGTGAGTATTATGGTACTAGTCCTTCTCACTTAAGAAAACACCACCAAACCTGACCTCCACAGGAATGTATTAAGTATCTATTCTCCTTTCACATTTTTACCCCCAAATGAAGGTATGTATCTAGAATCTAATATATATCAGTCTGGATCCACATTACTCTTTCAGTCATAGATGATTTGATGGATAGAAAAGGGAAGTGAGGAAAAAGAAGAGGATTTACAGTTTCACATTCACCTGTGTGTCTACAAAACTGTAACTGTCTCTCTTTACTGGTCCATAGTGGTTCATAGCTGCATAGGAGAGAAAAAATTCCTGAGACTGGTTACCACATGGAAGAGTGAATTTGTTCTATCTGCATTCATTTATGATCACTCACTTTTCTTATTAAAACTTCTGCACCTGGTTCTCCTTCTGGTTCTAAGTTTGAGTGCCACCTGGTGAGGAGGTACCTTCAAGCTCAGTTACCTAGAACCATAGTGTAGAACATAAGAGTAGAAGAGGTAACACTGGGCATTGGGATGATGCACAAATGACCCAGGTTTGTTTATCCTGGTGGTGGCAGGTGGTAAGCATGTGTACTGGTCACAACATTGCTGTTGATTGTCTTGCCTCATTTCCCTTGGACATGACCTTGGCATTCTCTCAACAGAGCTTTCCACACAGTTGCTACCAGCCAACAAAATTGGTACATGAGTTGAAACCTCTTTACCGTCCCTAGGGTGGCCTATACTTGCCTCACTTAGATTTATTACAAAGGAAGAGATTGCTTAAGTATAAGCAAAGGCACATTTCTAAGAAACTCTTTCTGTTTTCTTATGCTCATGTTGCCAGTGTCTAACTATTAGGACATGATATGTCTTTTGGGAATCATTTCAGCTCTGATAGCAAAGTGAAATTCAGGGTTTCATATACACTTTTGCTTAAATCTGAAGCCAGCGTTCCCAAAGCAGGGGTCATGTACTCTGGGTACGCCCAAGACTACCCATTGGCATGCAGGAAGGAAATATTTGAGCTTTTATTTATTATAAGTTTCTAGTTTATTAAATTAGAGTTCCCACTCATTGTTTTTATTCTTAAAAAGAAATGAAACTTCAGTGAAGCTGAATATGTAGATGAATTCTTCAATCTCTACTTGGTCCATGGGTCAGGCACCATATCCAAGGAAATTTGAGGGAATAGTGAGGATTTTACAACACAGAGTACTTGAAATTTCCTCATTTGATGGTTAGTTTTCACATGCTGTGGGTGACCAGCAAATGGCGTTTGATTTTACTATTTAGTTTAAACTAAAATAGAGCTCACACAGTAGGTAAGTGACATAAAAGATTCTTGCAAAGAAACCAGATTTAAGATAATCCTGTAATGTGGTAAGCACCCAAGAACAGGGAGAAATGACAGAATTAATACTCCTACTTTTAGTACATACTCATCATTATTAAAGAATTGCTTTGTGAATGGTGTTTGAGAGAGGGAGCTGCTACAAAGTGAGCATTTAAAAACACAGATTGTGCTAAATTAGATTGTGTTGGTGGTTGCACAACTCTGTGATTTTGCCAGACCATCCCCCTTCTAGTTGTACATTTTAAATGGGCGAATTTTATGATATGTGAATTGTAACTCTCTAAAGCTCTTTAAAAAGAAGCCAGGTTGTGGTTGATACTTTATCTAAAAGAACTCTCATGTTTGCTCACTGAAACTGGAACACGGAATTTTCTGGCCTATTAATCTAGCAAACAAAAACCTTCAATAGTTTTGAAAACAATTGTTAAACATTTTAAAATATCACCCCTTCTAATTTAATGTGTAGGAACAAGTGATTCTCATTAGGGTAAGGTGACAAAACATTTAAAAATTTTTGCATAATTGATGGAGAAATTAAAACACTAGTTATAGCATCAGTGACTCACATAAAAATATGGCAACTAAAGAAAACTGAATTTGACTTTTAAATTGCTGTGTCAAAAAGTGTTAAACCAAGACTTTAATACCTTAATAAGGTGTTTATGAGGAAACCCCATTTATTTTGAAAGATTATAAATCTAAACCTTTTCTTTTTAAGTAATTCTATTACATTTCTAAAAATGACTCTTTCTTTTTGAAGTAACTGGAACATATTGAAAACTCTTTTCAAATATGAAAAAGTGTCTATGTGGAGATAAGAGGTATCGTCAGTCATCTTGTTATACTAACTTCCAAGTTATCTTGAACATTAAAGGGACAACAGTTAGATTTGCATTAAGGAATATATAATTTGGAGTTCTTATTATGACAGGGCCTTTAAGTACATTTTTTTTGGCCATTTGCTTTAATTTTAAATTCCTTTGAGAAAAATTCAATTTGTACCCTTTTACTCCCCTGTCATTAGCAAAACACAGGAAAAACAAGTTATTTTCAGACCTTTGCAAGATAGTTCTTTTACAACTGTATGATGTCACATCAAAGTATCCTGAATAAAAAATGATGACTACTTTCAACATGAAGTGACTCTTTTATACAATAAAACTTTTTTCTTATGGCAGTTAATATGTATGTATTTAAAATAATTCAGAATAATTTAGAAATTAATTCAGAAAAGCAGAAGGGCAAAACATTTAACTTATTTCCTTCACTTAGCCCTCTTAACCCTCTGATGATTATGTAGATTGAACTTGATGGTTTGTGAATCAATTTCTAGGCCTTATCTATGCATCTGTAGACTAGTTACATGCCTGCTGTTATTTTGAAAATGGTAATATTCTCTGTATATTATTTTGAAATTTTGCTTTGTTGCTTTTAATGTACCAAAGACCATTCTTCCATGTTGGAATCTATAGATTTATCAAATTCTGTTCAATGGCTGCACCATATTTTATAGGGTGGATGCCCCACAATTTATTGACAGTTTCATTATTTGTAGACTTTTCGGTTATTTTCCTTTACTCCTAGCATTCAACCAAAAATTTGAATTACCTTTTTTCCTCTTTTTCAGGGTTATGCTGGCTTTCATTGGGATCAGTTTGTTGGTGATTGGAACTACGCTGGTTGGGCAGCTGCCAGATAGCAGGTAACTTGTGTCCCTCTATCCAGCATTAAATAGGATTGTTCTTTTCTTAGCTGTGTCCACAAAAATAATGTGTATTTAATTCCTATGTACTGTATCAAATTTATGGCCTTAACACACTTGTTAAAATCCTGCCTTCTTCATATTTATAGTTCTAATTTGATTTTCCATCATACTTTCATATAAATTGTAAGAAGTTTTTTCAAAGGGAAAAGAGAAGAAAGAAAATGACTGAGAACCCTCAAGGGAAGCGAGAGAATCTTATGGTATTGTCATACTCAAAGGCTGGACCAAAGAAGCTTCAGCTAATCTTGATCAGAAATTTATCATGAGAGTCAAGTCCAGTGGGAGTGATTTTCCTCCTGCAGGGGTGTCCAATCTTTTGGTGTCTCTGGGCCACACTGGAAGAAGAAAGAGTTGTCTTAGGCCACACATGAAATGCATTGCAACATGTAATCACAAAAAATCTCATAATGTAAATAAATTTATGATTTTGTACTGGACCAAATTCGTAGCCATTCTGAGCTGCGTGCAGCCTATTGGCTGCAGATTGGACACTCCTGCTTTAGAGTTTTGTCCTAACCGCCTCAATCTGATTATAAGAATTGAACTGTGCTTGTGTTTCAGAGCACAGGATGCTGCAGATAAAGGAGCACATTAAAGCTTTTATTGTATTATTTCTTAGGAGTGCCCAGTACTGCACAATGAAGTATGTTTCTTTCCTTCAGTGTCAAAAACTGGCTGAGTGAACTGGTGCACCTGACCTGCTGCCGGATCTGTGTGCGAGCTCTCTCTGGTACCATTCATTATCATAACAAGTGAGTGCCTGCCTGCTCTGTGCCTGCCTTTCTCTAGGTCAGTTCAGTGTGTGATTGACAGGTGAAGTAAGTATTTCCTTCATCCTTGCTAAGGAGTGGGTTCATCCCTACTTCTTAGAGTGTCACAGACATAACAATACACAAAACATTTTATTTTTTGGGGGGGGCAGAAATTCAACATTTTTAATTGAATTATTGTTTTCACAAATGAAGTTTTCAGTAGAAAATTTGAAAACATATAATAAATGAAAAATAGTTTAATTGTAATAATGGGATTTAATTTTACTAAAGTAATAAAGTATAATTCTTCTTTTTTCTTTTTTTTTTATTGTTGTTCAAGTACAGTTGTCTCCATTTGCCCCCCACCACTCCCTGTCATCCCAGCCATCCCCACCTCCTACCCTTGATCCTACCCCCCTTTGGCTTTGTCCCTGTGTCCTTTATACATGTTCCTAGATGACCCTTCCCCCTGTACCCCCCATTTTCCCCTTCTACCTCCCCTCTGGTTACTGTCAGTTTGTTCTTTATTTCAATGTCTCTGGTTCTATTTTGCCTGTTTGTTTGTTTTGTTGATTAGGTTCCACTTATAGGTGATATCATGTGGTATTTGTTGTTCACTGCCTGGCTTATTTCACTTAGTGTAATACTCTCCTGTTCCATCCATGCTGTTGCAAAGGGTAGGAGTTCCTTCTTTCTTTCTGCTGCATAGTATTCCATTGTGTAAATGTCCCACAGTTTTTTGATCCACTCATTTACTGATGGGTACTTAGGTTGCTTCCAGCACTTGGCTATTGTAAATTGTGCTGCTGTGAACATTGGGGTACATAGGTTCTTATACAAAAACACTTTAAAAAAGCAATTCATTTGCTGAAGGAGCATACTAATAAACATGCAATGACACTTGGTCATTGGGCATTTGTGGTGTGCGGGCCAGACCTGTGCTTCTGGTGGGTCCTATGAGAGGTGCTGTTACCCTGTTTTACAAGTGAAGAAATGGCATTTCTGGGATTGGTTGTCTGGGTCACATAGTCAGTGGCAGTCAGAATTTGAACAAGGTCTCTGATTTAAACAGTGATGGAGGTGACAGGCCTGCAATGTGGTTGATGGAGGACCAGACTTGGAATCTGGAGGCCTAGTTTCTGTTCTCGGTCCTGCCACTTCTAAAATTCTGTCACTGAGCCTTAAAATAGACATGACATTTTGCTTCTCTTACCATTAGTCATAGAGGATAAAGATAGCTATGTGAAGTTATTAGCTAAATGAAAGTAATTTTTATTGTTTTTGAGTTACTTTTTTGTTAACTCAATTTTATTTTTTCTTACATTTCAAATCATTGTTTTAAAAGTTATAGGATAGCCTCTAATTTTTTAATGAAGTTTTAAAAAAAGATTTTATTTATTTATTTTCAGAGAAATGGGAAGGGAGGGAGAAACACAGGGAGAGAAAAAATGATGTGTGAGATACATGAATGGGTTGCCTCTCACACGCCCCCAACTAGGGACCTGTTCCACAACCCAGGCATAGGCCCTGACTGGGAATCAACCCGGCTACCTTTTGGTTTGCATGCTGGCACTCAATCCACTGAGCCACACCAGCCAGGGCTAGGGCAGCCTGTAATTTTTTTACTGACTGGATCCTTCTGTTTCACTTGTGGGAGGCAAACATTTTATTATTGGCTTTCCCATGTTCTACCAACATAAAAGACCCCTTAAATTTCTTTCTTTTTTTAAAAAAGTATATTTTATTTATTATGCTGTTACAGCTGTCCCAATCTTTCCCCCTTTGCCTCTCTCTACCTGATATCCCCCCTTCCCTCCAGCAGTCCCCCCACTTAGTTCATGTTGATGGGTTGTGATACAAGTGTTTTGGTTTCTCCATTTCCCATACTGTTCTTAACATTTCCCTGTCTATTTTGTGCCTACCAATTATGTTCCTTAGTCCCCGTACCTTTTCCCTCATTATTCCCCATCTACCTCCCAGCTGATAACCCTCCATGTGATCTCCATATCTATGATTCTTTTCCTGTTCAAGTTATTTGCTTAGTTTGATTTTGTTTTTGTTTTTTAGTTTCAGTTGTTGATAGTTGTGAGTTTCTTGCCCTTTCAGTGTTCATAGTTTTGATCTTCTTCTTCTTGAATAAGTCCCTTTAACATCTCATGTAATAATGACTTGATAATGATGAACTCCTTTAACTTTACCTTATCTGGGAAGCACTTTATCTGCTCTTCCATTCTAAATGATAGCTTTGCTGGATAGAGTAATCAAAGTTGTAGGTCCTTGCTTTTCATCACTTTGTGTGGTTGCCTCTCATGTGTCCCCCACCGGGCATCTGGCCTGCAACCCAGGTATGTGCCCTGCTTTTCATCACTTTGAATACATCGTGCCAGTCCCTTCCTGCCTGCAGTTTCTTTTGAGAAATCAGCTGATAATCCTGTGGGAACTTGTTTGTAGGTAACTCTCTGCTTTTCTCTTGCTGCTTTTAAGATTCTGTCTTTATCTTTAACCTTTGGCATTTTAATTATGATGTGTCTTGGTTTGGTCCTCTTTGGGTCTAACTTGTTTGGGACTCTCTGCTTCCTGGACTTGTATGCCTGTTTCCTTTGCCAGATTGGGGAAGTTTTCCTTCATTATTTTTTCAAATAAGTTTTCAATTTCTTGCTCTCCCTCTTTGCCTTCTGGTATCCTATGATTCAGATGTTGGCTCTTTTGGAGATGTCCCAGAGTAGTCTTATTCTCTCCTCATTTTTTTTGAATTCTTGTTTCTTCATTCTGTTCTGGTTGAATCTTTATTTTTATGTTCCAAATCTTTGATTTGAATCTTGGCTTCCTTCCCTTCACTGTTGGTTCCCTGTGATTATTCTTTATTCCACTTAGTGTAGCCTTCATTTCTTCCCTTATGCTTTTGTAATACTCAGTGAGTCCTTATCTCCAGTGTTTTGAACTCTGCATCTGCTAGGATGGCTGTCTCCGTTTTGTTTAGTTCTTTCTCTGGGGTTTTGTTCTGTTCTTTCATTTGGGCCCTGTTTCTTTGTCTCATCAATTTGGCAGCCTTCCTTTGTTTGCTTCTGTGTATTACGTAGAGCTGTTTTGGCTCCCTGTCTTAGAGCACCTGTTAAATTGTATGGGACAGATCCTTAGGGATCCGCCAGGGCAGGGTAACTTGCTTCACCACTTTGTGGTTTTGTATGTGAGCTAAGTGTTGACAAGGGGACAATACTGCTGTCTGGCTGCTGAAGGCTCATTCAGCACCTGCCCTGTTTCCAGTTACTTCACTCACTTCCCATATGAGACTGTTTCCCCTCTAAGTGTTGCCCTGGTGTTGGTTCCCAGAGTGGGTTGGTTTTTGTATGTTCTAGGACCATGTGAGCCCTTTAAATGGGACTTTCCTGAGACACTGGCAGTTTCTTCCTCTGCCCCAATCCCTACTGGTTTTTATAGCCAGAAGTTATGAGGCTTTATTTTCCCAGCACTGGAACCCTGGACTGCGAGGTCTGGCCTGGGGCTGGGATTGCATGCTCTCAAGGTATCCCTCCCGATTTTTATCCACCATACATGAATGTGGAACTGCCCATTGCACTGGCCACTTTGCCTCAAAGCTGCCACCTCTTTGCAGCCACATTGCATCCTCTCTGCCCCGGCTCCCCAGCTCTGGCCCTCCTACCCATGTGGAATGGGACTTCTTTAAACCCTTGGTTGTCAGACTTCCATACAGTTCTATTTTCTGGGTGTTTTTCAGTTCTGGGTGTTTTTGTTTTGAGGTTAGTAGTGATCCTTCTTGTGGTTACGTAAGGAGGCAAAGCGTGTCTACCTATGCCTCCATCTTGACCAGAAATCAAATTTCTAAAATTATGTGATTTTGTGATTCAGTTATGACTTTTGGGGGGAGGAGTAAAAGAAAATGCTTTGGAAGAAGTGTGAGCAGAGGAGATACCTTCTACAGAAAAGGTACTTTAATTACATAGAAAGAGGTTCATAACTTTTAATGGAATTGCTTCTAATTTTAAGGGAAATATGATAAAGTTGTTATGTATTTGATTCCCTTTCTACTTTGTATAGCCCCAAAGAGAGCTACTCTGCTTCATTAGTATCTGATACTGATTGAATTCTCAGACAGAGGTCAGCAAACTAAACTATGGGCCCATAGACCATATCTGGCCTGCCATCTATTTTCTGTAAATAAAGTTTTATTGGAACACAGCCATGTTCAATCATTTATATATTATCTGCGTCTGCCTTTATGTCAAAACATCAGAGTCCTATACTTTTGACAGGGATTGGCTGGCTTGTAAAACTTAAAGTATTTACTATCTGGCCTGCAATAGGAAACTTTTGCCAACTTGTGCTTTAGGAAGATGGGAGGGGAGAAAGAAAGTATAGTAAATATACTCTGTGGGTCAACATGAAACCTCTAAAGGTGATGCTTATGAAATGGAAATAATAGAAAAATGCTTATGATAAAATAAATGAAACAACACAAATATATTAAAGTTATGGAATCATCGTAATTCAGTCTAATATTTTAAAATTATTTTTCATCATAAGAGGAAAATATGGTCATTACAAAAAAATAACATAAATACATGTTACGGGAAAGTCAAGGGCCCCTTCTCCTATATTCTTAGCCCAATCCCATCATTATAGCCTAGAGATAATTTTTTAAGAGGGTTCCATATACTTTGAACTTTAATTTTTAGTGGGCTTTTTAAAAACAAAATAGGATGTATATCTACATGCTGTTCTGTGAAATAGTGGCCATTTTTCAAGGTTTAATATTTACCACTGTTTGTAATTGCAGGCAGTACAGACCCCAGAAGGGAGGCATTTGTGTTGCCAACCATACCTCCCCAATAGATGTTTTGATCTTGACAATGGATGGATGCTATGCTATGGTAAGAGCAGCTTGTTGATATTTCAAGTAGTTACATTTTCTATGGATTGCTCAAATTTTAAATTTATTTTCACTCAAATTAGAAAGTTAGTTTTATATTATAAAGTGATTCAGTTATACTACTGTAGCTATATGTTGTGTAATATATTTACATGAGGAATATATAGTGCAAGAAAATAGCCATTATACCTAAGGTTATAAAAATTTAACTTACTGAAATGCAGACATACTTGAGTTTGATAGGACTTTATAAAGTTGATTACATCTTCTAAAATCCCTGTGATGTTTAATATTTTCAAAGATTAAAGTCTTCCTCCTTAGAGCTGAGAAAATCCCTTTCCTGACAATTAGTTCTGTTTTCCTTCAGGGAGTCATATGCAATTCAAAAAGAAAAAACAAAAAGAACCCTATCCCTTTACTGAAGCTCAAGCAAAAAGGGAAATATTAAAACCACACTACCTTTTTCAGTTTTTGTCTATAGCCCCAAAAGAAAAAGAAAAGAAAAGAAAACCCTACAACAAACCACAAAGCCACATGTCTGGGTATTTTGGTTTTGAAGGCCTTTGTAAAAACTCCTTATTGCCAGGTATTTAATTTGTCCAAATATAAATTCAGATATTTAATACATTTTAACACATTGTTAAATTTCTCTACGTTGTGGAGCTCTTTCTGAATTAAAGGAAGCTTTAACCAACTCTCTGAAAAGGTACTTCTTAACATTTTTTAGGTTAGGAATCAGTTAATAGTTATGTACCTTTTTTTAAGGAAACAAACAAACCACCACCACAACATACATGTGCGTCATACAAACATAATTTTGTGTCTAATTTGAAGGTGCTTATGGATCTCCAGAAAGCCCTTCCAAGGACCCTCATGTTAACAACCCATGATAGACGTTCCAGCCTAGTTCTGGGTGTATATGATAATTCCTTGCATTATTGTGGGCAAGCACATTTACATCCATTATTTTTGACCTTCCCTATAATTCAATGAGGTTAGGGCTGAAATTTTGTTTAGATGAGAAAGCAGAGGTTCAGGCATTTTAACCAACTTACCTAATCATGGTTTTGTGTTTTTGAAACCATATTCATTCGGTGTCCTGGTGAACAAAGAGTTGAGCATAACTCATTTGTGACTGAAGGCCTCAGAATTTTGTAGGCATTTTCTATGCTTTTTGATTATGTATAGTTACAATTACAGTATTAGCCAAAGTTTAGAAAAAGCATAGCACCTATGAACTTTCCAGTGGGTTGAGTGGTAGAAACCTAAAGCCATTTGGATTTAAATCAGAGACAGGAGGGCAGAAGTGGGAGGAAACTATATTGCTACATATCATCTAGGTTTTCACATTTCTTGGCATATAATTCTTCGTAGTAATATCTTAAAATCCTTTGTATTTCTGTGGTATCAGGTGTAGTCTCTCCTCTTTCATATCTGATTGTGTTTATTTGGGTCCTCTCTCTTTTTTTCTTGATGAGCCTGCTGAAGGGCTTGTCGATTTTGTTTATCTTTTCAAAGAACCAGCTCTTGGATTCATTGATCCTTAGAATTGTGCTTTTAGTCTCTATGTCATTTAATTCTGCTCTGATCTTGGTTATTTCCTTCCTTGTACTTGCTCTGGGCTGTCTTTGTTGTTGTTCCTCGCGTTCTTGTAGGTGTAGGTTTAGGTTGTTTATTTCAAATGTTTCTGTTCTTTTTAGGTAGGCCTTTATTGCTATGAACTTCCCTTTCAGGACTGCCTTCGCTGTGTCCCATAGGTTTTGGATTGTTGTGAGCTCATTTTCATTTGTTTGCAGAAACTTTTTGATTTCTTCCCTAATCTCATTCTTCACCCATTCATTGCTTAATAGCATGCTATTCAATCTCCATGTTTTTGAGTGTTTTTGAGTTTTTTCCTTGAGGTTTGTTTCTAGTTTCAGTCCCTTGTGGTCAGAGAAAATGCTTGATATGATTTCAATTTTCTTGAACTTGTTGAGGCTTGTTTTGTGTGCTATCATGTGGTCTAGCTTTGAAAATGTTCCATGTGCATTTGAAAAGAGTGTGTATTTTTCTTCTTTGGGTGGGATGAAAGTCTCTCTATATTATCAGTTAAGTCCATTTCATCTAGGGCATTGTTCAATGCATCAATATCTTTGTTGATATTTTGTTTGGAAGATCTGTCCATCTTTGACAGTGGGGTGTTAAAATCCCCTACTATAATTGTGCTGCTGTCAATATCTTTCTTGAAGTCCTCCAAGATTTTCTGTATGTATTTGGGTGCTCCTATGTTGGGAGCATATATATTTACAATGTTTATGTCTTCTTGGTGGATTCTTCCTTTGAGTATTATGAAGTGACCTTCTGGGTCTCTTTTTATGGCCCTTCTCTGGAAGTCTATTTCGTCTAATATGAGTATTGCTACCCCTGCTTTTTTTTTCCTGTCTGTTTGCTTGGAAAATATGTTTCCAGCCCTTCACTTTCAGTCTGTGTAGGTCTTTTGTCCTGAGGTGAGTCTCTTGTAGGCAGCATATGTGTGGGTCATGTTTTCTTATCCATTCATCTATTCCATGTCTTTTGATTGGAGCATTTAATCCATTTACATTTAAGGTTATTATTGATAGGTACTTATTCATTGCCTTTTTTTTATACCCGTGTTCCTCCCTCTCTCTCTCTCTTCCTTCCTTTCCTTAAAGCAGTCCCTTTAGCATCTCTTGCAGAGCTGGTTTGGTGGAGGTATATTCTGTTAGACTCCTTTTGTCTGGGAAGCACTTTATTTGGCCTTCTATCTTGATTGAGAGCCTTGCTGGGTAAAGGAGCCTTGGTTGCAGGCCTCTGGTTCTCATTACTTGGAATATATTTTGCCATTCTCTTCTGGCATGGAGTGTTTCCATTGAGAAGTCAGCTGCTAACCTCATCAGGGCTCCCTTGTATGTTACTTCCTGTTTCTCCCTTGCTGTCTTTAAGATTCTCTCTTTGTCTTGGAATTTTGCCATTTTAATTATGATGTGTCTTGAAGTGGGCCTCTTTGGGTTCCTCTTGATTGGGACTCTGTGTTTCCTAGATTTGTGTGACTTTTTCTCTCATGAAATTAGGGAAATTTTCCATCATTACTTCTTCGAACAGGTTTTCTATCCCTTTTTCTTCCTCTTCTTCTGGAATCCCTATTATATGGATATTATTACTTTTCATGTGGTCCTGTATTTCCCTTAACCCCTCTTCATTCTTTCTGAGCTTCTTTTCCTTTTCTTCCTTATTCTGGGTGTTTTATTTTACCTTGTCCTCCAGCTGGCTGATCTGATCCTCTGCTTCATCAAGCCTGCTTTTGATTCCTTCTCCTGTGTTCTTCAGTTCAGAAATTGTATTCTTCATTTCCCCTTGACCCTTGTTGACAGTTTCTATTTCCTTTTTCATGTTGATATAGTTTGCAGTGAGTTCATTGTAGTTTCCATGTAGTTTTTCATAATTCTGTGTGAGCTCATTGAGCTTCCTTATAACCAATTGTTTGAACTCAATATCTGATAGTTGACTGGCCTCTTTTTCATTTAGCATTGTTTCTGAGACTTCCTCCTTTCCTTTCATTTGGGGATTGATCTTTGTCTTCCCATTGTTTTTGAGACTCTTCCTGTTAGCCTCTGCTTCTTAAATTGCTCTGTTCTGACCCTCTGGATTTATGGTGTAAACTTCTGTGGTAGAATATCTGTGAGATTCCGTGGTGCAGTCTCCTTGATCTCCTGATCTTACTGATCTGGGGCTGTGGTTTATGTTGGCTCTGTGTATGTCTTTGGTTTTTGGTTGTTGTTGGGCCTTTCTTTGGTGGGTCCTTCCCACCAGCTGGTTATCTGAGGGTCCACGACGTCTTGTAATCTGTTGTGCAGTTGTGGGCAGGTTGTGTTGAAGCTGGTTCTTCCATGTGTACAAAGTTTTGAGGCTTTGCTCTTGTTGTTTGTTCTGAGTAATTTCTCTACTATTTAGTAGTTTTTCCAGATAGTTCCTGGGTTGAGTTAGTGTGACTTCTACTCCCTCCTTCACCTTCTGTTCTTATCTGTTGGTGGTTCCTTTGTTGGTGGGTTTCCTGTTCCAGGAGGTGTCCTGGTCTTCACAGCTTCTACCTACTCTTTTTTGTGATAGGTTGTAGGGGGACGGCAAAATGGCTTAAAACAGCAAGAGTGTATTATATGATATTTTAATTACCAGCCCTTAGAGAAGAGATAGGAGATCCTTTGGATATATATAGTGTTAACCATGATAATTCACCCACCTAACCACTTTTTAGAAAGGGTTGAAAGAAGATAAGACTCTTGTTGTGGTGGGGAAGGATTGTGAGTTGGATCTAGAAAGCAGTGAGCTTGTGGGAGGTCAGATTATGAGGTAAAGTGAGAGTAAAGGGTAGAAAATAGGTATATGTGTGAGAGAATAGTGTTAACCACACCAGTAATAAAGTTCAGGAAACAGTGAAGTGGGCTGAGATCTGGGAGGGATTCTGCATAGTATTTACAAATGTATGGAGCAGCTATTATTTACAATAGTAATGGAGCAACAATCATATGACAGAATCTATGTGATCTGGAGAACCAGAATAGGGAGTATAGGTCCTAGAGTAGTGTGCTAGTGCAACACAAGTGAAGTGAAACAAAGTTAATTAACAATACGCTATGAAAGAGAGAACAAGGGGAAACCAGTCAAGCAATGCAAATTAACCAGTCAAGTGAAGAAGACTAAACACAAAGAAGAGAGATACAAAAATACCAATAAAATGAGTGATATAAGAATAATGAATAAAATACTAATACAAATATACAATAACTTGCAATAACTTCTCTGGAGTAGCAAAGTGAAAGTTGTTTCACTGTCTCAGCTGTTGGGATGCCCCCTCCTTGGGTCCAACTCTGGTCTTTTCACAGTTCCAGGTTTTATTGTCTCACCTGATCCCCGGGCTATAGGTGGGCATGTGGGGCCTTCTGTGATGTACACTCTCCTCGGTGCCTGTGGTCTCAGGTCCCTCCAAGTTGTGCATTCTCCTGATGCCTCAGATGTGTGCCTGGAGGGCCTCCAAGGTGCGCACTGTCCCTGGTGCTTCGGATATGGGTTCCATGCCCCCCACACCCCCGGGGGAGTGCCAAGCAACTGGGTGGAGAGGAGACTGGAGCTGTTGCTGCAGGAGACTTCCCCAAACTGCCCCTGAGTGTCTTTTTCTTTTTGAGCAATTCCTCCTGCTCAATCCTGCCACTCCATACAAGGAAGGGCCTGTCCTCTCACACAGCCCACCTCTCTAGCCAGACCGGGGACTGTCTGGGTCAGGGCCCCACATGACCCAACTCTCAACTCTCCCCAGCCACACCCACAGTCTCTGTGGGTTTACCACTTCGTCCTTATTCCCCTCCCTGTGACTTCAAGCAACCAGGTCTCTCTCAGTGCTGCTCGAGCCTTGTTTGGCAGGGGTGGGAGCCATTAACTTGGCTCTCTCCCAGGAGTCCTGTGGCAGGCCCATCAGGTGCGGGCCTGGGGCTGCAGTTGCCCTGGTCCCCGAGCTGGTCCCAGGGACCTTTTTGTCCTGAAGCAGTCCCTTTACCTTCTGTTTTCTCAGTGTCCTCTGTACTTTTTGGTCTCCTATCTTCATAAATGCTGGGGTACTGTTGGCTGTTCGCTTTGTTCTTCAGTAGAACTGCTAGGTGTTTCACCCGTGTGCAGGGGGAAGTGGACTCTGCTCCCACCTATCTTGCCACCATCTTGTCTCTCTCACAGATTGCTTTTTCACTTAATAAGGTCTCCTGTATGTCATTTCTTACCAGTTATAGAGTTCAACTGTGTTCTTTTCCTGGATGCATTGGGTGCATGTACCATAGTTTTTGCATCTAATTTCTTGTGTTTGGACATTTAGTTAGTTTCCCCTATCTAGAAATTAGAAATAATACAATTAAAACTTTGTGCATATGTGTTTTCATTTTGTTGGAGTGAAATGGTATATCAGGATAAATTTCTAGAATTAGAATTATTGAGTTGAAGGATAAATGTGTATGCAGTTTTGATATTGCCAGATTTCCTGCCGTGCTTGTTATAATCTCCCCCATCCCATGAAATGTATGACAGTGCCCATTTCCCATGGCCTTGCTTCAGGGTATATTGTCAAGCTTTTGAATCTTTTTTCAATCTGATAGGTGAGGAATGGTGTTTCAGTGTACTTTTAATTTGATTTCTTTTATCTTGACTGCTATACTTTCTCTTATCTATGTTGCTATAGTAGCTGGAGTATACCTTAAAATTCAAAGGTGCTACTAAACAACACCTTTTTCTTATATTTGGCCATTCATTTCTTTTATATAGACTAAGAATTTTAGTCAGCAGAAGGTTGATCTTTTTCTCTGAGTGGGGAATAGAAACTTACTCATACTTGAACACACACACACAAACTTTCTTTGGACAGTTGTGCCTTTACATTTTTTTTTCTTTTTCTGATGATAATTCTAGGTTGGCCAGGTTCATGGTGGATTGATGGGAATTATTCAGAGAGCTATGGTCAAAGCTTGTCCACATGTCTGGTTTGAACGCTCAGAAATGAAGGATCGACACCTGGTGACTAAGAGGTGAGCAATGACATTTACTCACCTATCTTGGCTATATTTTTTTAAATTTTTATTTTGTAGAAATAGTAGGATGTAAAAAGAGATTAGAAGCCCTATCAGTTTATTTTGTGGTGATCTTAGGTATAGTCCAGTTGCTGAATTTTTAGTTAAAAATTACTACCTAGAAAGTTAGATAATTTTTTAAACTGTTTGGTGAATTAACAGATTATGTGATCAAGTAATCAATAAGATGATTGTTTTCTGCCTAGAGACAGAGCTAATCTCTTTATGAAACAGAATAAGGAACCTCTGGGTGCTTGGGATAGAGATGAGCTACCAGAAACCTTTGTTGGGAAGCACCTTTTTGCCCGAGGCCTTTACCTAAAGGCACTCTGGTCATTGCTTTTATAAGCATGAAGGTGAGCCAGGCTGTTAAGAGTTAAATGAAAAGTACTTGCTGAAATCTATTTAAGGTTAGAAAAACTATCCCCCATTTTGAGACTATTCAGCAATGGGACACTCTGGCAGCTGTAATCTCTGTACCTCAGCCTTACTAGTTCTGGTGAGCTGTGGGGAATATAAGGCTGGCTGCAGGGAGGGCAGGACCTAAGTCTGGAAGATTTATATTACTCTCAGCTTTATTATGGTACATAATTCCTAGGAAAGTTCAGCCTGACCTATTTAAGGAGTCTTCTACACTGAATGGCCATAGGCAGACAGGTCCAGCAATCAATATCCCCATTGTTCAGATGGGGTAATCAAGGTACAGGGGGAGGAGCTGTAGAGCTTCTGTCACATGACTACCTAGCATTCTTTTGTAAAGAATGAGCAGGGAGCACTTAAAATTGCTCATTTTCAGAAGAGAGAAACAGAAATAGAGCAGCTATCCTTATACTTTTTTTGGAAAGGGACCCACTTGAGTTTATTTCTTTTACTTTTATCTTATTTCTCTCTTCCTTATTGCTTTACCATTATATTTATGCTAGTAGCGTGTAAAAAATACTAAAGAGGATTCCCATCTTTCTCTTTTTAAAGGTAGAATTTTGATCCTTTATTTTTTTTTCACAGACTAAAAGAACACATTGCTGATAAGAAAAAATTACCCATATTAATCTTTCCTGAAGGTAAGAAGGAGACTGCCTACCAAGCTATAGTTGATAAGAAGCACACAAAGTGAGTGAGGAATTGGCATTCGTAGCCCACATCCGCTGTATTATGGGCATGACATGGCCTGGTCTGAGCTAATAATTCCCTGCTTCCTTGAGATCTGATGGAAGTCTTGGTACCTTTTTGATCTTAAAAGTCAGTTCTGGGTAGTGAACTTAAGAAAGGTATTGACCATAACTTTTTCAAAGTCATTATTTTAATATTACCTGTTGTGAAAAAGTTGTATTTCTAGAGTATTCAGTAACAAAGTAAAAGTTTGTTACTAAACCTGTTTTGAACTGTCAAATTACTATTAAGCAGGAATTGATTTTTGAAATGGTAGTAAAATGTCTGTAATTTTGATATGACTTGAGTAATTTAAATCATTTCATATCAAAATAATTCCTTTTAAAATTTTGTTTTAAAAATATTCACACTCCCCTCCCATTTCTCTGCAGGAACTTGCATTAACAATACCTCAGTCATGATGTTTAAAAAGGGAAGCTTTGAAATTGGAGGAACCATACATCCAGTTGCAATTAAGGTAAAGCAAATTCCCCTCTATCCCTTAGAAAAGGGCAGTTGCTGGGTAACTTTATTTTGATATACCTTCAAATGAAAAGGCTGAGAATAAGGAGCAATTGTATACACTTCACTCAGATTCACCAGTTGTTTACATTTTGCTCCATTTGCTTGGTCACTGCCCACCGTTGATATGTATATAGGTAGGTACCAGAGGACTTACTGTGGACATAGTCGGTGATGAGCAGAACAGATATTGTCCCTACTTTCATCCTTCCAGTTAAATGGAGAGACAAACATTTAAGCATCATGACTGACATATGTCATTAGTCTGGCTCAAGTAAACTCTTACAAAATTTTTTTTTTAAAGTGTAAATCGGCCTCTTGTTACAGTGCTCTGTTGGTTTAGTCTGAGGAGTTGGCTGTACTGGTTACCTTTTTCATCATTTCTGTCAAGCAAAGAAGCTTCTCTTTTTCATAGGGTTTGGCCTGCTGTCTTGAAAGCATTGACTTGGAAAAGAGCAGCCACCACTTAATTCATAACTGGGATATATTTTCTTTTCTTTTGCTCAGTATAACCCTCAGTTTGGTGATGCATTTTGGAACAGTAGTAAATATAACATGGTGAGCTACCTGCTTCGAATGATGACCAGCTGGGCCATCGTCTGTGATGTGTGGTACTTGCCTCCTATGACGAGAGAGGTATGCCATAGATAATAATGGCTGGTCTTTGGGGCTTTAATCAAATAAAGGCGAGAAAACCTTTATCTGAAAATGTGGGTATCTCCTTACCTTGAATCAGCGAGAACTGGACTTCCTCTCTGCTTTCTCAGGAAATGAGTCATTTAAAAAAATCTAGTTCTCCTCAGATCAGGCCATTTTATATTCTGAGACTCTTTTCCATAATAATTTTTTTAGTTGCTGTTAGTTTGTGATACCTAAAGATATTATGGAACATTGTATCTTGGATAAGAGAATGTAAAGAGCTCAATATATATGTGTACTTAGTAAGAAAAATGAAACAATCAGCACTGTATTTTCTTCATAGAACAAATGATATTTGTTATGATTGAGACTCATACATTTTTGAGCTAGAATGTGAATCTTATATTTTAAAATAAATCTAAATGATTTTCAGGCATTTTAAGGTATTATTTGAAAACTCTGTACCCAGGATATGCTTGTAATTGTTTTCCCCAGGAAGGAGAAGATGCAGTCCAGTTTGCTAACAGGGTTAAGTCTGCTATTGCAGTACAAGGAGGATTGACTGAGCTGCCCTGGTAAGAATTTTTTCAGAAGTACTATCACTTTTTTTAAATTAAAAAAAGCTTTTAATAATGTTATTTATTATGTTAGTTAGCTGGAGGTTTAGCTGTCAGTGATGGGTTTATACAACATAACAAGGGCTTAAATATGATAGAAGTGTATCCGTTTCCTTTAAACATAGGTGGTTCAGGTTGGTATACCAGCTCATTCTGTATAGTTCTGCCACCCTCAATGCATTTGTACTTTCTGGTCGGAGATGACTGCCTCAGCTCTGCTCAGTGTGTTCAGCAAATGGCTAGCAGGGAGGAATTAAAGCAAGAAGGACACATCCATGTCCTTAAAAACACAGACTAGAAGTGGGACATGTCACTAATTATACCACTAATTTCTGCAGTGAAAACCCACTGTGCTAATTAACAAAGCCTGGGAGATTGGGAGATCAAGATAGCTGAAGCCTTATGGTAGCTTCTAATTAAATGCCTGCCTGACCACCCCAGAGTATGAGTTCTTGGTTAAGGTAATGACTGGCCCCAAGATCAAGACTAAGGTTAAGATAGGTTAAGACTAACATTTGTTTATTATTGAAGCTGGAATATGTGAAACATCATGAAATGGCAGGCTTCCCTAGTTTATAACGCCTTAATTTACAAATGCCCTAGTGGTCCATGTTCATTATATAATTGGCTTCCTCTTCCTTGTTCCTCCTGTCCTGAATCCATTATGAAAAGCTTAGAGCTTTGGCTTAGCAGCCTCTGACACCAAGGAAAGAAAGTAAGCTTTGAGAGACAAAAACAGCCAAGGAGTTAGCCACAGGACAGGCTCCCAATTAGATTGACTTAAACGAAATCTGTTGGAAACAATCCCCCGAAATTTTCAATTTCCTTTTATCAGGCCATATACAATTTTATAATAAAAGGTTACTTTTAATTACCTAGCCTCTTCTTTAAAAAGCTTTCCAGATGTATTCATCAGTTACCCATTAGGTCTGAATTAACATGTCTGGATCAGTTTTCTCCTAGATTAAGTGAAAACTTAATTATATCATCTTAAACTGGCTTTTAAATATGGCTGCTGCCTGCCTTAAGAACTAAGATCTGCTGCCATTGGAAGGGGGAACTTAGTAAACTTTGAAGTCTAGCGGGGTGGCAAGTTACAGATGAGGTGCTTAGAGCAGTGTGAAGTTTACTGGATGCTTGGGAAGGGCAATTGCATAAAAATTACGTCAGGATGTTCAAGGGCAAATGCTGCTAACTTCGATTTTTCCATTTTTAGCCTGGACTTCGGGAAGGAAGGAATGGCCTTTCTCCTGCCTCTCCCTCCCTTCCTTAGTTTTTACTATTCAGAATTCAAGTAAATGCTATGGCTCAAGGCAGCTCATTTGAACAAAAGAGGCTTTTGTGAACAATTTTGGGAACCTAAAGACACTTTATAACCTTGTTTCATGGAAATGTTCTACAACTGAACCCCCTGGAAGATTTGTGGCCTGATGTGTGTTTTTAAGTTGAGGACTTACTGGTGTACTGTCTTAGGCTTGACTCTGGAGCTAGAACATCACAGTGGGTTCAGACAGGAGTCTCTTTGTAGGCCAAGTTCTGTCTTTATGAGTTCACTGGCTAACCTGTGGTTTATTCATCGTTATCAGAGAGCACTCTGTGCTTAACTGGGTTGAAATTAAACAGGCACAGTATAAAGTGAGCAAGTTCTCAGTTAACACCCACTCAGTAGTTATAATGAAAAATATTTGATTAGAAGAGAGTGGCCCCAGGTAGTCCAGTCTCCTCCTTGCTCGTAAAATTTGTTGTTTCTTTGTGTACTCCAAAGAAGGAAAGGCATGCACAAAGTTCTTATAACCCAGATAACTCTGTGTTTCACCATCCTGGGGAGAATTTAAAGAGTCACAGGCTCTGAATTAAGGAGTGCTGCTTACACAGGCACTACCTAACAGTTGAATGCAACTTATTATTATTTGGTTTTATTCTGAGTTTGTTTTAGAATACAGAAGATTTTATTGTTTTTATTTTAAATTTTTATTGTTATTCAATTACAGTTGTCTGCCTTTTCTCCCCATCCCTCCACCCCACCCCAGCCAGTCCCACCTCCCCCACCCCTACCCTCCCCCTTGATTTTGTCCAAGTGTCCTTTATAGTAGTTCCTGTAATCCCCTCTCCCCACTATCCCCTTCCCACTCCCCTCTGGCTATTGTTAGATTGTTCTTAACTTCAATGTCTCTGGTTATATTTTGCTTGCTTTTTTCTTTTGTTGATTATGTTCCAGTTAAAGGTGAGATCACATGGTATTTGTCCCTCACCATCTGGCTTATTTCACTTAGCATAATGCTGTCCAGTTCCAATCATGCTGTTGCAAAGGTTATAAGCTCCTTCTTTCTCTCTGCTGCGTAGAATTCCATTGTGTAAATGTACCATAGTTTTTGGATCCACTCATTTGCTGATGGGCACTTAGGTTGCTTCCAGTCCTTGGCTATTGTAAATTGTGCTATGAACATTGGGGTGCATAGGTTCTTTTGGATTGGTGTTTCAGGGCTCTTAGGGTATAATCCCAGCAGCAGAATTGCTGGGTCAAAGGGCAGTTCCATTTTTAGTTTTCTGAGGAAATTCCATACTGTTTTCCACAGTGGCCTTACCAGTCTGCATTCCCACCAACAATGTACTAGGGTTCCCTTTTCTCCACATCCTCTCGACATTTGTTTGTTGATTTGTTTATGTTGGCCACTCTGACCGGTGCGAGGTGGTACCTCATTGTGGTTTTAATTTGCATTGGAATACAGAGGATTTTAAGTACTTGAAATATAGTGCTGTGAATGAAACTAACTTGGTAATCATAGAATTAGATTTGAGTTACACTCCACCTATTTGTTTATTTACTCACATATACTCAGTAGCCTCACCATTTCTTATGTGTATATTTTAAATTGTCTGTATGGTTTTCTAGTGAGATAGAGATAATTAGATGAAAAAAAATAACAACAATATTTTGCTTTCTTTGTAGAAAAAGATAGGCAACCAATTCTAGTTTTAATGCAGAATCTACATATTCAATAGAACAGCCCCTAAAGGAGAAACTGAGTGGAGACCATTACTCTTTATTTTAACCACATCTTAGAGCAATTGTTCCTTTTTCGCAGTAACACATCTCTTCTAAGTGGTGGAGGAGAGACTGGAATCCAAGTCATTCGGCTTTCAAATTCCAGTGTTCTTTGTCCTGTTGCTGACCAGTCATGGCACTGTGCAGCATGTATAACCCTTTTAAATCCTTGCTGGGATTATCTTTTATTTATTTGCCTTTCTATTCCCAGGGATGGTGGGTTGAAGAGAGCAAAAGTGAAGGACACTTTTAGGGAAGAGCAACAGAAGAACTACAGCAAGATGATTGTTGGCAATGGATCTCTCAACTCTGAATTGGACTGATTACCATGCTGGAGATAAAGCTTCGCCTCCCAGAATGAGCCCTTAGGAATGGAATGTGTGAGGGGTTTTTTGGGGGAGGAGGGGGCGTTGTACTGTTATATTGGGTTTTTTTTTTTTATTGTTGATCTTTTCTACAGAATGATTGTCTCTACCTCTTTATGCCAGAGGCAGAACTCAGCTGTGCCCTTTTGTTGTTGTTAGAGCATTAGCCTCCCGAGTGGTAAGATAGTCGACTGAGTTTAACAGATTCTGCCTTTTGTAAGATGATTATGTCATTGTTGATTGAATGAAATATTTGTATGGGAATAAGTTCTTTGAAAATACTTTTGGAACTCTTCGTGTTTGGAATCATTGATAAGGTAATTCTCAAAGAATACCCCAAACTCTTTTTTCATGATTAGCTTTCTCATGCCCTTTCCTCCCACTTCTTCAGTTGCTTGAATAGTGGGATGAGGTTTATATCATAGTTATGTTCTGCAAGACTGATAAGAAAAATGGAGGAAAGTGTTTAGGAGAAACAATTTTGTGGTCATCTGATTTGAAAGCTGAAAGGAAATGTTAATATTTTTTACTAGTGTGTTAGGAGAGAAATACCATTTGGTGAGCTCTACCAAAGAGAAGTGAGCCCAAGTTACTGTATGAGTGCATTTATTTATATGTAGGCTAGTTGTGAATAAATACATTAAGCCAGCAACTAGTGATAAGGTTTTTAGTTTTCCTTGTTTGTATGCTAAAGATCTGTACCTAGTGCTTCTCCCAGCTTCTGTAACCAAACACATTTCAAATAGGAGGAGCCTTTTACAACAACAAAAAAATCACATTTAGTGTCTTCGGCAGTAGTATGAATGAGTGATGTGTGTGGCACTGCCCCTCATCCTCCACTGCTTTGTAGTTTACTTCAGAATTTTTCCAGTTTCTTAAATAGAAAAGTAAGTGGTAAAATTACCTTTTGGAAACTGAGCCTTAAACTTTTTAAAGGGGAAAATAAGTGTTTTCCAACTCACAGCATAGGCAATGTTGACAGCAATATAATGCCATCTTACACTCTGAGAGTATTGTCTCTCTTCTGGTAACCATGTACAGAATGTGAAACTATCTTACAGTGAATATAAATAAATTCTATATTTCTAAATGTGTTTTGTATTATTTTCCCTTCACCTCTACCATCTTGTGGTTTTGAGTAAGTTAGATTCTCTCTTATTTCAAAAAGTGATTGTTTTTCATTTGACAACATAGATTTCATTGGACTGGGACATCTGGGAAATGAGAGCATGAACTGCTAGTTTTAGTTTGTTTTCTTCTTTTTCTTTTTTTTTAGCCTTGTTATCTGGACTTTGACCCTGTGGGCTCTGTCTTGAACAGAGTCACAATAACTAACTCTGTTATACCTAACAGAATGAGTTATTGTGCAGGTGAAACTCGGGCAACTATCTTTTAATTGACTATACGTTGGCCTGGCATAGTAGTATGAGTAGAGATTCTTATTTAATTAGACAGATTTGATCCCAAAGGGAAATTTGCAAAGTTTACCTTCCTGATTACTCTGCTGTTCTCATCCCCGATTCTTTTCTTTTCTTGTTGCTTAACTTTTGCCCCCAAAACTATGCATGGACTGACGACCGTAACTAAAAATCAGCAAATCCAAATATGTATGTTGGGATAACTTTTTGTCTTATTTGTTTCTTCTCAGAAAGAAGAATTCCCTTTTCTTTTTACTTTTCATATTCAATATAGCTTGAATTAATAAGTTCATTTTATTAATTAGCCCACCCTCAGAAAAGTAAGTAAAATGACTAATAGCTGTTTTGTTTGGATACTGATAAAATATGTCTTTCCAGGAACCCCGTCGAAAACAATAATGCTATCATGTATTCACTCGAAAATCTCATGCTATCTCAGTCAGGACTTTTGTAGGTCTTTGACTTACACAGCTAGTTTTCAAGTTGTTTGAGGAATTGCCATGTTACTGAAAACATGTTTTTAGAAAATAAATAGTGTCCAGATTTAGGTTATGCTTCCTAGAACTCCTTATTTTATACCCACTTTAGGAATATTGTGCCCAGAGTTTAGTTAGTCCTGATTCTTTTGTAACTGTAATGGAATATCAAGGGTAGGTAGGATTTGATAGAAAAATCCCATTAGATAAGACCTTTCATCTAACCCTTGTACACATTCATTTATTGAGTCTTCAGGTTGCCTTTTAAAGTTTCAGTTTTTTGCTCTGCTGCTGTTGACAGGCATCTGGTTTTAGGAATTCCCAGGGCTTCTGAAATACCATGGCACATTCTGAGACCAGATGAGCAGCCATGTATGAAATAATGAGTGCACTCAGAGCGTAGGGAAATAGTCCTGGATCATAGTCTGGTGCAAAGAATAGTCTTGAGAAAACTTTTCCTATATAAGCAGACTTGCCAGAGCATATTCAACTTGGTGATTTGCCATTATCCTCTCAGTGCCTATGCTGCACTTGGTCATTCTGTTGATATCTTAAATGACAGAATGTTGTTTCTGACGGTTGGTTTCTCACAACTACACATAATGTGTTGTGGTCATGAGGTCATGAGCAGAGTAGCGCTCAGTCTTTTATCTGAAATGTGGTGTTATTGACCTAAAAGGTTTCCTGCTAGATCTGAGGAGGTTGAGATGGGAGATGGGGAGAGGCTGGGATCTGGGATTGGTTCTGAAAACTAGAGGCCCTAGTAAGAATCTTGGCAAAACAACTTGTGCTTGTTTGGTTTTTTTTTACATTTTTAAAATTTTCTTGAACACTGGTTTCTAGTGGATTGATAATAGCAGTATTTGGTGTTATTTTTTGGAATAATGGTTAAGATGGTGAGATAAGGAGCCAAGGATTTTTTTTTTTTTTATTGTGGCTCTAGCACTCAGTGGCTTTGACAGTTTACTCCTCTGATTCTCACTTGCTTTCTTTTTGTTTACAGTGAAATTATAGAATTCAGTCAAACCTCTGTTCTCGAATGTCTCCCGTCTTGAACAATTCAGTTCTTAGCCAGGTTGTTCATGGGGGAAAAATGTCTCAGTTGTCAAACAAAACTTCATTTCTCGGCCTGACAACCCTTTCATCCTGGTACCTGTATGATCAGTCATGTGTCTCTCAGGTGCTAAACAAAGGAGATTCCCTTTCCTGAACAGCCTTCTGGAATGAAGAACCAAGGTTGTGCTGTATACTCAACTGTGTATTAAAGTGTGTAGGTGCACTTGAAGGGCAATGATAACAACAGATACCTGCATGCTTGTTTGTTGCCCAGCCTAATAAGTAGAACATGATTATGTCATAGAAGGTATGAAAAATCACAGATGGATATATTATTTACAGTCAGTGGAGAGTAGGGTTATTTTTAGCTTTATTGTAAACATGCTGGTCTCTTGGTCACATACTCAATAGTTTCTCTAGTTGGTATGTTTAGTGTAGGGATCAGGATTGGTGTAGGGTAGGGTGTGAGCATATTTGCTTCAGTATGGAAACAGCCAAACGGTTTTCAAAGAAGTTGTATAATTTCATGAAACTCATAAGCAGTGTATGAGAGCAACATTTATATTTAGTATAATAACATATTTGGATTTATTTTTAATCTTATTTTGTGCTTTCTCTTCCATTTTTTAAACTTCTCTCTTTGCCCTCTTTTGGATTTATTACTTTTTCTTTATCCATTTTCTCTACTTAAATTGGAAGTTAATAGTCTTATTTATTTATTTATTTTGGTCACATTATAAATTTCAAGTTGCATACATATCAAAGTCCAAAACTGATCACTGCCCTTACACTCCTCCTGCATAGTACAAGGACCCTAGAACTTGAATTGTAGTCATTCATTCCTTTCACTAGTATGTATGATAATGTGTTTTTAAATTATCTATGTAATCCTACAAATTGTAGACTGGTATTTTTTACCAATTCCTGGAAGTTCTCAGATATTTCTTTAAATAATGTCTTTTAAAGACACTAAGTCTGATTAAACAAATAGGCTGTGCCATTCTATCGTATAAGTCTCTTAATCGTTATCTTTTTCATTTATTTGCTTCCCTAGACTGCATTCCAGATAATCTTCAGCTTTCCCATTTCACGAATTCTCTCTTTAGTTCTATCTAATCTGCTGATCTGCTGTTATATCTCTTTACTGAGTTTTTAATTTTGATTTTTATATTTCTAATTTACATTAATTACATTTGATTCTTTTTCAAATGTGCTTACTCTTAAATAAGTTTTGAAGCATCTTATGCTCACTGATTTTGTATTTTTTCCAACAATTCCAAAATCTTACATCTTTTGAGAGTCTGAGTCTTTTTTTTCTCTGTGGCTTCTCATTGATGGAGTCTTATTTCTTTGTGTGTTTAGAGAATTTTCAAAATGATGTGTTATCCAAAGAATTTTATCTTCATTTGGGCCTTTAGAGCAGGAATCAGCAACTGATTCCTGCCCTCTGCCTGTTTTTATAAATAAAACTGTTGGAAGACAGCCACATGCCTTTGCTGACTCGTGGTCTGTTTGTTTTGGCACCACAACAGCAGAGCTGAGTTGTTGTAAGGGACTGGATGCACAAAGTCTAAAATATTTACTCTGGCCTTTCACCTGAAACAGTTTGCCTACTTCTGCTCTATGGCACTATCAACCTGGAACCACTTCAAACTAAATTATTGGCTTGAGGTTTATTGAGCCATGTAAATAGTGAGACTCTAATTCGTAACCCCCCATGAGGGCCATCTTGTGATTTTGAATTCTCTGCATAATGTTTTTTAAATTTATCTGTGGTGCTGTGTTTATAAACAGTTTGTTCCTTTTAATTGCCAAGTGGTTTTAAATCCTTAGGGGAAAGTTATTTTTCCCTTTCACTTGGCATTAAAGTTTTTAAGGGTTGACACAATTTACCTGGCTAGCATCTGGGAGTGAGGGATGGTTGGTTTTTATTTTCTTCTAAAAGGATGTTGCCCTTTGTGATTCCACCTTCAGAAGAGTCTGTAGTTAGACTTCCCACCTTGGTCCAGCCTTCAACTTTATCTATTGTCCCTTAGGTCCTTGAAGTTCTGGAAACTGCTGCTCAGGTTTGTTTCAGCCAATGCCCTCAAGATGAAGGCCCACAGCTGGGCTCTGCTCTGCTTACCTCTCTAGGATAACCTAGCCTCTTCCCCTCAGTCTTTGGCCTGAATAGCCATAATCTTGCTAGTATATGGAAGCATTCAAAATCATTTTTTAAAATTTAGAAAGAGGGTAGGTATATGTTGGTAGAAATAAAAGTTCTAGAAGGCAACAACACTAAATTTAAAAAAGTTTCTGTGAGCCATTTTATTTTATTTTATTTTTTTAATTGACACTATTACAGATGTTTCCAACCCCGCACTCCCCCACCCCCACCTTTTGCCTATCTCCACTGAGCCCCTGCCCCCACTTCCCTCTGGTCTCTCCAGGCCATTTTAATGTAAATAGCACAAACTCTTCTTTAGAATCATAACTCTTAATTTGCAAACTCAATGCTCTCAGAATCATAGCTGTTAATCTGCAAACTAATGCTCTGCTGAAGAGATATACTAGGAAGATATGACTGACACCGGGAAATTCTTAGTATCTGTAGAGAATACAATAACCTAACCGAAAGAGGGCAGCTGAAAGCAGCTGCCAGTTCAATGGTATTCTCATTGTAGGTGAGTGGCAGGTCCTCTGACTGCCCGAGTGTCAACCTGGGCTGAGGTCCCATTAAGGCTTTTGATGGTGTTTCATGGGGGTCAAAAATCCCTCTGATGGGTACCTCTTGCAGCTTTTGGAAGCCTATAGCAATTTGGGCTACTTGCTGGCCTCTTGGTTCTATTTCAGGTAAAGACGCCCAGGATAGTTTTGAAACTAGAATCCTGTTATGTGTGCTCTATCCTGGTAAACTAAAATATTTTGGATCCCTTTGAGCTCTAAGCTATAATTAGGGAATGAGGTGCCTGGAAGAGTGGGACCAAAGAGTCAATCTCTGCTCAGGGTGAAATAGTATATGTATTTTTAAAAAAATAAGTAATTTTTTGAGAAGTTTTAAAAATTGTATCCTTTACCATAATAAAGAACATCCTTGCTAATTATAAAAACATTGGGGATCATAGGTTAGAGTTAGGAAAGTTTTCAAATTACTGTTTCTCCAGTTTTATGAAGCAAAACACATGCATTTGGTATGTGCTACATGTCCATTACTGTTCTGGATCTGGGGACACAGCAATGACAAAGTAGCTGGGCTTATGGAAACCCTCTGAAGCAGATGGGGAAAAAAATCAAGAAACACGTTTTGGACAGAACCATCTCAAAGGCCTTTAATTTTTTTCATAAAGCCTGGAGTAGTAAATACCTAAGCATTCTTTAGGAAGAGTTTACAGAAAAACATACTGCTCTTATAGCCAGAGTCAATGGGATTGAGATCTGTGACTGGGAGAAGGGAGTAGTCTACCCTCACTGGTGTGGTTCAGTTGGCTGGGCGATATCCCACACAGCAAAAGGTTGTCAGTTTGATTCCCAGTCAGGGCACATGCCTGGGTTGCAGGTTTGATTCCTGATCAGGGTGCATATGAGAGGCAACCAAGTGATGTTTGTCTCTCATATCGATATTTCTCTCCTCTTTCTCCCTCCCTCTCCCTCTCTCTAAAAATACATAAATAAAATCTTTAATCTCCATGGAATGCACACCTGACAATGCTTATTGCTGAGTTGACTGAAGGTTTGACCTTGGTTAGGCCTGTTTATTATAGCAACCACCTTTTGATACTGACAGCCCTGACGTCTGGTTGTTGCTAAATCAGGAACAAGTGAAAGAATTCCAAATTTCCTAACTGGAAAAAATTTTCAGTGCTAGTTGCTTGTAAGGCAGATTTTGGAATTATTCTGAAAATTCAGAATTTTGTTCAGGATGGGGCAAAGGCAACACCCTGTCCTATCCAGCAGGAATATAGTAATTTGATTAGCCAATGGTTAATCTATTAAAATGATATAGTTTAGAAATTTAACACATATTTTATGAAATGTGTATGATGACTCAGGCTCTGTTAGTTCTGAGGCTCTATGCTGCTCAAGACAGGAGTCTGCACTGTAGGAGCTTAGAATCTGGAAGTGGAGACAAGCACCACCAACCGCAAGAGGATGTGGCAAGGCCTTTCTTTTTTTGGTGCCTAGGATCAAAGTGGGAGTTTGGAGAAGTGATGAATGCTGGAAATGGAAGAGTGTGTGGAAGGGAAGACATTTGTGGAGAATGAGTAAGTGCTTTCTGGTAAAATTAGGAAAAATTCAGGCCAATGAATTCCTTGTACCTGTACCAGCCCCTCATCCCCCAACTCCCACCCAAAGGAAACAACAAGAATCTTAACAGGAAAGGGTTGCTTATTATGACAGAACTATGTGCTTCTGAAATTTCCCTCTTATTTTCAGAGCCATTAATGCTTCCTCCACCATTGCTACCTGAGCCCAAGCTATCATCATCTCTCCCACGGGCTACTGTAAGGGTCTTCCAACTGTTCTCCCTGCCTCTGCTCTTGTTTCTAAAATAGTTTGTTTGGTAAACAGCAGCTTATGTGATTATTCTAAATCATAATTGAATCATGTCACTTCCACCTTAAAAACTTTCCACTGTCTTCCCATCACACTGAGAATCAAATCCAAAATCCTTACCTCGATGCCCAAGACTTTGCTACGATCTGGGCCATTTGTCACCTCTTCAGTCTAATTTCCATCATTCCTTCGCTCCCTCCACCGCCCCTAATATTCTGGCCTTTTTGTTCTTTTTTGGAAGCCAACAAGGATGTTCCTGTTGCAGGGTCTTGACCCTTGTTACTTAAGCTTAGAATGACCTTCTAGATATTTGTGAAACTCCTTTCCCTTTTCATTTGTCAGCTCAAATATCCTCTCCTTTGAAGCTTTCCCTGGCCATCCTACCTAGCACAGCAGCCCTTGTCACTCCCTATCTCCTTACCTGCTTTTTAATTTTTCCATTAGCACTTATTTCCAAACATCATGCACTTGCTTGTTCTATGTACTCCCCACCACACTGTAGGTTGATTTATATTTGCCAAATGAATAACAGGTAAGTTTTTGATCATTCCTCAATCCTTTTTTGATGTCAACAACCTTGGCGATTTTGAAAATTATGGTCCTGTTATTTTGGGGCATGTCCTTTAATTCGAATGGGTCTGGTGTGTTTTCATGTTTAGATCCAGGTTATGCATTTATTTGGCAGCAATAAGAAGTGACAAGCTGTGCTTCTTTCATTGCATCCTATCAGGTGGCACATCCTTTTGATTTCTTCCATTACTAAGGATGTTCAGTTCTGGTACTTAAGGTGGTGTATTAGTTTTTATACTAGGGCTGCTATAACAAAATTCCTAGACTGGGCCACTTAAACTACTGAAATTTATTCTTTCAAAGCGCTGTTGGCTGGAAGTCCAAAATAAATGTGTTGGCAGGGTTGTTTTCTTCTGAGGCCCCTCTTCTTGACCATCTTCGATGTCCTCACATCATTGTCTATTTGTCTGTTTTCTGGGTTCTAATCTCTTCTTATAAGGACACCAGTCATGTTGGGTTAGAACTTACCAATGTGACTTCATTTTACCTCATCACCTCTTTAAAGGCCCTATCTCCAAGTACAGTCACATTCGGATGTACTGGGGGTTAGGGTTTCAAAACACAAATTTTGAGAGGACACAATTCAGCCCATAATAGATGGTGTCCACCAGGCTTTCCCACTGTAAACTTATTTTTTTTTCCTTTGTTGATAATGTGTCATTTGGAGCAAGATACTTTGAAACTATGTATCCCATTGCTTATCAAACTTTTATTCACTTATTTATTTATGTTAGTATGGGCTCAAGTTTTCCTATTTCATTTAAAGAATTAAAATTTATTACCATCATTATTTATTTGTCCCAGATTTGGTCTGTGGGAGCCCCTCTGGTTGGCTACAATGTCCTTTTGACCTACCCCTATCATTTTAGGTCCTTGCTTATAGGCACAAGATGTTCCAGACTCACTTTTTACTTTCCCTGCCCCAGCCCTGAAATTAATCATTTCTCAAGGGAGCTCTGGTTTCTCTTTGTGGGGAATGGTATTTGAAGCCAAGATCTGGGTGCTAGGTGTGCATATTATTCCTGGGGTGTTGCTGCTCCCAGACCTTACCATACACATGCATCTATATGTGTATTTTCTATCTATATATGATCACCACCACCACCATCATCATTTATATCTGTTTATCTATGTGAAAAACTATGAATTCTCTTCAACACCTCCATTTCCAATCCAATGCCACAAGGTTCACTTTACTTTTCTCCCTTTCTATACTTATAAGTCCCCACTCAGACAGTGAGAAATCTGGCTTGCTATCTTTGATACATTTACTTATTTGTAACCAGTCTCTTATTGCCTTTGTCACTACTCCCTCACATGAATGGTTTCTCTTCCTAGTCAATTTCTTTCAGCTCATGCTGGACCCTCCCCTTCTGCCAATGCTTTTCTTACCTACTCAGGTGGGGCCACTGCCTCGCATGGATGCCCTTTCACCCTGTGAGGCTTGACTTCCCACACCAGGTTGTCCCTTCCCAATACGGAAGTCCTCATCACGCTGCACAGGCTCTATCACCTCATTTTAATAGGGCTTCGCTACCTTGCACTGGGCATCCTTCCTCCATGGACATTTTCCTCACCTGCACAGTCTCTGACACCTTTTCTGGTCCACTGTGGCTCCCCACTACCAGCGTGGAGGCCCATCTTACTTTGTTACACCCCCTACCTATGGCTTTAGGACTGAATTGTTCAGGAAAGAGCTATTCCTTATTTTTTATTTTTTGGATTAGTGGTTGCAGAGTGTGTATATTTTCCAAACTTTACTTTTAATTTTACATTTACATTACATGTAGATAAGTATAGTCATGCCTTCATTATATCTGCGGGTTCTGCATCTGCAGATTCAACCATACGCAGATTGAAAATATATTGGGTTGGGGGTTGGCTGAATCTGCAGATGCAGAATCCACGAATGTGGCAAGTCAGCTGAAGAACTTGAGCACCTTAGATTTTGGTATCCGTAGAGGTTCTAGAAAGAATCTCCTGCACATACTGAGGGATGACTGTATACTTATTTAAGATACAGTCTTTTAATAACAAGATCACTTTCCTGGATGAATTCTAATTTAGCTTTAATAAACAAAGAATATTACAATGTTTTAAGCCTATATTTTCTTTTTTTAAATGTCTGTCATTGTTATTTTTTTAATTGTTGTTCAAGTACAATTGTCTCCATTTTTCCCTCACCACTTTCCTCTGCCCAACCCACCCCCACCTCCCATCCTCCTTCCTTCTCCACTTTGGCTTTGTCCATGGGTCCTTTATACATGTTCTTGATAACCCTTCCCTTTCTTTTCCCCATTTCAAGTGTTATTTTGAAAATGGAAGTCTGATATTACTATTAAACAAATTAAGGTCTGATATTACTATGATGTAGTGGTTAAAAGTTATCTTTCCTTATCCCCATATTCCTTCCTTTTATTGCATTTTCTAGTATTAGAAAGGTGACTTCTGCCACATGCTGGCCAGTTAGGGGACTTCTGGTCACAGGATGGGCACATGACCTAAGAGTGTCAAGCAGTCTTTCTGAAAGAACAATAGAGACATAAAGAGATAGCTTCTTATTTTTTCTGAGATTGGTCATTGAAAGAACTCTGGAGATCCTGGGAGTTATCTTTGCTGCCATATGGAATGTACCTTTTCAGAATGAAGTAAGTACAGAGGAAAACAGAAAGAAGAACAGAGAGAAAAAGAGAGACCCATCTTATGATATAATTTGATACCTTTCATTCACTCATGCCTGAAGTCAAAAAACCCTTGACTTTCCAGATACAATAGTTGATAAAATCTTTCCCTCCACTTAGCTAAAATGGGTTTGCATTTAGAGTAAATTAAATTTACAGCTATACAGTGTTGCAAATGCAACAGCACTAAAATAAATGGTTTTATAAATATGCATGTACAGTATATATACAAATATGTAGACATCATATGTACATGCACACACACACACACACACACACTTCTTGTTTTTAGCTAATTCTTTTTTCCAAATGAAATTTTCCTTAGAACTCTAAAACATAATATATAAAACTATTGACTCGGGGATGGGGTTCAAAGGTCAGAGTCCCATTCATTTAGTCCCCTTTTGCCTCCACTGGTACTCCTTAGGGCACCCTATGGAAACCTAGGGCTCTGCAAGACAAAAATTAAAGCACAAGCTTAGAGCAAAGAATATGCAGGGATTTAAAAAAGATTTTATTTATTTTTAGATGGAGGGGAAGGGAGGGAGAAAGAGAAGGAGAGAAACGTCAATGTGTGGTTGCCTCTCACCTGCCTCCTACTGGGGACATGGTCTGCAACCCAGGCATGCACCCTGACTGGGAATCAAACCAGTGACCCTTTGGTTCACAGGCTAGCACTCAATCCACTGAGCCACACCAGCCAGAGCAAAAAATCTGCAGTTTTAATGGATTTCTCCTCCCTCAATTGTAAGACCTAATTTTAATGGTTTAAATATAAAATATGCACAACAAGACTTATTGAACGTTTATAGAATCTAAATGTCTCCCACTGGGTAGGTTTTTGGATAGCAGCAACCATCAAACTTAATTAATACTAATGTAATTAAACCTGAGTCTAGCTGAGACAGGTTATTGTGCCCAGGAGCTTCTGGAAGCTTCCTGCCTGGGACAGAACTCCTGTCTGGGGCAGAGAAGCTAGTGTGGGGTGTTGCTCCAGACAATGGGGCCCATGGAGACATGAATTCTTTCCACAGTTGTAGACCACATAACCTCTAGTCAGTGCCAGGACACTCAGCCAGGCAGTCTGAGGCAGGGCAGAGTTATGGCAAACTTATAGGAATTGGAGGGAGACTTTCTAGAATTTTCCATTCTCTGTTTTGGAGTGAGATGGAGAAAAAAAGCATTTGAGTCCCTGAACATCTCTCATTGTTGACTTACACTTGATTCTACCCTCTGCTGTCCGAGGGAAATCCCTGTATTCATGACTAAACATACAAATTTGTCTAACGCTGCAGAGTGGTAAATTTCAGCATAGAACATACCATTGTGACTACTAGATATAAAAGGAATAATTTAACAGATTCTCAAAGGGGAATTAGAGGTTCCACAATGGTGTAGTCTCGCTTTTGTGGGGAGCAGGAGAAGGCAGGTAGCAGCGTGTTTGTTCTCTATACACACTGCCGTTGTTAGGAGGGAATGCTGCTTTCCAAAAACAGCTCTCAAAATTTCAGAAATGTGAACCACACTAGCCTTCAATAAAACAATGTAGGAGTAACCCACTTTCTAACTGTGCCGTGGGAATCTTAGTCTGCATTAAAGAAAACATTTTGGTAGTTTTTCTGACCTTGTTTTCTCTCGGTCATCTCTTTTCTTCTATTTATAGTGTAACTCCTTCAGCATTGGCTGGCTTTGGTTGCCTGTGCTCAGTTCATTTATAGTTTGCTATTTTTAACACGTTCTTGAGGTAGTTTTGGGTCAGAATCATGTTTCTTGGCAGCACAATTCATTCAGCTGACAAAGGCATAGTAAGCCCTGAAGTGTGACCAAATCAGATTTTTTTGTGTGTTCAGTTTTTTAAAAAGCCGACTGAATATGTGAATTCTTATGAGATTTACTTGGTAACAAGAAACATTTATTTCCTAGTACTGATTTCATTTCCTTCTAAAGTGGTCTCATCAAATAATTGCTTACATTGTTAGAAGAAAATTCACAGACATAAGCCAAAGTCAGATCAAAAGTTCATCTTCTACTAAGAAAATAAATAATGTTATCTTAGCAGCCTTGTTTTCTTTTTTTTTAATAATGGGAAATTATTATGTGGACACAAGTTTTAAATTTCTTCCTTCTATTATTATTTATAAATTCCAATTCAGGAAATTTTGTTCTGCAATTGTCATGTCATATTTATGTTTTTTTAGTATATTTTATTGATTATGCTATTATAGTTGTCCAATTTTTTCCCCTTTGTCCCCCTCTACCTGGTAAGCCCCTTCCCTCCGACAATTCCCCCCCCCCTTAATTCATGTCCATGGGTCTTACATGTAAGTTCTTTAGTTTCTCCATTACCTATACTATTGTTAACCTCCCTCTATTTTGTACCTACCAATTATGCTTCTTATTCCTTGTACCTTTTCCATTATTATCCCCCTTCCCCGCTGATAAACCTCCAAATGATCTCCATTTCTATGATTCTGTTTCTTTTCTGATTGTTTGCTTAGTTTTGTTTTTGTTTTTGTTTTGTTTTAGATTCAGCTATTGATAGTTGTGAGTTTGTTGCCATTTTAAAGTTCATAGTTTTGATCTTCTTTTTCTTAAATAAGTCCCTTTAACATTTCATGCAATAATGGCTTGGTGATGATGAACTCCATTAGCTTTACCTCGTCTGGGAAGCACTTTATCTGCCCTTCCATTCTAAATGATAAGTTAGAAGTTGTAGGTCCTTGCTTTTCATCACTTTAAATACTTCTTGCCAGTCCCTTCTTGCCTGCAAAGTTTCTTTTGAGAAATCAGCTGATAGTCTCATGGGAACTTTCTTGTTGGTAACTCTCTGCTTTTTTCTCTTGCTGCTTTTAAGATTCTCTCCTTATCTTTAAATTTTAGTATTTTAGTTATGATGTGTCCTGGTGTGCTACTCCTTGAGTCCAACTTGTTTGGGACTCCGTGCTTCCTGGACTTGTATGTCTGCTTCCTTTGCCAAAAAAGGAAGTTTTCTTTCATTACTTTTTCAAATAAGGTTTCAATGTCTCGCTCTTCCTCTTCTCCTTCTGGCATCCTTATGATTCACATGTTGGCTCTTTTGGAGATGTCCCAGAATCTTCTTATACTCTCCTCATTTTTTAAAAAGTATATTTTATTGATTATGCTATTACATTGCCAAATTTCTTCCTCCCCTTTAGTCTCTTAAGCCCTGCATACCCCTTCCCAGCATTCCCTTCCCTTAGTTCATGTCCATGGATTGTACACATAAGTTCTTTGGCTTCTCCATTTCATATACTATTCTTAACCTCCTCCTGTCTATTTTGTACCTAACAATTGTGCTTCTTATTCCCTGTACCTTTTCCACCATTCTGTCCCCTCCCTGTCCCTGCTGATAACCCTCCATATGATCACCATTTCTGAGATTCAGTTCCTGTTTTAGTTATTTGCTTAGTTTGTTTTTGTTTTTTTGGTTCAGTTGTTGATGGTTGTGATTTGTTGTTATTTTACTATTCATAGTTTTGATCTTCTTATTTTTCTTAAATAAGTCCTTTTAAAATTCTGTATAATAAAGGCTTGGTAATGATGAACTCCTTTAACTTGACCTTATCTGGGAAACACTTTATCTGCCCTTCCATTCTAAATGATAGCTTTGCTGGCTAAGAGTAATCTTGAATGTAGGTCCCTGCCTTTCATGACTTTGAATACTTCTTTACAGCCCCTTCTTGCTTGTAAGATTTCCTTTGAGAAATCAGCTGGTAGTCTTATGGGAACTCCTTTGTAGGTAACTATCTCTTTCTCCATTGCTGCTTTTAAGATTCTCTCCTTATCTTTAATCTCAGGTAAGTTAATGATGATGTGTCTTGGTTTGTTCCTCCTTGGGTCCAACTTCTTTGGGACTCTGAGCTTCCTGGACTTCCTGGAAGCCTATTTCCTTCCCCAGATTGGGGAAGTTTTCCTTCATTATTTTTCAAGTTAGTTTTCAATTTCTTGCTCTTCCTTTTCTCCTTCTGGCACTCCTATGATTCAGATATTGGAATGTTTATAGTTATCCCAGAGGTTCCTAAGCCTCTTCTCATTTTTTTGAATTCTTCTTTCTCCATTTCATTCTGGATGAATGTTTATTTCTTCCTTCTGGTCCAAACTGTTGAATCAAGCTCCTGTTTCCTTCCTGTCACTGTTGGTTCCCTGTATATTTTTCTTTATTTCACTTTACATAGCCTTCACTTCTTCCTCTATTTTGCATCCATACTTAACCATTTCTGTGAGCATCCTGATTATCAGTGTTTTGAACTCTGCATCTGATAGGCTGTCTATCCCCTCTCCCTTAGTTCTGTTTCTGGAATTTTGATTTGTTTTATCATATGGGCCACATTTCTTTGTCTTGGCATACCTGTTACATTGTAAGGGGTGAGACTTAGGTATTTGCCAGGGTGGGACAACCCACGTCACTGTGCTGTGGTGCTGTATGTAGGTGGAGGGGTCAGAGAGGGAACAATATAGTTTGCCTGGCTCTTGCCCCACTTTCAGTCACTTCCCCTGCTACCCACAAGCAATTTGGGCCCTTCTGGGGCTGATTCTTGGGTGGGTTCCTGTTTGTGTACATTCTAGGATGCTTTGGGTCTTTCCAACAAACTCCTGTGATGCTTGGGGTTTGTCCTGCTGCCACAACATGCCCCCATTCCCAGCTTTTTACAGCCAGAGGTTTTGAGGCTTTCTTTTCTTGCACTGGATCCCTGGGTTGTGCTATTTCGCTCCCTCATTGTTCCTCCTGGCTTATACTGACATGAATGTCGGACGGCCTGGTCTGCCAGAGGCTACCTTGCCACATGACCTCTCCACCCAGCTGTCCATCTCCACCCTTCCTACCAGTCAGGAGGAATGTTTCTTCTTTAACTCCTTGGTTGTCAGTCTTCTATACAGTTCAATTTCTGAAAGTTCTGGTTGTTTTTTGTTTCTAAATTCATTGTCCCTTTTTTGGTTGTGTGAAGAAGCAAAGTGTATCTGCCTACACCTCCATCTTGGCCAGTTTTGAACTCTTTATCTGATAGGTTGGCTATTTCCATTTTGTTTAGGTTTTTTTCTGTGGTTTTGTTCTGTTCTTTCATTTGGGCCATATTTCTTTGTCTGCTCAGTTTTGCAGCCTCCCTGTGTTTGTTGCTATATATGAGGTAGAGCTGCTTTGGCTCCCTGTCTTAGAGCACCTGTTAAGTTATATGGGATAGATCCTTAGGTATTTGCCAGGGAGGGGTAACCCACTTTACCACTTTGTGGCTTTGTGCGGGAGGAGGGCTTGGAGAGGGAACTATGATGCTGACTGATTTCTGGAGGTTTGCCTGGCACTTGCTCTGTTTCCAGTTATTTCACCCACTTCCCATATGTGACTGGTGTCCTTCCAGCTGTTTCCCTGGTGGTGAATCCCAGCATGAGTGGGTTTGTGTATGTTCTAAGTCCATGCAGGCCCTTTAATGGACTCTCCTGAAAAACTGGCAGTTTCTTCTGCTGCCCCAATCCCCACTGGTTTTTATAGCCAGAAGTTATGGGGCTTTATCTTCCCATCACTGGAATCTTGGGCTGTGCAGTCTGGCCTGGGCTAGAAGTGCTTGCTCTCAAGGTATCCCTCCCAATTTTTATCTACCACATGTGAATGTGGCACTACCCATTCTGCCACTGCTGCCCCCTTCCTGCTCCACCCTGCATCTCCTCACCTCTCTGCCCAGACTCTGAGTCTCTGCCCTCTTACCTGTCTGGATGAATGTGGCTTCTTTAAATCCTTGATTGTTGGACTTCCGTACAATGCGATTTTCTGACAGTTCTGGGTGTTATTTATTTTGAGGTTTAGTTGTAATTTTTCTTGTGGTCAAATGAGGAGACAAAGTATGCCCTCCTATGCTTCCATCTTGACCGGAAGACCTCATGCCATATTTATAGATGAAATTAAGCAAGTGGACTTCTGGTATTAGTTCAAAATACTTTGTGATAATCACTTGTTCTATAGCCCAACTTTCTGAACAAAAACTTTAGGGACATTCATTCATTCATTCAGTGGCTTGGTCCCTGAAATAGAACCTTTTTTAAACAACCTTCTGATTAAACAGGAATGAATGTAATTTTTCCACATTAGGTGCCTCTCCTGTCTGGTTTCCCATCTTGGGCAACCTCAGGTTGTCTGTTGGTTTTGGCTTGGGGTAGGACCTAAAGTTGCCTGCAGATCATCCTTTCATCTTGAGCTAGGTGTCCACAGGCCCTTGAGACAGAGGAACATGACTGGTGAGTTAGTCTTTTGATCCCTGGCTCCTTAGGCTGGTTGATGGTGCTCCTTACCAAGGGGTTGCATGTGGTACCTGACATGGTGGCAGATTTGTAGCTGGCTAGTAATAATGTTTGGCATTTCAAGAATTCTGGTTTTAGCCTTGGATTGCATGGATCAAGGGGTTGGGCATTGTCCCACAAGGCAAAAGTTTGCTGGGTCCATTACCAGGCAGGGCACATGCCTGGTTTGTGGGCCTGGTCCCTGACTGGGGTACATGCAAGAGGCAACCTGTCAATGTTTTTCTCACACATCAATTTTTCTCCCTCTCTTTCTCCCTACATTTCCCTCTCTTTAAATAAACTAAACTAAAATAAAAGAATTTTGATTTCAAATAGGGATGAGGGAGACTGTGGTTCTCTGCTTATGCCCCAAGTGGCGGTCTTTCCACACATAATTGGATTCTTCCTTTAAAATCTCTCTCGTATTTTTTTTCTTCTCTGTCATCACCATTTAAGCAGCATCCAGATTTTTAAATCTCTTGCTAGATTACAATAGTCTTAGAGCTATTTTTCAAGTCTTAACCCACCATTAGACTGAGCTTCCTGGAATACCCCTTTCATCCTGTAGTAGTTCTGTATTAGATACCAGATGAAGTTCAAGTCCTTGGCCTGGAATTCTAGGCTTTCCATAATCTGGTTCCAAACTACTGAAACTCCTATTTATCTCCTTTCTTCTAGGTAGATGTGTGTACTTAATGTTTTCAAAACATCCCACATCAGGGACTATTTTATTGTCCCCACATTTATTCTCTCCCTCCTTCTTAGTAACAGAACCCACTTTTTTCAAGATAATAGCATACCCAACTGAAAAGTATATCCCCTAGGCTCTGTCGCATCCAGGTATAGCTATGGGACTAGATTCTTGTCAAAAGGACATGAATTCAAGTGTTACGTGGGACTTCTGGGAGGTATCTATAAAGACATTTTTTTTTTCTTTGAAGATGCTTGGTTTGGAGATTTGATGGCTGGAGCTCCCTCAGTCATTTAGGACCTTGAGGACAAGGACCACACTCTAGGCAAGGCAGACCAGAGATCTAGAAGAAGTCTGGGTCCCAGTGACTTTGTGGATCTATCTTATTAGCTCTACTTTCAATGTTACTTGATCAATTATTTTGTTTTCTTATTATATGAAACTAAACCTAATCTCCACTCATACATATGCTTCATTGAGTAATTAACAATGAGAAAGTTCTTGATGAAAGAGTAGGATTTAGATGGACAAGAAGAGTAAAGAAACATCAGAAGGAAGGGGATACAATAGTAATAATAATTGACCATTAAATTTACATTGTATTTTACAGCTTGTAGAGTGCATTTATATCCACTATTTCATTTGTTCTTCATATAACAGCTGAGTATGTTATATGCAAATATTATCCCCATTTTACAGATAAGAACTATGGAGTTGATAGCTGGACAAATGATTAAATGGAAGAAACACTGGATTTGTAGTCAGGAAATATGGGTTTGAGTTTGTGACGGACAAACTTTGGAGATGGCTCTATAGTCCTTTTCCTGTTATTATATTTTTGCATAATCCCTTCCTCTCGAGTGTACGTGGACTTGTGATTTGTTTTTAACCAGTAGAATATAGCAAAGGTTATGAGATGTTACTCCCATGATCACATTACATTGTATATCCACTCTGTCTTGCTGCTACCTCACTCCCTCTAGAGCATTTTCCTTTCTACTGCTGGCTTTGAAGAAGGAAGCTTCTATGAGTCCTACAGCTGTAAGGAACCAAAACCCATGTGAGTAGGAAAGTGGATCCTTCCCTAGTTGAACCTTCAGATGTGACCTCAGCCCAGTTAACACCTTTACTGCAGCCTTGTGAGACTCTGAAGCAGAGACTAGACCCTTGACCCAGATTAACCGTGAGAGAAAACAAATGTGTGTTACTTTAAGAGTTTGTGGTAGTATGTTGTATAGAAATAGGTAGCTAATACACTTATCTACTAGTTGAGTAGCACTGAGGTAATTACAGATTCACTCTGTCATTCCACAAAATAACATATTTTTTAAGTTATATTTTATTGATTATGCTATTACAGCTATCCTGAGTGGAAGGGAGCAAAGGGGGAAAAACCACCGAGCAACATTTTCTCTGAGAGGTAGCTGGCCAGCTAGGGTTTACATTTCCTAGTGATCTCTTGCATCTAAGTGAAATCATTAACTGGTTCTCACCAATCAGATGTAAATGGAATTCATCTAGGTCACTAACAGGATGAGGTTGCTAAAAAGTGCGTGTGTTTTCTTCCCTCTCTTTTGCTAAGGTCCTAGGGCCTGGTGGAGCCACAGACAGAAGGAACCTGGGTTCTTCAATCATTTCATGCAGGAGAGTTACTCAGTTTCCAGGAATACGTGCATTGTTATAGGGGATTATTACCGTGTTAAGCCCCTGACTTTTGGGGGCTTATTTATTGTAGCTCTACTTTTCCTCTAATATAGTATTCATGTTCTTACCTATAAAGTAGACATATAGTTGTTGTGATTGAATGAAACAATCTATTTGAAACACTTAACTTGTAAAATATTACACTAGCATGAGGTATTAATAGTTTTTCCCCCACGAAATCCTTAAGATATAAATAAGGAAGAAGTTATTTCCTCATTTTAAAGGAGATAAAACTAAAACAGAGTGGTGACTTGTTTGAGGTCACTCTGTGAATTAGTGGCAGGGGTAGGACTAGAACTTTTGATATCTTGTCTCATACTCTTCCATGACATTACATCAAGGGGTGTGAAGTAGGGGAGATTGTAGGCAAGCATGAATAGATAGATGAATGTAGTAATTTCAAGGCTGTCCCCATGGAGTTGAACCCAATGCATTTCCTGCAGAGGCTGTATATTTGGCTGTCAGTACATTGAGAAGAAACATAGCTACACCTTACATATGTTTTAGTTGAATTAAGAGATTGATGTAATTTATTTTGAGGTGATTGTTGAAATACCTTCCTTGTGTGTAATGGAATTTTCTCCTTTTGGCAGTGCTGAAGACAGTTCATTTAGCTACATCTGTTGTCAGTGAAATTTCCCACATGCTTACATGAAACATTTGTCCTATCCAGATGGCCCATGTAAAATCCAGTTGTTCCTCCAAATAAATTTACAGTTATGACAAATGTAGATGAGTGTTCTTTCTTGGAAGAAAAAATGGTCTTCTACTATTCAAAAGGGGAAAGTGGGTAACAACTGTTCTAAGGCTGAAACTTGGTGGGACCTGAGTTTAAGGAAGTTAGTAGGTTAGATGTTTTGTTTTTCCCCGTTGCCATCCAAAATCTGTGTGGCCTTAAGTTTTCTCCATAAAAGAACCCCAAACACAAAAAAGATCCTTAAGAGAGTCTACATATTTCTAACCTCTTACTTTAAACTTATTCCCTTCAGTAATCCCTTACTTTCTTTGTTAAAAATGCAAACACTTATTATTCAATATTTAACATATATAAAAGCACCCATGAAACCACTGATCGACTTAAGCACCAGGACAAGGACCAGTGCTCTTGTATTCATCTGTGGTTCCTTTCTTTTCCCACCCTTCCCCTCCTGCTATGAACCACTAATGTGTCTTTCTTCCTTAAAATTTCTAATAATTACAATTATTTTTAAAAAGGTTTGAAAACCTTTGTGAGAGAATATTCCATGTGACTTCAGATGGGTATTTGCAGTAATTTTTGATCTTTTGGCAAGGACTTTCAAGTCTATGATTTTCAAAATTCCCAGTAGTCCTGCAAGCTAACCAGGATGGACAATTTATTCTTTTGCATATGGGGACCAGAGGCCTACCAAGGACTCTTAACTGATATGTAGGTAGCAGAGTTGAGTCTTCAGACCCTAAGTACTGTGATCTTTGCACTAAGCGACATTGCCTATGAATGAGTCGCTGCTATTGAGTAGATTTCAAAGGAGAAATGCTTCTTTCTAATCTGACAGAAATACATTGCAGGCTAGAGCAGCAGACTAACAGTAGTGTGTATTGTTAGTAGATCCAGCAACTCAGGGCCAGGTATCGTATCTTGTTTTTCATGTATTCTGAGCTCTCAGCATAGTGACATACAGAAGGTCCTGGTTAGTAGCCTGGGTTCTGGCATCAAATATCACAGGATTGAAAACTGGCCCTCTATTTAGTAGTTCTATAACACTGGGCAAGTAAATTTACCTCTCTAAGCACCAGTAACTCATTAGTAAAATGAACCTAAATACAGCAGTTTTCAGGAGTGATGGAAGAGTAAATGAGACAATAACTATGTAGTGATGGCAGAGTGCTTGGCATAGAGTAAGCATTGAATAGGTATGAGTCAAATATAAAAAATGAGTGTCAGTTTCTGTGTTTTTCCGTGAGCCATTTAATTCCTCCATTTCTCCCTTCCCAAAGCTTCAGTGCCTCATCTTTGCAGTGAGGGCATTAGACAGAGAAGTATTCTCCAGGCCTTTCAAACTCTGACTTTCAGTGCTGCTAGATTTAGTTCCCAAGACGTCTGCTGGCCCAGTTTAATTTGTTATTTGACTTTAGAGACACAAGTCCAAATGTCTTTATTGTTCATTTTTAAGTCTTCACATAACACACAGACTAACGTGGCAAGATAAAATTGCAAATGCTTTTTTCCCCTGTAATTTTCTTGCCCCTTAGGATTCTGCCTATTGTCAGCATTCAATGCTTTGGCCTTGAGAAATGTAAAAATTGAGATTCTGAGTCGAAAAAAAACCCACATTGCAGCATTCATTATTATATTGAAAACCAGGACTCCCATTGAAATAGTCAGATTTGGGGGAGAGCAAAAAATTCCTTAAGCATTGAATTTCTTTTTTAACTGTAGTCTGGAAGGAATGCATAATGGTGTGGGAGCAGTTCCCCATCTGACAGACATTGAAGTCTAAGTGACTGGTGGGAAGCCAACACTGAGAGGGAATACGACTGAGGCTTTGATGCTGGCGAGTGCCCCAGAGGAGACTCCTACACTGATCCATGTGGTGAAGGTGGAGGATAAGAAAGGAGAGATGCTTTCCATAAGTTTTGGAAGATGTCAGGGCAGCGAGGAACTGCCCTGTATGCCAGGTGTACACAGAATATGAACACATGAAGGTGCACAGAACAGTCACGAACAGAGGCCTGGAACTCACTGAGACACAACTAGGAACTTTGAGAGTCCTTGGAGTGAGGATGAGAAGGATCCAGGAGGACTTGCTTGGGCATGGTGGCCAAGGGGAAGAGGGGAGGCACAAGACTCTCTGCATGCAGAGACTCTGTCCCCAAGACTCTCTGGGGACAGAGGCCTTTGAAAGCAAAGAAAGCTAGGATGGTCTGTGTAAGTGATGAAACCAGCACAAGAGGAGACAGATCAGGAGGGCTGGCAGACAGTGTTCTTGCAGATACCAGGACAATAGATGCTATAGCTTAGCCTGGGAGACAGACAGACAGGATTACTAGGAATGCCATGTATTCTGTGTTATGCTACATTATGTCCACGGTGCTGTGGCTTTGGGAATGCAACAGAAGGTGGCTCCAAGGTGAGGCAGTGATGTGAAGTGGGTTGTAAAGAATGTGTGCATGTTCATACTGTGGAAAAGAGGATAGCAGTCATTCAGAAAAAAGGGGAACTGTTCTGAGTCCCAGAGAAGTAAAGAACATGAAATGTAGGAGAGAAAGTGAGAAGATCAGGTTTCCAGAAAATCAGGTAGATGTGGGAGAAAGGCAGGACAAGAGACTGTGCAGGGGCACAATTGCCAGATTGTAAAGGACTTTGTATGACATGTCAATTTCTCCTAACCCTAGATCATTCTATGAAGGTTTCCAGAGTTTTCTTTATGAAAAACAAGTCTAATCATGTCATTTGACCTAAAAATCTTATATTGGCTCCTCTTAGAACAAGGATTCTTAACTTTTTTTATGCCGTGGAATCATATCCTAGTCTGGTAAAAGTCAGAAAAATATTTTTCAATGCATAAAATAAAATAAGTAGGGTCATAAAGGAAACCAGTTATATTGAAATACAGTTATTAAAATAGTTAAATAATTGTAATATATGAATATATTAAGTAAGTTTGTAATTAGTAATGAGTTTACATCACATTTCATGATATCTGCAACCACTGTAAAATGTGGTGAAAATATTTGTGATATTGATTGGTTGACTAAGTCACAGATACTGCTAACACTATGTGGTTTTTTGCCTATATTCTCTCCCCCTCCAATACATGGCTTTTCAAAAAATATTTTATTTATTTATTTTTAGAGAGAGGGGAATGGAAGGAGAAAGAGGGAGAGAAATATTGATCGGTCACCTCTCACATACACTGCAACCAGAGAATTGGTCTGCAACCTAGGCAGGTGCGCTGACTGGGAATTGAGCTGGCAACCCTCCAGCTCAACCCAATGAGTTGGGTATGAGGATTGGGTATGGGGGACAACACTCAACCCAATGAGTCACACCAGTCAGGCCCCAATACATGGCTTTTATTGCATCTTTAAAATATCACAAGTAAGTCTGAGGAATCATCCGGCATGTCTTTGCTTCTATAGCTGAATGACTTAGACCTCATTCATCAGAACTGTTCCTTTTACAGAGACATAGATACCATCCCCAAATTCTCTGATATTCTTGTTTTTAATTGTTGTAGCTTGCTGATTCAAAGCAGCTAAATTTGATACAAGTTCGATATCATTTCCTTCAAGAATCAACTCATCTTTTTGGGCTTGAGATAGTGAATAAGCAATGCCTGACCTCACCTGAACCCTGTGAATATATTTTCTGCCCAAGAAATTTCTGATTTTGCCAAGAAAACTATCCTCCTGAATAACGACGTTAATGGGAAACTGAGCATGCACAGACCTTATCTTGTAACGGAAGCCTGGTGTAACACCCTCGACCATGTTCTGTACATGACTGCAGGTAGTGTGAATGGCAGCCAGTTCCTTTCTACTTACCCACCATCTGTCATGTGAAGAAGCCTCTTCTTCTTTTTCTCTCCAAGGAGACTGGATTCTACATTGATGTGATAAAAATCCCTCCACAGGGTGACCCAGGGGCCCTTCACAATAACTGTACATCCTTTCAGAGGAATATCAACAGTCTGATTGCTGAGAATGGTCTTTACCCTCATAGGAGACATGGAAAAGAGAAAACGTCTTTGCTGGCTATATTCTTAACTGAAGGAAATATTAAATTAAGTTAGTGGTTAGTGAAAATAAAGATGCCAACCTCTGGACAAGATGGAGGCATAGGTAGATACACTTTCCCTCCTCACACAACCAAAAGAAGGACAACAGAAAATTTAAAAACAAAAAATAACCAGAACTGCCAGAAAATAGAACTGTATGGAAGTCTGACAACCAACTCGTTAAAGAAAAAACATTCATCCAAACTGGTAGGAGGGGCAGAGATTGGCAGCTGGGGTAGCAAGGACTCAGGGCAAGGCTGTCAGGGTGGAGCGGGCGGTCCCACATTTCATGGGGGTGCCAGAAGGAGAAGAGAAAAAGCAAGAAATTGAAAATTTATTTGAAAAAATAATGAAGGCGTACTTCCCCAATCTAGCAAGGAAATACACTTCCAAGAAGTCCAGGAAGCTCAGACAGTCCCAAAGAAGTTAGACCCAAGGAGGAACACACAAAGGCACATCATAACTACATTACACAAGATTAAAGATAAGGAGAGAATCTTAAAAGCATCAAGAGAAAAGGAGACAGTTCCCTACAAAGGAGAGCCCATAAGATTGTCAGCTATTTCTCCAAAGAAACCTTGTAGGCAAGAAGGGGCTGGAAAGAAGTATTCCAGGTCATGAAAGGCAAGGACCTACATCCAAGATTGCTGTATCCAGCAAAGCTATCATTTAGAATGGAAGGGCAGATAAAGTGCTTCTCAGATCAGGTCAAGTTAAAGGAGTTCATCATCACCAAGCCCTTATTATATGAAATGGTAAAGGGACTTATCTCAGAAAAAGATGATCCAAAACTATGAACTGTAAAATGACAAAAAACTCACAACTATCAACAACTGAACCAAAAACCAAAAACTAAAACTAACTAAGCAAATAACTAGAACAGGAACAGATTCACAGAAATGGAGGTCACATGGAGGGTTATGAGTTGGGGGAGTGGAAGGGGGAGAGAGGAGGAAAAAGTACAGAGAACAAGTAGCACAAATGGTAGATAGAAGATAGACAGGGGGAGGTTGAGAATAGTATAGGAAATGTAGAAGCCAAAGATCTTATATGTAGGACCCATGGACATGAACTAAGGGGGGGAGATGAATGTGGGTGGGAGGGGGTATGCAGTGCAGAAGGGAATAAAGGGGGGGAGATGGGACAACTATAATAGCATAATCAATAAAACATTAAAAAAAAAAGAAGTTGGATCCAAGGAAGCACAAAAAAAGGCACATAATAATTACATTACTCAAGATCAAAGATAAGGAGAGAATCTGAAAAGAGAAAAGAGATAAGCAAGAGAAAAGGAGACACTTACCTACAAAGGAGTTCTCATAACAGTATCAGCTGATTTATCAAAAGAAACCTTACAGGCAAGAAGGGGCTGGAAAGAAGTATTCAAAGTCATGCAAGGCAAGGATCTACATTCAAGAGGGGCAGGTAGCTTTACTCTATTCAGAAAAGCTATCATTTAGAATAGAAGGTTAGATAAAGTGCTTCCCAGATAAGGTCAAGTTAAAGGAGTTCATCATCACCAAGCCCTTATTATATGAAATGTTAAAGGGATTTATCTAAGAAAAAGAAGATGATCAAAAACTATGAACAGCAAAATGACAACAAACTCACAACTATCAACAACTGAACCAAACAAAAAACAAAAACAAAAACAAAAACTAACTAAGCAAACAACTAGAACAGGAACAGATTCACAGAAATGAAGATCACATGGAGGGTCATCAGCAGGGAGGAGGAGGGGGAAGAATATGGGGAAATGGTACAGGGAATAAGAAGCATCATTTGTAGGTATAAAATAGGGGAGATTAAGAATAGTATGGGAAATGAAGAAGCCAAAGAACTTATATGTATGACCCATCGACATGAACTAAGGTGGGGGAATGGTGCTGGGATGGGCAGTACAGGGTGGAGCGGAAAATTTTCCTTTGGAAGAAATAAATGGGGTGACTGTAATAGCATAATCAATAAAATGTAGTAAAATTAAAAAAAAGAAAATAAATATGTTAAATGTATGACACACATGCTTTTGGATTGGTGAAAACTAAGCAATTAGTAGTTATCAACTGAAATTGGGGATTGATCACTTCCCTGACTGGGCAGTGATGTCACTGTGTGATTCGGTCCACTATGCAATTCAACCTTCCCTCAGATGAGGTTCTTAGATCAAGTTTTTGTGCTTAGGAAGCCTGTTTGACTCTCGCAATAGGCTCTGTTCATTGACCCAGACTTTATGAATGAAGTTGGTATTTTGTTTCTCCATCTGCTGACGCATTTATCTTACTTCTAGCTTGGTTTAGAAGTCAGACACAGAAGGCGGTGCTATTTTTTGGAACTCCCTCAAAGATTCAATAACAGCAAGGAGACTCATTGAAGGCTAGTCTCCCAACATCTGAGAAAAGTTTAACACATTAAACTCTTTTCAGCCTGTAACTTCCTCTCAGGATCTGAGTTACCAGCCTCCTTGTTCTATCATTGAAAAATCTGTTAGCTATCAGGCTGCTGGACTTGAAGTAGGGGGAATGGAGAGGGAGGAGAGCTCTGACAAGGGGAAAATACTTTACTAGCAATAAATGTACTATCATATTTTTTAACGCATGTAGCAACTTATTAAGCAACTTTACATATATACCTAAATTGATCCATGTGAGTTAGGCTATTACAGATGAAAAAGAAGAGACTAAAATTTCTAGAGAAGAGGGTGAGGTAGAAGTGTGTACAGGGGGGATAAATGGTGATGGAAAGAGACTTGACTTGGGGTGGTGAACACACAATACAGATGATGTATTATAGAATTGTGCCCCTGAAAACTATATAGTTTTATTAACTGATGTCACCCCAATAAATTCAACAAAAGAGAAGAAAAAAGATTTCTAGATGAAACTCTATCCACTATTTTAAGCAGGAAAAGACAGTGCTTACAGATGTGTCTCTGTGTATGTGTGTCTATCAGGGGTGGGGTGAGAAAGGGAGGTCTTCCTAGAGAGAAAAAGCAATGAAAAACAGAAAGAAAAAATAAAACAGAATATAGTCCCTTAATAATGATATAAATGAAAGAAGAGTGATTTGCTTCAGGGTTTGTCTGCATCTGGCTTTGGGTATATTGATAATGTCTATTTTATTTTTTATTATTTTAAAAATATATTTTATTATTTATGCTATTAAAGTCGCCCCATTTTTTCCTCCCCTTTATTCTCCTCTGCCCTACATGCCTCCTCCCACCATCATTCACTCCCACCCCTTAGTTCATGTCCATGGGTCGTACATAGAAGTTTTTGTTTTTTCCATTTCTCATATTATTCTCTTTTTAAAAATACTTTAAAAATATATTTTATTGAGTATGCTATTACAGTTGTTTGTCTCCTTTTCTCTTGCTTATCTATTTTCTCTTTTGAGATTCTCTCCTTATGTTTTTTTGTTTTTTTTTTTATTTCTATATTGTTTATTTTTTTCTTTTTTTAAAAATATATTTATTGATTATGCTATTACAGTTGTCCCATTTCCCCCCCTTCACTCCACTCCATCCTGCTCACCCCCTCCCTCCCACATTCCCCCCCTATACATGTATGACATGAATCATACATGTATATTCTTTGGCTTCTACATTTCCTATACTATTCTTAACCTCCCCCTGTCTATTTTCTACCTACCATTTATGCTACTTATTCTCTGTACCTTTCCCCCCTCTCCTGCCCTCCCAATCCCCTGTTGATAACCCTCCATGTGACCTCCATTTCTGTGGTTCTGTTCCTGTTCTAGTTGTTTGCTTAGTTTGCTTTTGTTTTTGTTTTAGGTGTGGTTGTTAATAACTGTGAGATTGCTGTCATTTTTACTGTTCATATGTTTTATCTTCTTTTTCTTAGATAAATCCCTTTAACATTTCATATAATAAGGGCTTGGTGATGATGAACTCCTTTAACTTGACCCGATCTGAGAAGCACTTTATCTGCCCTTCCATTCTAAATGATAGCTTTGCTGGATACAGCAATCTTGGATGCAGGTCCTTGCCTTTCATGACCTGGAATACTTCTTTCCAGCCCCTTCTTGCCTACAAGGTTTCTTTGGAGAAATAGCTGACAATCTTATGGGCTCTCCTTTGTAGGGAACTGTCTCCTTTTCTCTTGATGCTTTTAAGATTCTCTCCTTATCTTTAATCTTGTGTAATGTAGTTATGATGTGCCTTTGTGTGTTCCTCCTTGGGTCTAACTTCTTTGGGACTGTCTGAGCTTCCTGGACTTCTTGGAAGTGTATTTCCTTGCTAGATTGGGGAAGTACGCCTTCATTATTTTTTCAAATAAGTTTTCAATTTCTTGCTTTTTCTCTTCTCCTTCTGGCACCCCTATGATTCAGATGTGGGGACGTTTAATGTTGTCCAGGAGGTTCCTCAGCCTCTCCTCATTTTTTTGAACTCTTCTTTTTCCATTCTGTTCTGGTTGAACGTTTCTTTCTTCCTTCTGGTCCACACCATTGATTTGAATCCCAGTTTCCTTCCCATCGCTGTTGGTTCCCTGTACAGTTTCCTTTACTTCACCTTTCATAGCCTTCACGTTTTCATCTATTTTGTGACCATACTCAACCATTTCTGTGAGCATCCTGATTACCAGTGCTTTGAACTGTGCATCTGATAGGTTGGCTATTTCTTCATCACTTAGCTGTGTTTTTTTCTGGAGCTTTGATCTGTTTTTTCATTTGGGCCATATTTTCTCTGTCATTGTGCCTGTTATGTAGTAAGGGGTGGAGCCTTAGGTGTTCGCCAGGGCAGGGCAACACACTTCACTGCGTTGTTGCACTGTATGTGGGAGAGGGGTCTGAGAGGGAACAATGCTGCTTACTCAGCTCTTGGCTGGCTTCCAGTCACTTCCTCCTCTACCCATAAGCAATTAGGCCCTTCTGGTGCTGATTCCTGGGTGGGTGGTTTTGTAGATGTTCTAGGACCCTGTGGGTCTCTCCAATGAGCTCTCCTGCGAGGCTGGGAGTTTCTCCTGCTGCCTCGACCCCCATAGGTTTTTCAGTCAGAGGTTTTGAGGCTTTATTTCCCTGTGCTGGAACCCTGCATTGCGTGGTCTGTCTAGCAACCATTTGTTCCTCCTGGTTTATCTGCATGCAACTGTGGGACTGCCCCTTCCATCCACTCCCACCTTGCGGGCTCTGGTGCTCCAGCTGCCATCTTGCCATACATCCTCTCCCTTCCAGCTGCCCATTTCATCCTACTGGTCTGGATGAATGTTTCTTTTTTAATGATTTGATTGTCAGACTTCCATACAGTTCTATTTTCTGGCAATTCTGGGTTCTTTTTGTTTTTAAATTTTCTGTTGTTCTTCTTTTGGTTGTGTGAGGAGGTAAAGTGTCTATCTACGCCTCCATCTTGGCTGGTGATAATGTCCATTTTAATTCTTGTGTTCCTTTTGATATACTTCAGACATTGTCACTTAGTTTTAATTGGTCAAAATGTCCTGGGAGGAAAACCTCCAGGGGCAGAGCTGAAGCCCATCACTGTGGAGACTTCTGGGGAAGAGGAGTCTATAATACTTTACTGTCCTCAAGATTACATGTTACACTTTAGTAACCAGGGGAACCTGGACTAGATATAGAGGCTCTAATGGACATCTGGGTGTAATCTATTTTCTTTTCTTTGAGTTTCTGAAGCATACCCAGATATCCAGTCCCATGAATGGGTTCTCCATGGTCCTGTCAACCAAGGTGCCCGATCTGTGGACAAGGGTTGGTCACATGACCCCCTGTAGGCCATTCAGATATTCTCTTTGGAATTGGAATCTGGAGTGAAGTGTCCAGAAGGACTGAACATGACTGGACTGGTTCACTTTGTCTGAGATATTTTGCTCTGTTTCTTCCTTGAGGACTATTCTACACTTTTTCTTTTGATTGTATGAGTTTTCACATGTCCTTTTAATACATTGCTTTCTAGTTTAAGTCAGCCAGAGTTAATTTTTGTTGCCTAAAACTAAATTTGTCTAAGAGGTACTGTGACAGTACTGGACTCTGTTGTGAGCAGTCTTCATATTCTATGTAAATACTTCTCCACCTACACAAATTTGTAAAGAAAAAGTCCCTTTTAGCCAGGAGACAAGCTGGAGCCAGGTTAATAAAAGTGCGGGAAATCTAATTGAGATCACCTGAAAACAGTGTGTACAAGGGGAGAAAACACAGGAAAGAAAGGTTGATTAGAGTGATGTTTGTTGGCCAAGAGTCCTATGCTAAGTGTGTTCCATCCATGGCCAAGGGAGTTTGGGGAGAACTCTAACTGTGACAGGAATAGATCCAGAAACTTCTTAGACTCTTTCTTAGACTAAGAAGGGACAAACCTCTGAGAGACAGGTCTTGTCCTTGGTATATGTGTGGTCCAACAATTTATTCTTGGTCCAACAATCTATTTCCATTAAGGAAAAAAGCTTGATAACAAAGTCAGGTCACTTGAGTTGATCTTAGACAGAAGAGAGTGTGTGCTGGAAATGGATTGGGTACCAGTGACTGGAGGAGATCCAAGGCTCTCTGAGGAAGCCTTTGCTCCCAGCCTGGATTGGATTGGCTCTGGAACTGTTCCGTGTACCTGCCATTTTTTTATAAGGACATAAATTGTATTCCGATAAACAATTGCACCTGTTTTATATCAACTCTTTGTATTCAGGAAATTGATGTAGAATTGTGACACTCATTTTTTTTATTCATTCAACAAATATTTATTCTTATAGGTGCTAAGTACATAGTGGTACAAAACTATATGGTTTCTCCCTCATGGGGATAGTAACTATAGATAGAGGGAGAAAAATATTAAGCAAATGTTTAAATAGAACTGTATAATTACAAATTGTGCCAAGAGTTATAAGGGAAAATTAGAATCTGTGATCAGGATATAACACATGATTGTATTGTTTTACTGTCAAGGTAAGGGCAACAAAGAAGGACTTTTCCTTGTATTTTATTCAAGAGGCTTTGTCCTTCCATTTTCATAAGCTCACCCTAAAACATAATTCAAAGATAGAATCTGTAAGATGTAGTATATCTTTGTGTTGTTTTATGTGTAGTAGGTTGTAACTGAAAGCTGAAGGCAAGCTTAAAGACTTCTTGGACTAATTAGTAGATACTAAATCTGGTTTAAAGACAGGGACATAAACTTGTGATTTTAAGTAGTCAGCAAAGAAAACAATTTAAAAATTATATAAAGTTGTGTTTGGCCACGAAGAAAGGGCAGATAATCAGGCCAGTATCATGGGTGTATAATACAGGTTTGGGGATCTCAGCAGTCTTAGGACATTGGATATGCCTAAACTTTCTGAACACATTGCAGCTAGATCTCTTATCCTGAAAGAAATGACCAAACTCACCTTTTAACATTTGTCCACCATTTTAGTGACTTGATTTCTGCTGAAGACCATTAAGATGCTCTTCGAGGCACATTATAACTACGAGAACACATATGGGATCGCTAGAGTGGAATGGTTTTGCAACCTAATAGGATCTACATGGGGCATAAATAAGACACTAGAATTTGGTAATCACCCTGAGTGTCCTGTTGAGAAGTCTTTGAAAGAATGCTTTAGCTGCCATCTTGTGGTCTGTATTATAAATGCATTGAGTGAAATTTCAGCTTGCCAGAAAGATTGTATTTAAAAACTTTATGAGGGCTTTTGGGCTGTTTGGATTTGAGAAGGTTTCCCATAGAATCAGTGTTGTAAAGGCAGGGTACCTCCTTATCTGGCTATGGCAAAGATCTGGTATGTTCATCAGATGTCTTTCAGCCTCAGCTGACAGAAACCTATTTCAAAGTAGCTTAAGCAAGAAAGGGGGTCCTCGCATAGAACTGAAGGAGCTGTTGTAGGAGCCAAGGTTGTGGCAGCTCGATCCAGGACATAGTGTCACCAGGTCCCTCTCTCATTTCTGTTTGGCTTTATTCCCTCTTGTTTCGAGGAAGATTGTTGTCAGAAGTCCAGATTTTAAGTAATTTCTGCATTACGACTCAGGTATAAATAGAGGAACCTCAAGGAAGGACTGGCCTGATTTGGGTGACCTGCTACACCCTGCACCAATCAGGTGATGGCGGAATGAGGCACCATGAACAACCAGCTTGAATTTAGTGATCATCCCCTGTGGTTGGGGGGGGGGCAGAGGAGAAGGGATCTTAGTGACATGGATATGTTTCCTTAGCGACAGGATTTGCAGGACCACTTGCTGGTCAAAAGAGCAAACTAGAAGAACAACCACCAGTCATGGCATTCCATTGCTTGGACACCAGCACACTTTCATATCCTTTTTTCACGTATGCAATTCTGAAAGTGCCACAGTACTTTTTTTCCCCCCGAGCACAATGCGACAACACACACTCCGCCCTTCTTCCAGAGAAGACAATGCAAAGATGCACTGAGCAGATGAATTAAATACCAAGTTTAGTGTTGGGAACTGCCCTGCCTGGTTTCAGAAGCTGTAACCCCCCATGGTTAAGGCTGAGTCAGAGTTGGGACCATAAGCCATTAAGGAGACAAAGCTTATCTCCCTGGCAGGGGTGCCATCTCTGCCCACTTCACCCTGCTTGGCCCTGAGCTTGACCAGTTAACCAATGACGGGTAAGATTCCTCAAGGGAGGAACAACCTAAGACAGGCATGGTCACGAAAAAGGCCCACAGGGAAGGACTCGGGGGGCTGTAGAAAAAGGGGATGATGGGCCCTCGCCCCTCGGCTTTGACATAGCCTGAGTCCTCATTCTGTCTGCAAGAAGTCTCCTAATCCCTTGGCTGCCTTACTTCCCTTGCCTGACTTAAGCCTGAAGCAACAACAGAGGGCAGTGCAGTCCTGTGCTGGGAGGGGCGGATTCCCTGGGGAATCGGGCCTAAGAAAGGATGCATACAATCCTGTGAAACCTACTTAATTTGTACCCTCAGCTTAAATGATAAGGGTCCAGGCCTGAAATGAGTCTGGCACTCAAAGTTTTATAGCCCTTTAACTAACTGACCGTAACTCAGAATAAGCCCTCAAAATTCTCTATAAGTTATGTATTGTTTAACCCTTACTGCCTGACAATGATTGATGAGCTTTATCTGTATTCCTGTGCAAAATGAACCTAATAAAAGCCCCTGGAGGAAAAGGCTCTTGGCCCTTCTCCTTTGAGAGATCGGCCACCTCTTCTCCCCAAGCAGATCATGTCTTGGTAGATTTGTTCTCATCCGTGGCGGACGCAGGGCTCAGAGGTAAAGCTCCGTGACAGTTTAGGATTTCTGTACATTAGGATAATGTACACTCCTCATAGGTCCAGATATAGTGCTATTCTTGGTCCAACAATCTATTTCCATTAAGGAAAAAAGCTTGATAACAAAGTCAGGTCACTTGAATTGCTCAACTTTAAGTTCATTTCACATATTTCTGAAAATTTCCCAAACAGAAAAATCCTGTGAGAAACTTATTTTAGTAAGTCAAATCTTCAGAGACATTCATTCATTTATTCAAATAAATACTTATTCAGCCCCTAATATTTTTTCAGATATCATTTTAGGTGCTAGGAATATATCACTGACTTCTGTGAATTTTTCTTTAAAGACATAAAAATAATTACAGTACTAGGTACTAAGGGGCTGTAAATTATAGCATGAATTGTGTATATGTTCATTTGTAGCATTTTCCAGAATTGTATATATTTCACAAGTGTTATTTATAGATAATCAAAACTGCTGAAATAAGAGAATCTCATTGGTACAGAGATTAGGGATATATAGAACTTCAAAGAGTCAGAGATATTACTGAGATTTGATTTCAGATTAGAAGCTACTTGGCAATGGTTTGTCTAAAAAAGATGGAAGCAGAATCAATTTACATTATTCATTGATTAGCTTCAGAGCTCATTGTCCTGTTGGCATTTCTAATTTAAAGCAAATTGAATGACTTCTTTTTCTTCCTTTTTTGTTTTAGTAAATTTATTGGGTGACATTAGTTAAAAGATTATATAAATTCCTATAATACATCACTTGTATAATGCATTGTGTCAAGCCCATCACTGTATATTTGATTCCCATTACCCTCTACAACTTCCCTCTCCCCCTTTTCCCTCTGGTAAACACCATACTGTTGTCTGTGTCTACAAGTTTGTTTGTTTGTCACTTTTTTAATATTCTACATATGACTGTAATCATATGGTTCATGTTCTTTTCTGTGAATGACTCATTTTAAGACATACCATTAGCTCAATGATTACAGGGGAAGGACAGGGTGGTGCTTAAGAGCATGAGATCTGGCATAAGATTGAGCAAGGTTTGAATCCTAGCTCCACTCTTACTAGCCATGTGACTTGCTGCAAGTTTTCTAATCTAAGTCTCAGTGTCCTGAGCTGAGTAGTGGGGATAATGCCAGTACTCACTTCATTAAAATCCATTTATCAGTTCTTAGAGACCACTGCTTTAATGATCATTGTTCACATAACTGATCACTGTGGCCTTAATTGGGGGCCAGTATTGCTTGGAAATAGTACTGAGAGTGAAAATTAAGAGATTTTGCTTTTATTTAATATTATATTGAGTGGTATTGTGGGGGAATCACTGAACAAGCCAAACTATGGTAAGGTGTTGCTGACAGAGACAGAGCATTGGTGGTGGTGCTGGGGATGCTGCTTCCCTTTGTCGATGCTTCACTCCATGCAAAGAGAGCCCCACTAGTATGATACTTATGGTCTTTTGTCTCTTTTTCTGTTCCTTTCCGAAGGAGGAGTCGCTGATTTGACTGGTGAATGTGGGAGGAGAGACTGCTACTGCAGGGCTCAGCCATTCCCTGTTTTCCTTGGGAGTGAGGCTGTCTGCAGGAAGCTTGCATTCTCCTCTGCTCTTCCTTGCCACAAATATACCAAGGACAAGACCTGTCTCTCAGAGGCTTGTCTGCTTTCAGTGGTGCTTGTGACTGAGAAGATGAATATAGCAGTCCTCCCTTATTCCAAGACCTCCAGTGGATGCCTGAAACCTCAGATAGTACTAAACCCTATATACGCTATGTTTTCTCCTATACATACCCATCTATGATAAAGTTTAATTTATAAATTAGGCACAGTAAGAGATTAACAATAACCAATAATAAATAGAACAGTTATAAAGTATAGTGTCATAAAAGTTATGTAACTTTGGCCTCTCTAATAACTTATCTGATAACTGAGATGGCTACTAAGTGACTCACGGGTTGGTTGGGTGCACAGTGTGGACACATGGCACAAAGGCACGATTCACGTCTCGGGTGGGGGCATCAGGACTGTGTGAGATTTCATCACACTGCTCAGAATGGTGTGCAATTTAAAACCTAAGAATTATTTATTTCTGAAATTTTTCATTCAATACTTTCAGAATGAAGTCAACCCTGGTAACTAAAACCACAGAAAATGAAACTAGATGGGGTTTGGGGGAGGAGTATTATAGTTTAGTTCTTAGATTGAGTATAATGGAATCCACTTGCCTAACGATATGAGCCACATTCTTCAATATTAACAACATGATATCCTGTCTTATACTTTGGTCTTATTTCTTAATCATCTTACATTTGTGGGAAAGATTGATTTATTTATTGTACCTATTATTAATTACATGTGTTCCACTGGGGCCTCTTAAGGGCTCAAGTATAATAATACACTCTGAATTATCTATTGAGGGGCAAAGAAGCTAGAGTACTTACCCACCAATTCCCATCCCTCATTGGTTGAGGGTTGTTTGGGGGCGTTAATTCCCTGGCACTTTTAGCTGGCCCATTTTGTGGAGACACAGGTACTTGAAATAGAAAAACATCATTGTGACTAGAACTGTCGAAGCTACAAGTGACTTTCAGTGTGGGTTGAGGGAGTAAGGGGTTAGGTACCAACAGTGTTTGATATAAGGTTGTCCTTGAATCCCCTTGACTATGTTAGGCACCCTTGCTCTAACCCTCAAATTTTTTTGTTATAAAACTTAAGACATTGTATGGGTTGTCTACTCTTTTCTTTAGGCTACAGTTTTTGTGTGGGCAAAGATAAGATCCATCTTGTTCACTGTGGTATCCCCAAGTCTAGGTGATCAGTAAATATTTGTGGAATGAATGTTCTGATCAGAAATAAATAAATACTTACAGTGAAAGAACCAACAATATGATTATCATTAAAACTAGTTTCGGTGTTTTGTAAGAAATAAATTTACTATACACGGAATAGTACTGATGAACTCCTTTAACATAAAGACGTGAAATGCTTGGTCTGAATACATTGGATATTGGTGAAACATTTGAAGGAAACTTATATCTTTTACAATTTAATGGCCCAAGAAAAAAGTAGAGAGAGATATTTTTCATTTTTTATTTCTTTTTATTTTTTAAAGCATTTATTTATTTACTTGTTTATTTATTCCTCACCTGGGGATATATTTTATTAATTTTAGACAGAGAGGAAGGGAGAAAAAGAGAGAGGGAGAAACATCAATATGTGAGAGCAACATTGATTGGTTGCCTCTCACATGCATCCCAATGGGGGATTCAACCCACGACCTAGGTTTGTGCACTGACCAGGAATCAAACCTGAGCTACCTGGTCAGGGTAGATATTTTCCTTTTTAAAAAACAAGTATTGTGAACAATGAATGGTTTCCATGCATAAAGGACAGAGTAAAAAATTTATTGTTTGAAGATTTTCCTGATCTTTTCTATTGTGAGGTTACTTGTCCAAGTTTCCCAGCGAGTTCAGCAATTTTGAATGGATTTCAGTGTGGAGAATAAAAGCATGTAATGTGGGAATTCTGACAGCAGGTGGTGCTGTTTCATGTAGCAACTGAGGCTTTTTAGGTTTTGACTGTGTAAATGGAGTTCACAACATTAACCTCAAAATGAATTAGATTAGTTTCTGAAGGATTGATAAGATTTTTTTTAGCATCAGAGAAGCGATCAATAGGGGAAAAAATACCCCCCCCCCCTCCATAAGCAAAAAAGTCAGAGGGAGATACAGTCTTAGCAATTCAGACAACTTCAGCCAATAGTATGGAGAAGAATAAAAACACTTGATAGACTTAAAGGTGGCTAAGTGTGTTTGATTATATGGTCTGGTGTGGCCTAGATAATTCCAGTTTTGAAGGACTGTTTTGAATGGGGACATCTGCTAGGAAAAATTGGATGTAATGCATAGTTTTTACTACAGGATCAAGAATCGTTTGAATTAAGCTTTAAGATGAACTGGGAGGTGCTGGCCGGTTTGTGAATAAACACATATGAAATACAATTATGTTTGCAAATTGTTACATTTTAAAACAACTCACAAAGCAGCTCTTAGTACCCTGATTCATATAACTTGACAAACTGCTGACCTGTCTTAATATTTCATTTGAATTTAATAAACGCTTATTTGGGGTCTACTGTGTACCAAGCAGCCTGCCAAGCACTGGGAATCCACAAATGAATAAAACAGAGCCCTTCCTTCCAGGTTAGCCATTAGCCCCGATGTTTCTAGGCCTTATGACCCTGCTAATTCTCCAAGGACTGTGGTGAGAGGAGAGGAGTCGATAGGTCCTAAATCCATGGTTCCCCCTGCAGCAAGGTCCCTGCTTCACTCCTACATACACCTTGTCTTGTCTGGAGGCTACAGAGGAATAAGAATTGCTAACCCTCTGACTATGCCCTTTGTACTACCACCCTTTAACACAGAATGGAGGGTGGTCATTTTAGGTGTTTATTAAAATCTAGTGATAGATTAGAAATGTTATCACTCATCATACCTGAATTTCATAATTATATCCAGTTCTGGCATGCCTACAGAAGGTTCAAAGACACAGTGAAATGGTCAAAGTCATATTCTAGGAGAAGGCTTTAAAATGACACCTCTAACAAGATTGCCCCCAGATTTATCCTCTGTTCATCATCCGGAATGGTTCAGCATAGTGAAAGTCGCCCCATGAAGCAGTAGAAAGATGCCCAATAATTACCTTTTGCAAGAGTCGAAGCTTTTAGAAGGAATGAGCAGCAACTATTTTGAGTGGGGTCGTAGAACAAGGATATCTTTGGAAATGCAGTCCTGGTTTAGATCCCAACTGAACCACATATCATCTCTGTGATTCGAGGCAGTTTGTTTAACTATCCTAACTTAAAAACAGGAATTGTAATTCCTAGCTCATAAGGTTGTTGCAATGCTTGACACAGGATAACATAGGGGAAAGCACCTAAAAGAATTCCTGGTGTATTATAAGGCATCCCAGAAGATGCTACGTTTGTCCCTTCCTTCTTTGGAGAGGGTATCAGTAGTCAGTCACATGGTCACAGATCACAAATAAGGATGTTTAGTATCAAAATTATGTCATCAACATTGACCCATCATCTCCTTTAGGCTTGCTACTCATGCTCCTCATTTTGATAGTAATGTCAATTGGCAATTTCATGGTAAAGTCAATGAGCAGATGATCTCAGGGGCTAATTCTGGAAGCATTCATGCAAATCCAGAGTAGAAAGAGGCCATTTAAATTTCTCACATGTGTTTCCTTATAACTGGTGCATGGGAAAGTTTGCATTCTAAAAGAAATGGATTAAATGATAGATTGTCAGTACATCTCAGAGCTTTCTTCTCTTTTGCTGTGTGATTCTCAGCCTGCTGAGTGAGGAACAGTTTCTCTTCACATGCCGTGGACAATATGGGAGCATGACTGCTTTTGTTGCTGATGAAAATATTATGGCCTCGGTTTCCTGTAATCAATTTACTGCTTTATGGACCCAAAGTCCTCCAGAGAATTTAATGAATTCACATAATGTTTCTAAGTGCTGCATTGTGCATTTGGAATGCTGATTTAGCTGACAAATGTGAAAAATTCGTGTAGCTAGACAACTCCCTAGTGATTAGGCATGTGTGGAAGCTAGAGAGAGCATGGTGCTCCAAGAAGGTCAGCATTAACATATAGCAGAGACCCTTCTCTCCTGATTGGCTTTTTGTCCCTCTGGCTTGATAGATAATACTATCAGTCCAAACATTTGGGGGCGTTTTACCCATTACCAGTGGGGCTGTACTTTTACTTCTCTAACAACTTGCAGCTTTGATCTGGACAGAATGATCTGAACAACAACAATGAAGGTGGTGGTGGAGCATGAGACTAGGATGACACTCACTCAATTCAGATAATGAAATGGCCACTGAATTATGCACCTTTGCCCTGGGGATGTCAGAGGTTTCTAAGAGAGGTTTTACAGACTAGTATCTTAGGTCACTTGTTTAAAACTGGTTCTGTTTAAGTTGTATTGAATCTTTCTGTATCTCTTTCTCTCCCATTCTAATTTCCTTCCAAACTTAAACAAATTTATTTAAAATAATAAATATTAAACTATTTTTATTATTCAAAATAATCTATCTTTACTAGTGTACATATAAGTATTCTGCATAGTTATAATCAATCATTTTGTCTTAAAATATCATTTTCTATTCCATTTTCCTCTTTAATGTTATTTCATACAAACAATAATGTTATTTTATATCCATCAAGATGGGACACAAAGCTGTGGTTTCAAATAGGTTTTTAGTATTGAATTTCTGAAGCTTATCTTTAAATTAAAGTGGACAGGTGCTATGTTGCTTCAAAGGCTGCTATTGTTCAGAATTACTGCAGTTTAAATGTTGATTTTAACTTGAATTTTGATTTTCAGCTCAAGCTAACATTTAGATTTAGCCTGAGTTCTCAAAATCGGGGGAATTCAGCAATGACTGTATGAACCTGGGTATTTTGTAATAGCTGGTGTGGAAAAGAAGCCAGCACCTTTCCCACCTCTCCACCCCCAGTGACATGTGGTCCAGCTTTTACCTCACTGCGGCAGGCTGTGAGTACCGAACGATTGTTGACTCTCTCCTGATGGACCCATAAGGCTTGGACTGCCTCCATGACTCTGGGTCTGGGTAGTACAGACATCCAGATGGTTCTTGAATTAAGAGTGAATACTGCTTCATGTATTTGGATGCTGTAAGTAATGTCATTTGACAGGTAAGCTTTCCACCACTCACAAAGCAGCTGAAGTTAGGGAACCACAATGTGGTCAAGTATTGACAGCCAAAGATAGGATTAAATTTAATAACCCTAATCAATGAATCTGGGATTCATAATTATGGTTTTAGGTGGATTTGGTATTTATTCGAGAAATGAATATCATTAATTTGATATTTAAGTCCTGGTTAGGAGCAATGGGACAGGAAGCTGGATAAGTCATAACTATTTCCTTTGAAGGCTATTTTTAAACTTCTCCATAAGCTTCCCTTCACCTGTCCTCGTTTGTTCAATGTAGAGACTGAGGCACAGAGAAGACAAATGATTTGCTTAAGCTCCAAAAGGTAGTGTCTAACATAGGATAAAAACCTGGGTTCTATGTTGATTCCCAACCTTTTGTGTGTGAGGACTCTGTTTTTGTGTTAAAAAATTTAAGAGTCCTTACACAATAGTAGCTGTATATACCCATATATATATATTTTTTTTCAATATTTCAATTGTGGTAAAATACACATAACATAAAATGTACCGTCTTAACCATTTTAAGCATACACTTCAGTGATATTAAATACAGTTATAACAAATGCACCCATTTCCATCACCCATCTCCATAACTCTTTTCATCTTGTAAAACTGAAACTCCAGATCCATTAAACAATAACTCCTTATGCCCCCTCCTCCTAGTCTCTGACAACCTAGTCTCATTCTACTTGTTTTGTCTCCATGTATTTGACTACTCTAATTACCTCATATAAGTGGAATCATACAGCATTTATATTTTGTAATTGGCTTATTTTGGTTTCACTTAACATAATATCTTCAAGGTTTATCCATGTTGTAGCATGTGTCAGAATTTCCTTCCTTTTTAAGACAGAATAATATTCCATTGTATGTATATACCACATTTTGTTCATCTATTCGTCTGCCAATAGACACTTGGGTTGTTTTCAGTAACTAGATTTTTTGTAACTATTAATTAGGAAAATCCAAAATAGAGTCACAGACCCTCTGTACTGACTGTATAGCCACTAAGGGTGCACAGATTGCAAAATCACTGCAGAAAAGATTTTAATTTTTAAAGACTTTTTAATGAACTCTGACCTGGAAGCCAGCATAATGCAATGATATTATAAAAAAATGTTTAACTGTGAAGCTCCCTATACCCCAAGATTTAGCAGTGAACCATGAGAAATGGAAAGGGTGGGGGGTTTAGTGAAAGTCCCTTGCAGTGAAGGACTTTGCTAAGGCCTGTGAACAATTGCATCATCTAGGAGACGCTCACGCTCAAGTTCCAAGTTCGAGACTTGGCTGCCAGAAACAAATCAGAAGCAGAAGAAGCAACATTTGCCAATTTTGATGGGGTCCTCTATTATATTTCAAATCCTAGTGGAGACAAAACAAAAGTGACGGTCAGTATATCTTTGAAATTCTACAAGGAACTTTAGGCACATGGTACTGATGAGTTACAAGAAAATATTCTGGAGTTACTTGGTAAATCCAGATTCAGGACACAATGTCTATTTGCTATACAACCTTGAAAATCTACCTGCATCCAAAGATTCCATTGTGCATTAGGCTGATATATTGAAATGATATTGTTTTGCCTCTGTCTTTGAGAAATACTTCCAGTTCCAAGAAGAGAGCAAGCAAGGAGAGAACAGGACAGTTATCCATTATGGAGATGATGAGACCATGTATGTTGAATCAAAAAAGGACAGAGTCACAGCAGTATTCAGCACAGAATTTAAGCATGACGACAGTGTGGCCATTGGAAAGATGTTGATGCGAGAGTTCAAAGAAGGATGCAGAACCAGGCACATAGCCCCATAGGTCCTCTTTAGCCACAGGGAACCTCCTTTGGAGCTGAAAGACAATGATGCTGCTGTGGGTAACAACACTGACTATATTACCTTCGTGCTATTCCCTCGTCACACCACACCAATGCTTGAGACAACACCATCCTCCTGATCCACACGTGCGGGATCACCTGCACTACCACATCAAGTGCTCTAAGGCCTGTATTCACACGTGTGCAAAAACATCTGACTTCCTCAAGATGCTGAACTGTGCACACCTAGATGCTGAGAAGAAAGAAATGAAAACAATTATGGGGAACACGTTTTCATCCCGCTCCTCTTGTAAACAGGAAGAGGAAGTGGCTGGGAACTGAAGGCAGGAACACTTGCTACTGCATAATCATAGCTTTTAATGTTGCAACTCTTCAGGTTGTCAAGGGATTCTCTGTTTTGGTTCTAAGCTGTACACATTTGGAAAATAATCTGCAGAAGTGAGCTTTGCTTGCAAGGACTTCATAGTTCCCAAGAATTTAAAAAAAAAATCCACTTGATCCACTTAATTCTTTGTCTTTATCTTCCGGCCCTCACTCCCCTTCCCTTCCACCCTTCTTCCAAGCTCTTTTGCTTTGAAATATGTTACTGGTAGTGAGTTTCAGGATAATGCAATCTTAACTTGTTTTCTCCTAAATATTTGAATTCAAAACTCCTGTATCTAAAATACTATTGGGGTCATTGATAAAAGAAAATTTTTCTATCTTAAAAAAATAGCACATGTCACATCTAACTGTGTTATGTTCCCACCACCCATCCTGAAATGACAGAACTGAAATGCTTGTACCCAGCAGACAAGATTCTATATTATCACTCAAATGATAAACCAATGAGACCATCCTGCTGTGAGGTTGTGACTTTATTTTTGCCCCTGTTTTGTTGCTGTCATTCCTGGTAGGTATGTCTGTCTCCATACTTGTCAGGCTGAATTTGCTGTCAATTGGAATACATAAAATGCATAACTCCAAATGTATAAATTTTTTTATTTTCTAAAATGAACATAATAAAAAAGACAGAAACGTGACCTCAAAAGGCAGCATACAGACTCAAAATATTGTAGGGCAGCTTCATCTTTTTATTAGATTCCGTGTGTTTTTTTCTCCCTAGTTGCTGGATAAAATCCATACAAATGAAATTCTGGCTCACTCAGTAAATAATAATGAAAAGGTAAATTCATTTTACAGAGAAGCCAGTACATGTAAGACATCATCTTGAATGACTGTGATTTTCTTGAACTGATCACCAGGCTATTATAGTCTCTCAAAAATAATATCTGGCTTTTAGGCTCTCCAATTGTGCCTGCGACCTCTCCTTAACCCTTTGGCTCTTAAGAAAAATTGATTTTTTAAAAACATGTGCACAATATGCTGCTAAAATTACACAGGTGCCGTTTAGTTCACATGACATTGGTGTTCTAAGAGATGACAGTACATGTTGAGGGTCTCGCTTCTTTCTGCCATCATTTCACCCCTTCCATTGTATCTTTCAATAGTTATGATGTAACTATTAGGTTCTTTAAAAAATAGAGGAGCAATATCTCTAGGGCTAAAAATCTTTTTAAGTTTGTCTTTTAGCTAATTATGTTTCTACACCTATTATGTTAGATTCCGTTCTATGTTCTCAAAAGTCCAAATGAGTATGTATAATTATCTTGTTTTTTCCTTGGAGTATTCCCTCAGACTGGTAAAGAGGACTTCCCTGTAAGTTAGGTGTACATGTGCCAGAGAGGACGATAGGGTGACTAACTGTCTAGATTAACCCCAAACTGAGGGAGTTCCCAGGACTTGTGACTTTCAGTGCCCAAACAAGGAATGCCTCTGGCAACTCAAGATGACTTGTCACTCTAGAGGACAGGTTTTCTCTGGAGTTTGTTTCTGTATAAAAGAAAGGTAAAACTCAATTCAACAACTGTTTCATTGAGAACTTCCTATATAAAAAGGGCTTCTTGGGACAGAAGATTAGCAAAGCAAATCTGTTCTCAATGAGCTTTCTACCTGGAGAGTCTGTGAGTTGAGTGCCTGTGTAGCTGCAAGCCGAGGAGCACTTCCGACACAGGGGGAGAATGGTCTCTTCTGAATGCAGGTGGTCTGTGCTCAGACAGTCCTTTCCAATTAAAAGCAAAATACCTGTAGTTGTTCAGAAATACCATACAAATAACTCAATGTTTACTGTGTATCTAAGAAGATAAAAATATGCAAGTAAGCCCCTGAGTTAAGAGTTTGTCCTCAATTTAAGATGAGTCTCAGCTCTGCTGAAAGCTGCACTGGGCTTTATTGAAAACTATTGTTAGGCCCATAACATCTGAGAAGTATGTCCAGGTTGAAGTGGCCTTGAATGCAAGGGAAAAGAACTGTCCCCTTGGCTAGGTAGGTGTCCTACCTCTGGAGAAGCCAGGCTGATAGGGTGAATGTCTTCAGACAGGAGGCCTCGGAAATTGAGCTGTGTTGTGCACTAGTGGAGTCTCAGGACTGGCAGGCCCTGGCATGATTACAGTGACTGAAAGAAGAGGGAGAAAGTGTGACTGAGTGCACAATGTCTATCCTGGTTTTTGTCATGAAGGTGTGAAAAGCAGCCAATGGTCAATGAGTGAGGTTAAGGGCAGAGCCAGACAGTCCTTTACTGGAACACCTTCTCTCACTACTTTCTAGCTGTGTAATCTACTTAATCCCTGAAACCTCTACTTTCTTATCTAAACTGGGGCACAACTCCCTCACTATAATTTAGTTATTAGGATTAAAAGAGATAGTGTAAACAATTCAGTACAATTCCTGGTATATAGTTAGTACTCAATAAATAGCATCTATGGCCATTATCATTATTAATAATAGGATAGCCATTTAATTTATTTGGTATAATACATTAACAGACAGTAGTTCTTCCTCCTGGCAACTTATGCAATCTTCTTTTCCTCCCGAACTAAAACCATCCTTTTATTGATATATGCTATAATTATGAGAACCCATTTTCTAGCTGATATACTTATTAAAAGTTAAAATATCCATTTGATAAATTCCTTTTTAATGTTATTATTATTATTATTTTTTGCTCTTAGTTCTATACCTGACATATGCTAAATGATCAATAAATGGTAACAATTATTATTAGCGAGCTTGCTATGAGGGAGCAGGGGGTTAATTCCTATTAGCATCTGGGAAGAAAGTATGAACCACAGTTTTCATTTGAGGTCTTGTATCTAAAGAATTGTGAAAGACAACATGGTGGAGTTTTCCATCTGTATATACAACAACTTTATGGTAACCATATCGTGCCTGTTTTTATTTTTATTTTATTTTTATTTTTATATTTTTAGTATATTTTTACTTTTATTCAGTTACAATTGTCTTCATTTTCTCCCCATCCCTCCACTCCACCCCAGTCAGTCCCATCTGCCTCCCCCACCTCTGCCCTCCCCCTTGATTTTGTCCTTGTGTCCTTTATAGTAGCTCCTATAGATCCCTCTCCCCACTATCCCCTCCCCACTCCCCTCTGGCTATTGTTACATTGTTCTTAATTTCAATGTCTCTGGTTATATTTTGTTTGCTTTTTTCTTTTGTTGATTATGTTCCAGTTAAAGGTGAGATCATATGGTATTTGTCCCTCACTGCCTGGCTTATTTCACTTAGCATAATGCTGTCCAGTTCCAATCATGCCATTGTAAAGGGTATAAGCTCCTTCTTTCTCTCTGCTGCGTAGAATTCCACTGTGTAAATGTACCATAGTTTTTGGATCCACTCATTGCTGATGGGCACTTCGGTTGCTTCCAGTACTTGGCTATTGTAAATTGTGCTGCTATGAACATTGGGGTGCATAGGTTCTTTTGGATTGGTGTTTCAGGGTTCTTAGGGTATAATCCCAGCAGCAGAATTGCTGGGTCAAAAGGCAGTTCCATTTTTAGTTTTCTGAGGAAATTCCATACTGTTTTCCACAGTGGCCTCACCAGTCTGCATTCCCACCAACAGTGCACTAGGGTTCCCTTTTCTCCGCATCCTCTCCAACATTTGTTTGTGGATTTGTTTATGTTGGCCACTCTGACTGGTGTAAGATAGAACCTCATTGTGGTTTTAATTTGCATCTCTCTGATGGCTAGTGATGCTGAGCATCTTTTCATATGTCTCTGGGCCCTCTGTATGTCTTCCTTGGAGAAATGTCTGTTCAAGCCCTTTGTCCATTTTTTAATTGGGTTGTTTGTCTTCCTGGAGTGGAGTCGTGTGAGTTCTTTATATATTTTGGAGATCAGGCCCTTGTCTGAGGTATCCTTGGCAAATATGTTTTCCCATACTGTTGGTTCTCTTTGTATTTTAATGCTGTTTTCTTTAGCCATGCAGAAGCTTTTTATTTTGATAAGGTCCCATTTGTTTATTCTTTCCCTTATGTCCCTTCATGCCTGTTTTTAAAAGAAGCCAACCCAACAGCATTCCATAGGGGGTTTTTGTGGTTACATATTTCATGAAGATGACCTCATTGGAGGGAATAAATCTCTCTCTATGATTGCTAAATACTAACAGTTATAATTCATGAGCAGTAATAAAGAAAAAGGAGGCCGTGATGGTAACAGTTATGAGTTATTGAGGGAGTGCCAGGTGCCAAGCATTGTGCTATGTGCTTTATACAGGCATGGGCAAAAGTAGGTTAATAATAATATTATTATTAAATATAATAATTAATAAATTATAATATTTTGTGTGCTCACACCTGTAAAGCTACTTTTGCCTACCCTGAATAAATTCCTTTAAATTAAAATTTCACCAATGTTAAAAAAGTTCTGATGGAAGATTTCTTCAGAAGTAATACGTTTCTTCCTGGGAGAGAGCCTGAGATTTCCTGGCATATAGTTCCTTCTCTCCTTCACGTGACGCCTGCTCTCTTTGGCTACTCACTCCAGTGGGGACACCGTGGATAGCTGTCAGGACAGCATGGAAATTACTGACAATAGGAGCAACTGAAACTCAAACCAACCTTGTACACCCAAACCCATGCCACCCAATTTGTTTTGCTTTTCTCCTCTCCATGTGGCAGTTCCACCAACTTCCTGCATGAGCAGAAGTCATCTGGGGTTGAGGATTAATCTTTCTCAAGTGCTCTGGCAGAGATGAGAGCAGGAAGCAGGGACAACTAAGGCTAGGTTTGTGCTCAAGGAAGAGAGAGACACGTTTGTCGTACCTTCCCTGGGTGGTGCAGTAGATTTGTGTTAATGCCTTCCTTCTTGGGAAGCTGTAAACTGTACACAGTCCTGAATTCATCCTATGAATTCTTTTTTAGAGAGAAAGAAAGGGAGAGAAGAAGGGAGAAAGAAGCATCGATGTGAGAGAGAAACATCAATTAGTTGCTTCCCATTCCTGCCCAGACCTGGGACTGAACCTGCAACCTAGGTATGTGTCCTGACTGGAAATTTAACCTGGAAATTTTGGTTACGGGATGATGCTCTAATCAACTGAGCCACACCAGCCAGGGCATGATAATCCTTTTGGATTCAAAGGGAACTTGGCATTGTTCAGTCTTTTAAAAAGTACAGCTATAAACTGGGCTGAATTTGACTATTCTTTGCTTTGAAGATAAATATTTATGCTCATATCCAACCAGAAAACAATATTAACAGTTTATGTTAAATCCTGTGGATTGGGCAAGCCACGTGAGCACCAGCTGAGTTGGTAGGTGAGGTTCACTGGGCCCGACAGACGTCTATCCACATAAAGTTCTGAGGAGCCTCATGGGGAGGACTCACCTTAAGCTTCATAACCCCATCCCTAAAAAAATCCCTGAGTAAGGTTTTGGGAGGAACATTATTTGATTGTGTTCTACCTCAGGTCTGTGGATGAGTAATAGAAAAACAAAAGCTATGAGGAAGGTGCTAACACAGTCATGGAACTGAAGTTCTTACACCAGGTTTATAAGCAGACTGCTTTGGAGGTCCTTCAACGGGGACAGACCTCCTGAGGCACAGGACCCAGGAAGACCACACTGCTGAGGAAAAGCACAGAAACTGCACAGGTGGCCTGCTGTAGTGAGTTGAGGTTGGTATCTGTAAAGAGTGTTGTTTTGACATATAGCAAACTTGGAGTTTATACCACAGATTGGATGTTGCAGGTGGGATTCTTGAGAGGTGGACTCTAAATCAGAGATGAGCAGGCAAGGAGTGTATTAGGGCATGCTCTTGGGATTAACACTTGCTAGGGAGGAGGTGGGGAGAAGGAGAGCCAGGCTGTGAAGTGGCTGACCCCAAGGGGAGCCCCGCAGCAGGAATAGCCCTTTGGAGTTGTCCTCAGTTAGGGCTTTGTAGCTGTGTTTTCAACCAGGCGCTGAAAGCAGGGTGGACTGGGAAAAAGGTAAGACTGTGGTTGAGGTGGTGTCTTCAGCCAGCTGAGGGCAATTCCCAAGGCCTGAGAGCTAAGGGTTCTTGGAGGGCAGCAGTTGAGGGACTAAATCCTTCAGTATGAAAGTTGGGATTTGGGTGACACAGCACACCCAAATAAGTACTCTATTACAAAAGGACTTATTTTTTTGAGAGAACAATGGAGTGTACTGAAGTATTTCTAATTTGGGAAGATAGAAATCAGTGTGGATTATTAAGGCAAACCTTAATAGCCCACAGATTTGGGAGTCAAGAACTGACTTTTGTCTTTAAACTAAACTTTGAATCAAGTCAGATTAAAATGAATGAGCTGATTAAGCAAAGAAAAAAAAAAAGAAAGACTCACAGATACAGACAGTAGTATGGTGGTTGCTAGAGGGAGGGAGGTAGGAGAGTAAAGGGGGACAAATGGTGATGACAGGAGGCTTGACTTGGGGTGGTGAACACACAATTACAATATATAGATGATGTTTGTAGAATTGTATACCTGAAATCTACATAATTTTATTAACCAATGTCACCCTATCAAATTCAGTTAAAAAATAAAAATAAAAATAAATGGCAATTAAATAAAATGAATGGCCTTTCATTCTTATGGCCTTCCTTTTCTGAGAAGATCACACCCTAAGATTTTCTCATAGTCTATAAACACTCTGTGCACTTCTTATGTGTGTTGCCATAATTAACAATAATAATAATAATAACAATAATAGCAGTAATGACAAAAACTAACACATATTAACTGTTATTACAGGCCAGCACTCTTCTTCTTTTTTTTGGTGATGAGGTGGAGGGAGAGGAAATACACTGTAGAAAAGGTTAATGTATAGAAGAGCACAGAGTAGAACAGATAACAGAAGGTGGGTCCCTCCAATGAGGAAGCTCTCCAGCATCCCTGCTACCCTTCCTATGCTCAGGGCCTTCGGTCTAAAGAACCATGGACCACAATCTTTGATTTGGACAACAGAGCCACCCTCTTCTGCCCCTGATTATGGCTGCCTCACTCCTCCCCTCAAAGTTTGGTTTAGAATTCTGAGGGCTGTGTGGTCCCAGAGGCCCCTGAGGACTTGGAGAGCACCTCAGGATGGTGTCAGTGTCCACTTCAGTAGGAGGGTTGAATGAGGTAGCAGAATTCACCATGAAAGGCAGCTTGCCCTGCTTTTTACTGAGGGACTATCACTCAGCTGTGGCAGGATGGGCTGGTTTGAGGTGATAATATTCTCATTCATGTGAAGGTTGCACTTTATTGGTTTCCTGTGCAGGTATGTGTTACTACACTTCTTTTCTGTGGTGATGGCATCATCCTTCTTCACAAAGACTACCTCTGTTACTAGAGGATGGACCAGCTGAACCTGCTTCAGGACTCCACACACAGAAAAAAGCTTAGCGACCTCCTCCTCTGTGACTTGAGGGTGCACTTCACTGTCACTTTAGTGCTTTCCAAAGGGCTGAGGACAAGCTCAGCAGGTAGTAGCTCTTTGGTGGGGTCCCTTGTCCTGGACATGTCGGTCAAAGCTTTTATTTGAACAGAGGAGGGGAGAGCAGGAGCTGTGTATACATCACTCTGAACCACTTTGGTGAGAGGGCCTTGGACATAGAAAGCTTGGGACTTTGCAGTCCCACTGTGTGGTGGAGAAAGCTGCCAGGGCTTGCAAATTTTATCTGTTTACAGGGAATGGGAGCTACAAAGTCATCGTCTTCATCCAAGTGGTATAAATTCTGTTTGGCTTGGTGGTTATTGATGACATTGGTCCTCATTCCAGCATGAGGGGCACAAAGTGGTGCCATGGCCTTTCACTGTGGCACCTGGTTTTAGTGAGCTACAGATCTGGGGTCACCATCCCAATGTGGGAGGGTACACTCAGGGAGGCAGCAGGGGACTCTGATTCAAACTCAGCTTCTTTGGCATTGGCCGCCTAGTGGGGCTTCTGGTGCGCCATGCTGTGCTACTTGCTGGAGTTCTCTGACATTATGTGCTTTCCCTTTGATCTGGAGAGGGCATCTTTCTCTGCAAAAGCTTTTCCTGGGCATTTGAGAGGTTAATCTTCTGCTAAGCATCAGACCTTTGCTAGCAAGTGGCAGTGCATGCTGGCTGGCTGAGAAGGCTCAGCTGGGCCCCAACATGAGATCGGATACCTGGCAGGTCCAGCTCTGGCATTAACTTGCCCTTTAGCTGCAGCAGTCCCTCTTGGGTGTGAGCTCACCCAGGGATATCCCGGCCACCTTGCATGGCAAGCAGTTTATACCCTGTCATCTGGTGAGCCCACTCTTTTGGCCTCTTCCGAGTGACTAGCTGCTACCTGCATTTGCTAGAACTTTTCTAAATGTTCTACTTACAATCTTATGTTTAATTCTTGTAATAACCCCCACTAGGTAGGTAGCTTTAGTATGTTCATTTTAAGGAAGAGGAAACAGGCTCAGAGAGTTTAAATAATTTGCTCAAGGTTACATATAGTATAAGAGGCAGTGCTGGGTTGCAAACTCAGGCATGAAAAGCAAAAATGAAAAGGTCAGAAGCAAAGCAAGGTGTTTTTTATTTTATTTTATAAAAGATGTTATTTAGTTATTTTTAGAGAGAGGGGAAAGGAGGGAGAAAGAGAGGCACAGAAACCTTGATGTGTGAGAGAGACATTAATCAGAACTGGGGACTTGGCCCCGATCAGGAATTGAACTGGTGACCTTTCGGTTTGCAGGATGATGCCCAACCCACACAGCCACACCAGTCAGGGTGCAAGGTGTTCTTTAAAAGAAATGGTGGTGTCAGGTTTCCTGGACAATGTCTGTGGGCAGGACTGGCCTCTTCTGTTTCAAGAACAGAGAGTTTGACAGAATTGTGTCTGACCTATTCCCCATTAATCTCCTGTGTGACCCCATGGGCAGCATGGCCCCCTGGGAAGCATGGCCCCTTGGAGGTGCTCAAATGTTGTATGAGGACTGGCTGGTGTGGCTCAGTGAATTGAGCGCCGACCTGTGAACCAAAGGGTCACTGGTTAGTTTCCCAGTCAGGGCATGTGCCTGGGTTGCAGGCCAGGTCCCCAGTAGTGGGTGCGTGAGAGGCAACCACACACTGATGTTTCTCTCCCTCCTTTTCTTTCACCCTTCCCCTCTGTCTAAATAAATAAATAAATAAATAAAATATCTTAAAAAAGTTTTACTAAATGATGGACTGAATGAATGTATTAGAAGGATGATTGTATTTAAACAGAATTAAAACCCAGGGCAATTTACTTCCTCTGTGCCTCAGTTTTTCATCTATAAAAGGAAATGATGTTTCAGCAGTGATGTGAGATTTGGAAGTAATTGTGGATCTAGTGTATAGTCTTCCACAGTATAAGCTCTAAACAGGTAGGAGCTATGCTGCTGCTGCTGCTGCTGATGATGATGATTTTGTTCCACATGCTGGAAGGTAGGGGTTGATTTGAAAATTACAAAGAACTAAATGTCTCATTCTCTCAGTCAGCTTTGGAAGGCCTGACTACATTATCTTTAGTGTTCTGTCTTAACGCTAAGTGTGGAAGCCTAGATTTTGATGTTTTTCAGGTGCAAAGTTTTATAACAAAATAATTTTTAATAAAGCAAATATGGAGTTTCTTGAATCCAACTTGCCCCACCCAGCCTCCTTACAATATTTTCAAGGCACGTCTTCTTTTTATGACCCTTGCATTAACAGATCTGCTTCAAGGAGCTTACCATGACCCAGGAAATGGAGGCTGACTAAAAATGGAGGAGAGAGGACAAGGAGACATAAAAGGAATTTTATGTTCTTTTCTAGAAGTCATTAAAGCAGTGTGAAAAAAAACACCTCAACATATCACACAAAGCAGTGTTTAGATAAGGACTCAGAGAATGTTTTCTGTAGACAAAAATAACAGAGGCTACTGGTTTTGATGATTTATCTCCTGGGTAGAGTTGTGGTTCAGGGTTATATCAGTCAGGGTTTGGCTGGATGTAAGAGAAAACACTTAAGCTATTTTATGGTGAAGGAGGTTTAACACAGGTGTGCTTATGAAACTGTTGGAAGGATTGGAGGATCAGAACTCCCCCGGCCCTCCAGGGACTGCTACCAAAAGGACAAACCGAACCCTCCTAGGAAAGGAACTGTGACTTCAGCACAATCAGGAAGTTAGGGAAATCAAAGGCCACCAGGCTGGCTTGTTGGTTCCAGGGTCTTATTTCCGTAACTGTGAGTCTGGGATCAGGAAGTCACTGCCTCCACTATTTGTTCAGAAATTCACCACCTGGGCCAAAATCTAGAATTCAGGAAGCTGGCTCCAACATAGGCTCTGGAGCCATGTGACCTGTCTGCTACATCTGCTCCAGCAAAACAAATATCTCTCTCCCCATATAACTCAGGTTTGAGTCTGGATCTTGCCCAGGCACATCTTCAAAAGAATCAGGGAAATGTTTTTATCTTTCCAGCTTCTATAGTGCATGAAGGCATGGTAGACAGAGTTTGGAGTGAATGTTGAGCTAACCCATCTATTTCCACTGCAGTGGTTTACACAGTGGAAAACTGGGAAGGATTCAATTTTCTTCTCTGTGTTAAGCTTGTTTTCGTATGTTTATGGAAAGAATAGAATATGTGTTTGCAAGCAAAGCCACACATTTACCTTATCATGATCTTCTGACTTATTTCAGTGAACCTTAGCACAGAACATGACTTATTTGAAGTCCAAGTAATTAGACATAGAAAAGCATGGAAATGCATATTTATTAACAATGAATTTAATGGAGTTGTTTATTTTGTAATACACTTGGAAAAAGATCGCTTCTCCAGTGGCCATGGTCAAATTTGTTTCTATTTTAGACCTTTGGCTGCCCTTGGTTGCTTGGATCATAATCACCTTTGTTTTTAACAAGAGCACCAGAGAGCAGTAGTGTTTGAAGCCTAAAGACCAATAGACAGCCTGTAATCTCTCGGAGGTTGGGGACCGCATATTTCAACCCTTCCATTATGCCTACACCCACTGCTGTGAATGCTATTTCTCTAGTACCATGGACATAGTAAGTGTGAAGCAAATGTTTATTGACCATTTTTTAATGAATAATGGAATACATGAATGAATAATTGCTAAATAGATCATATCTTGATTTTTAATGGTGGTGAAACATTTGGAAAAAAATATTTTTGACTTACCAGTTAAACTTTTTTTAAAAAACAAAAATGTTTATGAGACCAGTCCTTGGAAATCATAGACAATTTTTTCTCCCTCAGGCTTTTATTACAGACCAGAACAAATCTCAAATGAAATTCACCTTGTGATTATAATTTGGGTTTTTCATTCCCTGGAAGATATAGCTGTGGGCAAAGAGAAAAAACAAATTCTCCAAGTAGCATCCTTGTTCTCACCTTTTCAATATTTAGCATGCTATTATGCTTTCCTAGATTTCATAATGCAACCCACAATGACTTTTACTCAGAATTTCTTACCACTTCTGAACCCTGATCAATGCTGTCCTTTTTGACCTTTGCAAAGAGTGGCAAGAAAAGCAAAAATTTCTTCTGTAGATAATCTACAAATTATTTGCCCCAGTGAACTTTCAAAGAAAGACACAGAATATTGTGCCACAATGGATATTTCCAAGCTGCAATATCATAAAGTCAAATTCATTTCTTTTGCATGGGACTTCTGATACGAGCAAGGTCATGAGTTCCAAGCAATCCTTTCTTATCATGGTGCTTAATCTGTGTCCCTGAAAGAATATGATAAATTAGTAGGTAGAAATATCAGGGATTATTTCATTATTTAACCACTCCAAAATTATTTTTGAGTCCTTGCTATATGCCAGTTATTGTTTCAATTGCTGGAAATATAGAATAGGCCAAAACAGATAAAATCCTTGCCTTCACAAAACTTAACCTTCTAGTAAGAAGACATATTAAATAAATGCATGTAAGTACAATAAATATGATGCCAGGTTGTGGACAATGGGATGAAAACAAAATAAAGCAGATCAAGATGAATGTAATGAGTACTGATGTTTAAGCAGATGGTAATGTGAAGAGGAAGAGTATTTTAGGCAGGAGACAGCAAGTATAAAGGTCCAAGTATCAAAATGAAAAGGAAGGTGGGTGGACAGGAGTCAGATGATGGAAGGTCTTGTAGACCATAATAAAGAGTTTGAATTTTATTTTGGGTGTGAAGGGAAACCAACAGAACACTAACAGTAAAGGATCAACATAATGTAATTTATATTTTCTAAAAATTGCTCTATATGGAGAATAGACTGCAGGTAGTTTAAGGAAGAGGACAGCAAGCCATTGATTGGGGGCTATTATAGTTACCCAGGTGGCTTGGAATCATTAGACCAACACATTTATTGGCAGTAAGAATGCTGAGAAGTGGTCACAGAATTGTACTGAATAAAATTTGGGGTTATATTAAGGATAGTTATACTCTAGTTTTCATTCTTGCCCTGCTGAGGATGTCATAGGAAGAAATGAGCTCAAGTGGCAAGCAGAGAATTTAGTTTAAGTGTGGAACAAAGAATGGCAAGGACAAATTTTGGATTGGGTAGATGAATATAGTGTGGAATATATTTCTCTTAGATATTTTAGAAGAGATAAATATTAAGGATTTAAAGGAAGAAAATATTCCAAATGAAAATGATCAGGTATTCTTCAGTGTTCAAAACAATCCCAGCAACACATGATATATTATCTTAAGAAACTTTGTGCTCACTTGGGCTCCTTTTTTTCCATCTCTCTTTTAATTAGTTACTTAAATAAGATATTATATTGCTTAAAGTGCATTATTAGAACTTTGTCAAAGGCAAGAGAGAGAAGATGTTCACTTACATGTCTACAAGTGTTGGTAAGACAGAAAAAAATATAACTGATTTATCAAAGAATCACAGAAGCTTCTGAAATAGAAAAAATTCTAGAAAAAGTTGATGATTCAAGGACAAATACCTGTAGAATGGTTCATAGATGTAAGGTCAGAATTACTAAAGCAGGAAATAAGATGCAACTTTCAAAGTTGAAATAGAACATTCTTTTTTATTTTTACTCTACCAGGAGCAAGAATAGGTTAAAGCAGAGTGTTGTCCTTTAATTAGATAGGAAAGTAAGATACTTGGTGATGACATCAATAGGCTACAGGGCATTTAATGTCTTTTTTAAAAAAAACCTTTCTGCGTGATCAAATGAATGGGTCTCTGGAAACAGGTAATGCATACGTTAGAAGAATGAAATGGGAAAAGAAAACTTGGAGGAAGATAATTTAAATAAGTGAGATCTGTATCTAAATGCATAGGCCCTGGTGATTTGCATTCAAGGGTACTAAAAGAATTGGTTGAAGTATTGTGGACCATAAATTAAATATGAGTCAGCAATTTGTAATGCTATTATATTTTAAAAAGGGAACATGATTGAGAGTTGTATTAACAGGAATATGACATGAAAAGGGCAAGGATACAGTTGGCATTGATCAACCATTATTTAGAATATAATTACAATTTTGATCACTATATTTAAAAGAGATTTAAAAGTAGGTTTAAGGAAAGAAACACAAAATGATGAATGGAATAAAAAATAAATGAAAAAGATTAAAGGGTGAGGTAAAAGGTTAGGTCATTTGGGTTAAGAGTACCAACTCCAAGATTTAAACTGACTTGGAACACCAGGCTTTGCATCTTCAGTGATTGGCATCTCAGTAGTCATATCTTAGATAAAAGAATTGGGTTTCTTTGTTTAGAAAATAACAAATGTATAAGAAGGATTATTGTGAAAATCATTCTGGTTAATTGTTCTTCATGTTTTTGAGAGGAGAACACGAGGAGAGGAGAAGTTGAAGGTTGGTATATATTGGTATTAAGATTTAAGGTCAAGATTGAGGCATAGGTAAACAAGCCTTGTTTTCTCATAACTAAAGCAAAAATTATAACCAGACTATATAAAACAGATATCACCCAGAATACTCAGAAAATCAAGTTGTATGGAAGTCCAACAACCAAGGATTTAAAGAAGTCACATTCATCCGGGCAGGTAAGAGGGGCAGAGATGCAGAGAGGTGCAGAGATGTGGAATGGGTGGTCCCACATCTATGTGTGGTGGATAAAAATTGGGAGGGATATTTTGGGAGCGAGGGATCCCAGCCCCAGACCAGACCACCCAGCCCAGGGTTCTAGTGACAGGAAGATAAGTCCCCATAATTTCTGGCTATAAAAATCAGTGGGGGTTGGGACAGCAGAATAAACTGAGGAATTCTCAGGAGACCCCTTTTAAAGGGCCTGCAATGGACTTAGGACTTATACAGATTCACTCCCTCTGGGATTCAGCACCAGAACAACAGCTGGAAGGGCAATGGTGGAATATGGGGAGAAAATGAAGTGACTCGCAAAAGAATGAGAGCCAGGAGACAGCTTCTTCCTGGGTAAAACTCCAGGGGCCAGGCAGCAGCATTGTCCCTTCTCTGAGCCCTCCCCGTCACAATGCCACAGAGCAGTGACACAGGTTGCCCTGCCCTAGTGATTACCTAAGGCTCCACCCCATACAACTGACTTTTCTACAATAGGCCATGCTATTAAGACAGAGATTCAAAGCAGCTCTAACTAATACACAGAAACAAACACAGGGTGGCTGCCAAACTGAAGAGACAAAAAAATATAGCCCAAATGAAATACTGAGACAAAAATCCAGAAAAAGAACTAAATGAAATGGAGATAAGCAACCTTTCAGATGCAGAGTTCAAAACACTGGTTATCAGGATGCTCCAGGAACTCACTGGGTACTTCAACAGCATAAAAAAGACCCAGGCAGAAATGAAGGTTACATTAAGTGAAACAAAGAAAAATCTACAGGGAACCAACAGTGGAGGGGATGAAGCCAAGAATCAAATCAATGATTTGGAACATAAGGAAGAAGAAAATCAATCAGAAGAGCAAGAAGAAAATAGAATTTTTTTAAAAAAGATACAAGGATAGGTTAAGGAGCCTCTGGGAGATCTTCAAATGGACCAACATCCAAATCATAAGGGTGCCAGAGGAAGAAGAGAAAGAGTAAGAAATTGAAAACTTATTTGAGAGACTTTTTGATGGCAGTGAGATAGGTGGGAGTGGAGTACACTTCCACCTGCACATGGGTCAAAGAAACATCTAGTGGATCTTCTGACGAACAGAGTGAACAGCCAATGGTATCCCAGCATATATGAAGATTGGAGACCCAAAATTGTAGAAGACATTGAAAAATCAGACAGTAAGGAGAGTGCTTCAGGACAGTAAGGCCCCTGGGACCAGCACGGGGACCAGGACAGCTGCAGCCCCAGGCCCAGCACCTGCTGGGTCTGCCGCAGGATTCTTGGGAGAGAGCCGGGTCAACGGCTTCCTCCTCTGCCAAACAATGTTTGAGCAGCACCAGGAGGGACCTGGATGCCTGAGGTCACAGGGGGAATAAGGACAAAGTGGCAAACACACAGGGGCTGTGTGCATCCACTGAGACTGTGGATGCTGGCAGGGAAGAGTTGGGCAGTGCCAGACCCTGACCTGGTGAGTCCCTGGACTGGTTGGAGAGTTGGGCTGTATGATAAGCCAGGCACTTGATGGAATAGCAGGCTTGAATAGAAGGAATTTGTCAAAGAGAAAAAGTAAAAAAGAGGTACTCAGAAGCCGTTTGGGGAATTCTCCTGCAGCAGCCACCCCTGCCTCCTGCATTTGTACCGCTGCCCGGTGGCTGCACTCTTGCTGTGGCACCAGAGGATGGTGTGTTCACATCCTAAACCCCAGGGACAATGCACACCCGAACCTGTGACCCAGTGGCTGCCAATCCTAACCCAGTAGCAGAGGCTGACTGCTCATAATCCCAGCCCTGGGATGGAGTGTGCCTGACCCTCTGCCCAGAAGCATCTTGCAGGGGGCCCCTGGCCCAGGGGCAGCAGCAGAGGAGGCACCATGGTAGCATCCCCGCCCTGCAGGGCAGAATGGCTCTCTAAGAGGAAGGCAGAGAGCCCTGCAGAGGAGAGCTGCAGGGCTCAGGGAATCAGCAATCCCTAGAAAGACTTAACACAGAGCGGGGGAGGGGGGTGCTGAACTACCCTGAAGGGACTCTGAGAGTCCCTAGCATCTAGGACAGCAAAGAGCAAGAAGGTGGTGTGTGAATTGTCCTTAATTGGTGCACCTCAAGGACAGCACAACTGGTGGACTGAAGGCATAGGCAGGGTGCAGAAGGGCACTTGGCAATGAACTGAAAGACTGGGCTGGAGGCTAAGCAACCGTGGAGAGTGTGGCTCGGGAAGGGAGAAAAGCGAAACCAATCCTCCCTCAGGCTGAGGCAGCCAGGAAGAGCAGCAGAACTGTCTTGGCCTGTTTGAAGCCAGCAGGAGGCTCTTTTTTTTTTAAATTAAAAAAAATCCCTACTTCCTTCCTTATTTCCTTCCTTCCTTCCTTCTTCCTTCCCTCCTTTCTTTTTTTTTTTAAATTGCCACAAGTGAGACAATAAAACCTGGAGCTGTGAAAGGACAAGAGTTAGACCCAAAGAGGGGTCATCCCAACAACTGAGACACTGAGACAAATTTCACTTTGCTACTCCAGAGAACTTGCAAGTTATAGTATATTTATATTATTATTTTTCCATTATTCTTACATCTTTTATTTTATTAGTATTTTTGTATTTCTCTTCTTTCTGTTTAGTCTTCTTCACTTGGTTTGTTAAATTGCATTGTTTGACTGGTTTCCCTTGTTCTCTCTTTCATCGTGTATTTTTAATTTTCTGTCTTTCACTTCACTTGTGTTCCAATAGCACACTACTCTATGTCCTGTACTTCCTATTCTTGTTATTCAGACCACATGATATGATTGTTGCTCCATTACTATTGTTAATAATTGACCTTTCATACAATTGTAAACACTACACAGCACCTTTCCCAAACCTTAGTTCACTTCATTGTTTCCTGAACTTTATTACTGTGGTGGTTAACTTTATTCTGTCACATATTACACCTATTTTTTATCCTTTACTCTCACTTTACCTCATAATCTGACCTCCCACAAGCTCAGTGCTTTCTAGATCCAGCTCACAATCCTTCCACTCACCTAACAAGAGTCTTATCTTTTTTCCACCCTTTCTAAGTGGTTAGTTGGGTGAAATATCACAGTTAACACTATACATATCCAAAGGATCTCCTATCTCTTCTCTAAGGGCTGGTGCTTTAACCACCATAGAATACATTCCCACTGTCTTAAACCATTTTGCCTTCCCCCTCCAACAGATCACAAAAAAGAGTAGGTGGGAGATGTGAACACAAGTATAACTGCTGGAAGAGGAAACCCACTAACAAAGGAACCACCAACAGATAACAACAGAAGAAGGTGAAGGAGGGACTGGAAGCCACACTAACCTAAACCCAGGAATGATCTGGAAATACAACTAAATGGTGGAGAAAGTACCCAGAACAAACAACTGAACGAGAATAAGAGAGAACTCAAAACCTTTTACAGACAGAAGAACCAGCTTCAACACAATCTGTCCACATCTGCACAACAGAATACAAGATGTGGTGGACGAAGTGATCCTCAGTTAACCAGCTGGAGGGACGGACCCGCCAAAGAAAGACCCAACAGCAATCAAAACACAAAACATACAGAGAGACAACATAAAGGACAGCCAAAGACCAGCAAGCTCAGGAGATCCAGGAGACTGTACCATGGAATCTCACAGGTCTTCTACCATAGAAGTTCACACTATAAACCCAGGGAGTCAAAACAGACCAATTTAAGAAAGAGAGGCTATCAAGAAGAGTCTCACAAACAACGGGAAGACAAACAAACAATCCCCAAATTAAAGGAAAGGAGGAAGCCTCAGAAAGAATGCTACATGAAATACAGGCAAGTCAACTATCAGATATTGAGTTCAAAGCAATTGTTATCAGGAAGCTCAATGAGCTCACAGAGAATTACTAAAAACTACAGGGAAACTACAATGGACTCACTGCAAACTAAATCAATATGAAACAGGAAATAGAAACCATCACCAAGGGCCAAGAGGAAATGAAGAATACAATTTCTGAACTGAAGAACACAGGAGAAGGAATCAAAAGCAGACTGGATGAAGCACAGGATCGGGTCAGCAGGCTGGAGGACAAAGTAGAAAAAAACACCCAGAAAGAGCAAGAAAAGGAAAAGAGGCTCAGAAAAAATGAAGAGGAGTTAAGGGAAATGCAGGACAACATGAAACATAATAATATCCATATGATAGGGATACCAGAAGGAGATGAAGAAGAGCAAGGGATAGAAAACCTGTTTGAAAAAGTAAAGAAGGAAACCTTCCCTAATTTGATGAGAGAAAGTCACACAAATCCAGGAAACACAGAGAGTCCCAGTCAAGAGGAACCCAAAGAGGCCCACTTCAAGACACATCATAATTAAAATGGCAAAATTCCAAGACAAAGAGAGAATCTTAAAGGCAGCAAGGGAGAAAAAGGAAGTAACATACAAGGGAGCCCTGATAAGGCTAGCAGCTGATTTCTCAATGGAAACGCTACCAGCCAGAAGGGATTGGCAAGAAATATTCCAAGTAATGAGAACCACAGGCCTGCAACCAAGGCTACTTTACCCAGCAAGGCTCTCAATTAAGATGGAAGGCCAAATAAGGAGCTTCCCAGACAAAAGAAGTCTAAAGGAATACACCTCCTCCAAACCAGCTGTACAAGAGATGCTAAAAGGTCTGCTTTAAGAAAAGGAAGGAAAACAGTGAGAGAAAGAGGAACACAGGTACAAAAGATGGCAATGAATAATTACCTATCAATAATAACCTTAAACATAAAAGGATGAAATGTTTCAATCAAAAGACATAGAATAGCTGAATGAATAAGAAATCATGACACACATATGCTGCCTACAAGAAACACATCTAAGAACAAAAGACCTACACAGAGAGAAAGTGAAGGGCTGGAAACAAATTTTCCAAGCAAACGGACAGGGAAAAAAGAAAGCAGGGGTAGCAATACTCATATCAGACAAAATAGATTTTAAAAAAAGAGCCATAAAAAGAGACCCAGAAGGTCACTTCATAATACTCAAGGGAAGAATCCATCAAGTAGGCATAAACATTGTAAAAATACATAGGAGCATCCAAATACAAAAATAAAATCTTGGAGGGCTTCAAGAAAGATATTGACAGCAACACAATTATAGTAGGGGATTTTAACACCCCACTGTTAAAAATGGACAGATTTTCCAAACAAAATATCAAGAAGGATATTGTATCACTGAACCATACCCTAGATGAAATGGACTTAACAGATATATGTACAGCTTTTCATCCCAAAGAAGCAAAATAAACATTCTTTTCAAATGCACATGGAACATTTTCAAAGAGAGAGTACAACATAGGACACAAAGCAAGCTTAAACAAATTCAAGAAAATTGAAATCATATCAAGCATTTTCTCTGACCACAAGGCACTGAAACTAGAAACCAACCCCAAAGGAAAAAACCCAAAACACTCAAAATCATGGAGATTGAATAGCATGCTATTAAACAATGAATGGGTCAAGAATGGGATTGAGGAAGAAATCAAAAAGTTTCTGGGAACAAATGAGAACGAACTCACAACAACCCAAAACCTATGGGACACAGCAAAGGCAGTCCTGAGAGGGAAGTTCATAGCAATACAGGCCTACCTTAAAAAGATAGAAACATCTCAAACAAACAACCTAACCCTACACCTACAAGAAGTGGAGGAACATCAACAAAGACAGTCAAGAACAGGTAGAAGGAAGGAAATAACCAAGATAAGATTAGAGTTAAATGACACAGAGACTAAAAGCACAATTCTAAGGATCAATGAATCCAGGGCCGGGTTTCTTGAAAAGATAAAAAATATCAACAAGCCTTTAATCAGGCTCATTGAGAAAAAAAGAGAGAGGATCCAAATAAACACAATCATAAGTGAAAGAGGAGAGATTACAACTGATACCACCAAAATACAAAGGTTCGTAAGAAATTACTATGGAGAACTATATGCCAAGAAATTTGAAAACCTAGGTGAAATGGACACATTTCTAGAAAAATATAATCTTCCAAAACTCAATGAAGATGAAGCATGAAGCCTCAACAGACCAATAACAGCAGACAAAATTGAAGCAGTAATCAAAACACTCTCAACTCACAAAGGCCCTGGACCAGATGGTTTCACAGGAGAATTCTACAAAGCATTTAAGGAAGACCTAACCCCCATCCTTCACAGATTATTCCCAAAAATTCAAGAAAATGGAAGACTCCCAAAGTCTTTTTATGAAACCAGCATCATCCTCATCCCATAACCAGATAAAGACACAACGAAGAAAGAAACCTTCAGGCCAATATCGCTCATGAAGACAGATGCTAAAATCCTCAACAAAATGTTGGCAAATGCATCCAGCAATACATTCAAAAGACCATACACCATGACCAAGTGGGATTCATCCCAGGCATGCAAGGATGGTACAATATTTGCAAATCAATTAATGTAACACATCACATAAACAAAACGAAAGACAAAAATCACATGATCATATCAATAGATGCGGGAAAAACATTTGATAAGATACAGCACCCATTTATGATAAAAACACTCAGCAAAGTGGGAATAGAGGGAGCATTCCTCAACATAATAGACGCCATAAATGAGAGACCTACAGCCAACATCATATTCAATGGGAAAAAACTGAAAGCTTTTCTACTAAGATCAGGAAGAAGGCAAGGATGCCCACTTTCACCACTCCTATTTAACACAGTATTGAAAGTCTTAGCCACAGCACTCAGACAAGAAAAAGAAATAAAAGGCATCCAAATTAGAAAGGAGGAAGTATAACTGTCATAGCTTGCAGATGACATGATAGTGTACATGGAAAATCCAATAGACTCCACCAAAAAAACTACTTGACCTAATAAATGAACCTGGCAAAACAGCGGGATATAATGTCAATATTGAGAAATCAAAGGCATTTTTGACCACCAACAATGAAACATCAGAAACAGAAATCAGGAAAAACATCCCATTTGCTACTGCAGCAAGAAAAATAAAGTACATAGGAATAAACCTAACCAAGGAGGTAAAAGACCTGTACTCAGAAAACTACACAGCATTGAAGAAAGAAATTAAGGAAGACACAAACAAATAGAAGCACGTACCATGCTCATGGATTGGAAGAATTAACATCATCAAATTGTCCATACTACCCAAAGCAATTTATAGATTCAATGCAATCACTATTAGAGTACCCATGACATATTTCACAGATATAGAACAAACATTTCAGAAATTTATATGGAACCATAAACGACCCTGAATAGCTGCAGCAATGTTGAGAAAGAAGAACAGAACAGGAGGGATCACAATACCTGTTTTCAAACTGTATTACAAGGCAACTGTAATCAATACAGCCTGGTACTGGCATAAGAACAGACACATAGACCAATGGAACAGAACAGAGAAGAGAGCCCAGAAATAAACCCAAGTGTTTATGGTCAATTAATATTTGACAAAGGAGGCCGGAGCATAACATGGAGCAAACATAGCCTTTTCAACAAATGGGGTTGGGAGATATGGACAGCTACATACAAAAAAATGAAACTTGATCACCAACTCACTCCATACACAAAAATAAATTCAAGGTGGATAAAAGACTTAAATATAAGGCATGATACCATAAAAGTCCTAGAGGAAAACACTGGCAGGAAAATTTCAGATGTTCCATGCAGCAATATTTTCACTGATATGTCCCCTAGAGCAATGGACATAAAGGAAAGAATAAACAAATGGGACCTCATCAAAATAAAAAGCTTCTGCATGGCTAAAGAAAACAGCATTAGAATGAAAAGAGAACAAACCTTATGGAAAAACATATTTGCCAATGATACCTCGGAGAAGGTTTGATATCCAAAATATATAAAGAACTCCCATGACTCCAAAAAAATGAAGTAAAAATGGACAAGGTCTTTAAAAACACTTCTCCAAGGAGGACATACAGAGGGACCAGAGACATATGAAAGATGCTCAGCATCACTAGCCATCAGAGAAATGCAAATTAAAACCACAGTGAGATACACCCTCACACCGGTCAGAATGGCCATGATAAATCAAGAAACAAGCATTGGTGAGGATGTGGAGAAAAGGGAACCCTAGTGCAGTGAATGCAGAGTGGTGCAACCACTGTGGAAAACAGTATGGAATTTCCTCAGAAAACTAAAAATGGAACTGCCCTTTGACCCAGCAATTCCGCTGCTGGGATTATACCCTAAGAACCCTGAAACACCAATCCAAAAGAACCTGTGCACCCCAATGTTCATAGCAGCACAATTTACAGTAGCCAAGGACTGGAAGCAACCTAAGTGCCCATCAGCAAATGAGTGGATCCAAAAACCATGGTACATTTACACAATGGAATACTATGCAGCAGAGAGAAAGAAGGAACTTATACCCTTTGCAACAGCATGGATGGAACTAGAGAGCATTATGCTAAGTGAAGTAAACTAGGCAGTGACGGACAAATACCATATGATCTCTCCTTTAACTGGAACATAATCAACAAAAGAAAAAAGCAAGCAAAATATAACCAGAGACATTGAAATTAAGAACAATCTAACAATAGCCAGAGGGTAGGGGGGAGGGGATATGGGGGGAAGGGTTTTTAGGAACTATTATAAAGGACACATGCACAAAACCAAGGGAGGGAGGTGGGTTTGGCTGGGGTTGGGGGAAGTGGTGGGGGGAGAATGCTGGCAACTCTAATTGAAGAACAATAAAATAAATTTTGAAAAAAGTCTAACAACTATAGTTAACATGTAAACAAAGAGAAAAAACTTTGCATAAAATGTAAAAAGAAAAAAATGGTATTGAGCAAAAAAAAAGAAAACTTATTTGATAAAATAATGAAAGAAAACTTCCCCAATTTGTCAAAGGAAACAGACATACAAGTCAAGGAAGCACAGGGAGTGCCAAACAATTTGGACCCAAAGAGGACCACACCAAGATACTTTGTAATTAAAATGCCAAAGTTAAAGATAAAGAGGGAATCTTAACAGCAGCAAGAGAAAAGCAGAGTTACCAACAAGGGAGTTCCCATAAGGCTATCAGCTGATTTCTCAAAACAAACTTTGCAGACTAGAATGGATGGCAAAAAGTATTTAAAGAGATGAAACAAAGGATCTACAGCCTAGATTAGTCTATCCAGGAAAGCTATGCTTTAGAATGGAAGGGCAGAAAAAGTACTTCCCACACAAGGTAAAACTAAAGGAGTTCATCATCACCAAGTCATTATTCTATGAAATGTTAAAGGGAATTATATAAGAAAAAGAAGGTCAAAACTATGAACATTAAAATGGTAATAAATTCACTATTATCAACAATTTAATCTAAAAAACAAACTAAGGAAGCAAACAGAACAGAAACAGAATCATAGATATGGAGATCATTTGGAAGGTTATCAGCTGGGAGGGAGTAGAGAGAGTAATGGGGGAAAATGTGTAGGAATTAAGAAGTACAAATTGGTAGGTACAAAATAGATGGAGGGATGTTAAGAACAGTATAGAAATGGAGTAGTCAAAGAATTTATATGCTGACCCATGGACCTGAACTAAGGAGAGAGATGAGGGTACCAGGTGGAGGGGAGCAAGGGGGGAAAAATGGGACAACTGTAATAGCATAATCAATAAAATACATTAAAATATACAGTGGTATTAAAAGAGTTGGACAAGAAAAGAAGTGCAACAGTGATTAAGTACAAGAATGAAGGGCTTATTTTCCCACAATATCTTAGCATAATATTGCAGGGTTCTTATAAGTATACATTTGATGCTTGAGCAACTCAGGCATTAGGGGTAATGGGCCCTGTACAGTAAAAAATCCACATATAACTTTGACTCCCCCAACTTAACTACTAATAGCCTACCATTGACTGGAAGCCTTTTCAATAACATAGTCAATTATCATATATTTTATATGTTATATACTGTATTCTTACAGGAAAGTAAGCTAGAGAAGAGAAAATGTTATTAAGAAAATCATAAGGAAGAGAAAATACATTTATAGTACTGTACCATATTTAATGATACTGTACATTTACATCTTCTCTGTACAAGATGAAAAATTTCTGGACATTAGTAGTTCAGACCTATGCTGGTGAAGGGTCAACTGCACAATGAGTTCTTCATATTCCTGGGTTTCACATCTGCAGATTCAATTAACTGAGGAATGAAACAGTATTTTTGCATTGCCAACTGTGGTTTCCCAACTTCAGATTCCCAACTGAGGATGGAAAATACTGCTTTTAATCCAAGTTTGGTTGAATCCTCAGGTGTGAAGGGCTGACTGTATTTGCTGTCCTGTATTGTCAGAGAGTCCCCTGTTCCAATGGAGGAGCAACATTTGGGCAAGAGTCAATGATAAACAGGTGCTTATTTCAATAGGAATTCTGGTCTGGTTCTGGAGTTGCTAAATGGGCAAGATTTTTTTCTTAATATTTCTAAGTGCTCTTTAATTGTTTTCTTTTTCCATGGACACACCCCAGAACATCTATTTCCCAGATGCCTAGGGCATTTATGTTACCTCCCTGGAAGTTCAGTACCCTCCTTCTAGCTCACTTTGATATTTTTCCTTGGACTGTTTCCTCTGTGATAGTCTTGGACAAGCCTATCCTTGTCCAAGGATATGCTTCTTCCTGCACAAGCCTCCAAATGTTCCTTTCCTCTGTCCCATCATCTAGTATTCTTTATTTGGCTTTCCAAATTGACAATTTATTAATTCTGACAACTTTGTCTGATGGGGTTAATTGTGGTTTTTCAGTGGCTCTTAATGAGTGGCACTGTGGGACTAGTGGGACTAGGGAGAATATTTTATGTGGCATATAAATGTGGTATTACATAACATTGAATCATGTAAAGTGAAAATTATCCCCTTTTCAATTTCTTCTCAAATCTTTCTAATTAAGACAAGGAGAGTCCTGGCCAGTATGGCTCAGTTGATTGGAGCATCATCCTGTAGCCAAAGGATTGTGGAATCGACTTCTGGTCAGGGTGCAGGGTTCCATCCCAGTCCGGGCATATATAATCTCCCAGCTGGGTGCATATGATCCCTGGTCTGGGTGCATTTGGGATGCAATCAATCCATGCTTCTCTCTTGCATTTATGTTTCCTTCTCACCCTTCCTTTCTTCCTTGCTCTCTAAAAGCAATGAAAAAATGTCCTTGGTAAGGATAAAAATAAAATATGACAAGGAGAAAGTTCCATTTTGTTGCTTAGTGTGGTTTTAATCCTTCAACAATTGCCAATCTCCCTTTTTAACAAAGCCAGTGTAAACTTCAGTCTGAAAGCCTTGGAAGCAAAATTATTTTTAGACTTTTTTGTACTGAAATATATAACAACAGAAAGGGGTATAAATAAAAATGTATACATTAATTATATTAGCTAGAATTTTGAATTACTTTTTCACTTTTTATTGCATTTATGTAACGCACAAAGTGCCCTTTTATTTATGTCAGAGATACTGGTTTTCTAAGGTAGAGATAGAGAAGTCTTTTTTTAAAATTTTTATCATTATTTAATTACAGTTGTCTGCATTTTCTCCCGATCCCTCCACTCCACGCCAGCCGAAACCACCTCCCTCTCCCGCCTCTACCCTCCCCCTTGATTTTGTCCATGTGTCCTTTATAGTAGTTCCTATAAAACCCTTTCCCCACTGTCCCCTCCCCACTCCCCTCTGGCTATTAAGAGATTGTTAACTTCAATGTCTCGTTATATTTTGTTTGCTTTTCATTTTGTTGATTATGTTCCAGTTAAAGGAGAAATCATAGGGTATTTGTCCCTCACTGCCTGGCTTATTTCACTTAGCATAATGCTCTCCAGTTCCATCCACGCTATTGCAAAGGGTATAAGCTCCTTCTTTCTCTCTGCCGCATAGTATTCCATTGTGTAAATGTACCATGATTTTTGGATCCACTCGTTTGCTGATGGGCACTTAGGTTGCTTCCAGTCCTTGGCTATTGTAAATTGTGCTGCTATGAACATTGGGGTGCACAGGTTCTTTTGGATTGGTGTTTCAGGGTTCTTAGGGTATAATCCCAGCAGCGGAATTGCTGGGTCAAAGGGCAGTTCCATTTTTAGTTTTCTGAGGAAATTCCATACTGTTTTCCACAGTGGTTGCACCACTCTGCATTCACTGCACTAGGGTTCCCTTTTCTCCACATCCTCACCAATGCTTGTTTCTTGATTTATCATGGCCATTCTGACCGGTGTGAGGGTGTATCTCACTGTGGTTTTAATTTGCATTTCTCTGATGGCTAGTGATGCTGAGCATCTTTCATATGTCTCTGGTCCCTCTGTATGTCCTCCTTGGAGAAGTGTTTTTAAAGACCTTGTCCATTTTTACTTCATTTTTTTGGAGTCATGGGAGTTCTTTATATATTTTGGATATCAAACCTTCTCCGAGGTATCATTGGCAAATATGTTTTTCCATAAGGTTTGTTCTCTTTTCATTCTAATGCTGTTTTCTTTAGCCATGCAGAAGCTTTTTATTTTGATGAGGTCCCATTTGTTTATTCTTTCCTTTATGTCCATTGCTCTAGGGGACATATCAGTGAAAATATTGCTGCATGGAACATCTGAAATTTTCCTGCCAGTGTTTTCCTCTAGGACTTTTATGGTATCATGCCTTATATTTAAGTCTTTTATCCACCTTGAATTTATTTTTGTGTATGGAGTGAGTTGGTGATCAAGTTTCATTTTTTTGTATGTAGCTGTCCATATCTCCCAACCCCATTTGTTGAAAAGGCTATGTTTGCTCCATGTTATGCTCCGGCCTCCTTTGTCAAATATTAATTGACCATAAACACTTGGGTTTATTTCTGGGCTCTCTTCTCTGTTCTGTTCCATTGGTCTATGTGTCTGTTCTTATGCCAGTACCAGGCTGTATTGATTACAGTTGCCTTGTAATACAGTTTGAAAACAGGTATTGTGATCCCTCCTGTTCTGTTCTTCTTTCTCAACATTGCTGCAGCTATTCAGGGTCGTTTATGGTTCCATATAAATTTCTGAAATGTTTGTTCTATATCTGTGAAATATGTCATGGGTACTCTAATAGTGATTGCATTGAATCTATAAATTGCTTTGGGTAGTATGGACAATTTGATGATGTTAATTCTTCCAATCCATGAGCATGGTACGTGCTTCTATTTGTTTGTGTCTTCCTTAATTTCTTTCTTCAATGCTGTGTAGTTTTCTGAGTACAGGTCTTTTACCTCCTTGGTTAGGTTTATTCCTATGTACTTTATTTTTCTTGCTGCAGTAGCAAATGGGATGTTTTTCCTGATTTCTGTTTCTGATGTTTCATTGTTGGTGGTCAAAAATGCCTTTGATTTCTCAATATTGACATTATATCCCGCTGTTTTGCCAGGTTCATTTATTAGGTCAAGTAGTTTTTTTGGTGGAGTCTATTGGATTTTCCATGTACACTATCATGTCATCTGCAAGCTATGACAGTTATACTTCCTCCTTTCTAATTTGGATGCCTTTTATTTCTTTTTCTTGTCTGAGTGCTGTGGCTAAGACTTTCAATACTGTGTTAAATAGGAGTGGTGAAAGTGGGCATCCTTGCCTTCTTCCTGATCTTAGTAGAAAAGCTTTCAGTTTTTTCCCATTGAATATGATGTTGGCTGTAGGTCTCTCATTTATGGCGTCTATTATGTTGAGGAATGCTCCCTCTATTCCCACTTTGCTGAGTGTTTTTATCATAAATGGGTGCTGTATCTTATCAAATGTTTTTCCCGCATCTATTGATATGATCATGTGATTTTTGTCTTTCGTTTTGTTTATGTGATGTGTTACATTAATTGATTTGCAAATATTGTACCATCCTTGCATGCCTGGGATGAATCCCACTTGGTCATGGTGTATGGTCTTTTGAATGTATTGCTGGATGCATTTGCCAACATTTTGTTGAGGATTTTAGCATCTGTCTTCATGAGCGATATTGGCCTGAAGGTTTCTTTCTTCGTTGTGTCTTTATCTGGTTATGGGATGAGGATGATGCTGGTTTCATAAAAAGACTTTGGGAGTCTTCCATTTTCTTGAATTTTTGGGAATAATCTGTGAAGGATGGGGGTTAGGTCTTCCTTAAATGCTTTGTAGAATTCTCCTGTGAAACCATCTGGTCCAGGGCCTTTGTGAGTTGAGAGTGTTTTGATTACTGCTTCAATTTTGTCTGCTGTTATTGGTCTGTTGAGGCTTCATGCTTCATCTTCATTGAGTTTTGGAAGATTATATTTTTCTAGAAATGTGTCCATTTCACCTAGGTTTTCAAATTTCTTGGCATATAGTTCTCCATAGTAATTTCTTACGAACCTTTGTATTTTGGTGGTATCAGTTGTAATCTCTCCTCTTTCACTTATGATTGTGTTTATTTGGATCCTCTCTCTTTTTTTCTCAATGAGCCTGATTAAAGGCTTGTTGATATTTTTTATCTTTTCAAGAAACCCGGCCCTGGATTCATTGATCCTTAGAATTGTGCTTTTAGTCTCTGTGTCATTTAACTCTAATCTTATCTTGGTTATTTCCTTCCTTCTACCTGTTCTTGACTGTCTTTGTTGATGTTCCTCCACTTCTTGTAGGTGTAGGGTTAGGTTGTTTGTTTGAGATGTTTCTATCTTTTTAAGGTAGGCCTGTATTGCTATGAACTTCCCTCTCAGGACTGCCTTTGCTGTGTCCCATAGGTTTTGGGTTGTTGTGAGTTCGTTCTCATTTGTTCCCAGAAACTTTTTGATTTCTTCCTCAATCCCATTCTTGACCCATTCATTGTTTAATAGCATGCTATTCAATCTCCATGATTTTGAGTGTTTTGGGTTTTTTCCTTTGGGGTTGGTTTCTAGTTTCAGTGCCTTGTGGTCAGAGAAAATGCTTGATATGATTTCAATTTTCTTGAATTTGTTTAAGCTTGCTTTGTGTCCTATGTTGTACTCTCTCTTTGAAAATGTTCCATGTGCATTTGAAAAGAATGTTTATTTTGCTTCTTTGGGATGAAAAGCTGCACATATATCTGTTAAGTCCATTTCATCTAGGGTATGGTTCAGTGATACAATATCCTTCTTGATATTTTGTTTGGAAAATCTGTCCATTTTTAACAGTGGGGTGTTAAAATCCCCTACTATAATTGTGTTGCTGTCAATATCTTTCTTGAAGCCCTCCAAGATTTTCTTTATGTATTTGGGTGCGCCTGTGTTGGGTGCATATATATTTACAATGTTTATGTCTTCTTAGTGGATTCTTCCTTTGAGTATTATGAAGTGAGCTTCTGGGTCTCTCTTTTTGGCCCTATTTTTAAAGTCTATGTTGTGTGATATGAGTATTGCTATCCCTGCTTTTTTTTCCTGTACGTTTGCTTGGAAAATTTGTTTCCAGCCCTTCACTTTCAGTCTGTGTAGGTCTTTTGTCCTGAGGTGCGTCTCTTGTAGGTAGCACATGTGTGGGTCATGTTTTCTTATCCATTCAGCTATTCTATGACTTTTTTTCCACGTGTCCTTTATAATAGTTCCTGCAATCCCCTCTTCCCACTGTCCCCGCCCCACTCTTTCCTGGCCACTGCTAGACTGTTCCCAACCTCAATGTCTCTGGTTGTATTTTGTTTGCTTTTTTCTTCTATTGATTATGTTCCAGTTAAGGGTGAGATCATACGGTATTTGTCCCTCACCATCTGGCTTATTTCACTTAACATAATGCTCTCCAGTTCCATTCAAGCTGTTGCAAAGGGTATAAGCTCCTTCTTTCTCTCTGCTGCGTAGAATTCCATTGTGTAAATATACCATGGTTTTTGGATCCACTCGTTTGCTGATGGGCACTTAGGTTGCTTCCAGTACTTGGCTATTGTAAATTGTGCTGCTATGAACATTGGGGTGCACAGGTTCCTTTGGATTGGTGTTTCAGGGTTCTTAGGGTATAATCCCAGCAGCAGAATTGCTGGGTCAAAGGGGAGTTCCATTTTTAGTTTTCTGAGGAAATTCCATACTGTTTTCCACAGTGGACTCACCAGTCACTATTCCCACCTACAGTGCACTAGGGTTCCCTTTTCTCCGTATCATCTCCAACATTTGTTTGTGGACTTGTTTATGTGGGCCACTCTGACTGGTGTGAGATGGTACCTCATTGTGGTTTTAATTTGTATCTCTCTGATGGCTAGTGATGCTGAGCATGTTTTCATATGTCTCTGGGCCCTCTGTATGTCTTCCTTGGAGAAGTGTCTCTTCAAGTCCTTTGCCCATTTTTTAATTGGGTTGTTTGTCTTTCTGGAGTGGAGTCACGTGAGTTCTTTATATATTTTGGAGATCAGGCCCTTGTCTGAGGTATCATTGGCAAATATGTTTTCCCATACTGTTGGTTCTCTTTGTATTTTAATGCTGTTTTCTTTAGCCATGCAGAAGCTTTTTATTTTGATGAGGTCCCATTTGTTTATTCTTTCCTTTATGTCCCTTGCTTTAGGGAACATGTCTCTGAGGATGTTGCTGCGTGGAATGTCTGAGATTTTCCTACAATGTTTTCCTCGAGGACTTTTATCGTGTTACAACTTATATTTAAGTCTTTTATCCATCTTGAGTTTATTTTTTTGTATGGTGTAAGTTGGTGATCGAGTTTCATTTTTTTGCATGTAGCTGTCTAGATCTCCCAACACCATCTGTTGAAGAGGCTGTTTTTGCTCCATTTTATGCTCCTGCCTCCTTTGTCAAATATTAATTGACCATAAAAACTGGAGTTTATTTCTGGGCTCTCTTCTCTGTTCCATTGGTCTATGTGCCTGTTTTTATGCCAGTACCAGGCTGTTTTGATGACAGTGGGCTTGTAATACAGTTTGATATCAGGTATTGTGATCCCTCCTGCTTTGTTTTTCTTTCTCAAAATTGCTGCATCTATCGGGGTCGTTTATGGTTCCATGTAAATTTCTGAAATGTTCGTTCTATATCTGTGAAATATGTCATGGGTACTCTAATAAGGATTGCATTGAATCTATAAATTGCTTTGTGTAGTATGGATATTTTGATGATGTTAATTCTTCCAATCCATGAGCATGGTACATGCTTCTATTTGTTTGTGTCTTCCTTATTTTCTTTCTTCAGTGCTGTGTAGTTTTTTGAGTACAGGTCTTTTACCTCCTTGGTTAGGTTTATTCCTATGTACTTTACTTTTCTTGCTGCAGTAGTAAATGGGATGTTTTTCCTGATTTCTGTTTCTGATGTTTCATTGTTGGTGGTCAAAAATGCCTTTGATTTCTCAATATTGACATTATATCCCGCTGTTTTGCCAGGTTCATTTATTAGGTTGAGTATTTTTTGGGTGGAGTCTATAGGATTTTCCATGTACACTATCATGTCATCTACAAACAGTGACAGTTTCAATTCCCCCTTTCCAATTTGGATGCCTTTTATTGTTTTTTCTTGTCTGATTGCTGTGGCTAGGACTTTCAATACTGTGTTGAATAGGAGTGGTGAGAGAGGGCATCCTTGTGTTGTTCCTGATCTTAGTGGGAAAGTTCTAAGTTTTTGTCCATTGAGTATGATGTTTGCTGTAGGTCTCTCATATATGGCGTCTATTATGTTGAGGAATGCTCCCTCTATTCCCACTTTGCTGAATGTTTTTATCAGAAATGGGTGCTGTACCTTATCAAATGCTTTTTCTGCATCTATTGATATGATCATGTGATTTTTGTCTTTGCTGTTGTTGATGTGATGTATTATGTTTATTGATTTGCAAATATTGTACCATCCTTGCATCCCTGGGATGAATTCCACTTGGTCATGGTAGATGATCTTTTTAATGTATTGCTGGATGAGAATTTCAGCGTCTATGTTCATCAGAGATATTGGCCTGAAGTTTTCTTTCTTCGTTGTTACTTTATCTAGTTTTGGGATTAGAGCGATGCTGGCTTCACAAAAAGAATTTGGGAGTCTTCCATCAGTTTGGGTTTTTTCTAATAGTCTGTGAAGGATAGGGTTTAGCTCTTCCTTAAATGCTTTGTAGAATTCTCCTGTGAAACCATCTGGTCCAGGGCTTTTCTGTGTTGGTAGTTTTTTGATGACTGCTTCAATTTCGTCTGCTGTTTTTGGTCTGTTCAGGTTTTCTGCTTCTTCTTCATTCAGTTTTGGAAGATTATATTTTTCTAGAAATGTGTCCATTTCATCTAGGTTTTCAAATTTCTTGGCATACAGTTCTTCATAGTAATTTCCTACAATCCTTTGTATTTCTGTGGTATCAGTTGTAATCTCTCCTCTTTTATTTTTAATTGTGTTTATTTGGATCCTCCCTCTTTTTTTCTTGATGAGCCTACTTAAAGGCTTGTCAATTTTGTTTACCTTTTCAAAGAACCAGCTCCTGGATTCATTGATCCTTAGAATTGTGCTTTTAGTCTCTGTGTCATATAACTGTAATCTTATCTTGGTTATTTCCTTCCTTCTACCTGTTCTTGACTGTCTTTGTTGTTGTTCCTCGAGTCCTTGTATGCATAGGGTTAGGTTGTTTGTTTGAGATATTTCTATCTTTTTAAGGTAGGCCTGTATTGCTATGAACTTCCCTCTCAGGACTGCCTTTGCTGTGTCCCATAGGTTTTGGGTTGTTCTGAGTTCATTTTCATTTGTTTCCAGAAAGTTTTTGATTTCTGCCCTAATCTCGTTCTTGACCCAGTCATTGTTTAATAGCATGCTATTCAATCTCCATGATTTTGAGTGTTTTGGGTGTTTTCCTTTGGGGTTGGTTTCTAGTTTCAGTGCCTTGTGGTCAGAGACAATGCTTGAAATGATTACAATTTTCTTGAATTTGTTTAGGGTTGCTTTGTGTCCTATCATGTGGTCTGTCTTTGAAAAAGTTCCATGGACACTTGAAAAGAATGTGTATTTTGCTTCTTTGGGATGAAAAGCTCTCTATATATCGGTTAAGTCCATTTCCTCTAGGGTATTGTTAAGTGACACAATATCCTTGTTGATATTTTGTTTGGAAGACCTGTCCATTTTTGATAGTGGGGTGTTAAAATCCCCTACTATAATTGTGTTTCTGTCAATATCTTTCTCGAAGTCCTCCAAGATTTTCTCAATGTGTTTGGGTGCTCCTATGTTGGGTGCATATATATTTACAATGTTGATGTCTTCTTGGTAGATTCTTCCTTTGAGTATTATGAAGTGACCTTCTGGGTCTCCCTTTATGGCCCCTCTTTGGAAGTCTTTTGTCTGATATGAATATTGCTACCCCTGCTCTTTTTTCCTGTCCGTTTGCTTGGAAAAATTGTGTCCAGCCTTTCACTTTCATTCTGTGTAAGTCTTTTGTCCTGAGATGGGCCTCTTGTAGGCAGCATACATGTGGGTCATGTTTTCTTATCCTTTCAGTTATTCTATGTCTTTTGATTGGAGCATTTAATCCATTTACATTTAAGGTTATTATTGATAGGTAGTTATTCATTGCCTTTATTCCTACCTGTGTTCCTGTGTCTTTCTCTTTTCCTTCCTTTCCTTAAAGCAGTCCCTTTAGCATCTCTTGCAGAGCTGGTTTGGTGGAGCTGTATTCTTTTAGACTTCTTTGTCTGGGAAACTCTTTATTTGGCCTTCTATCTTGATTGAGAGCCTTGCTAGGTAAAGTAGTCTTGGTTGCAGGCCTCTGGTTCTCATTACTTGGAACATTTTTTGCCATTCTCTTCTGGCTTGGAGTGTTTCCATTGAGAAGTCAGTTGCTAACCTTTGGGGCTCCCTTGTATGTTACTTCCTTTTTCTCCCTTGCTGCCTTTAAGATTCTCTCTTTGTCTTGGGAATTTTCCATTTTAATTATGATGTTTCTTGCAGTGGGCCTCTTTGGGTTCCTCTTGACTGGGACTCTCTGTGTTTCCTGGATTTGTGTGACTTTCTCTCATCAAATTAGGGAAGGTTTCCTTCATTATTTTTTCAAACAGGTTTTCTATTCCTTGCTCTTCTTATTCTCCTTCTGGTATTCCTATTATACAGATATTGTTACGTTTCATGTTGTCCTGCATTTCTCTTAACCCCTCTTCATTCTTTCTGAGCCTCTTTTCCTTTTCTTGCTCTTTGTGGGTGTTTTTTTCTACTTTGTCCTCCAGCTCGCTGATCCGATCCTGTGCTTCATCCAGTCTGCTTTTCATTCCTTCTACTGTGTTCTTCAGTTCAGAAATTGTATTCTTCATTTCCTCTTGGCCCTTCGTGATGGTTTCTATTTCCTGTTTCATATTGATTTAGTTTGCAGTGAGTCCATTGTAGTTTCCCTGTAGTTGGTAGTTCTCTTTGAGCTCAGAGAGCTCAGTGAGCTTCCTGATAACCATTGCTTTGAACTCAGTATCTGATAGTTGACTTGCCTCTTTTTCAGTTAGCATGCTTTCTGAGGCTTCCTCCTTTCCTTTCCTTTGGGAATTATTTCTTTGTCTTCTCATTATTTGTTAGACTCTTCTTGTTAGCCTCTGCTTCTTAAATTGCTCTATTCTGACTCCCTGGTTTTATGGTATGAACTTCTATGGTAGAATACCAATGGGATTCAGTGGTGCTGTCTCCTTAATCTCCTGTGCTCACTGGTCTTCAGCTGACGTTTATGGGTGTAACACTGTCTAACTCTGGTCTTTTCAGCACTCCAGATTTTGTTGTCTCAACTGTGGGAAAAAGAGAAAGGGGGGAAGAAAAAAAAAGAAGGGAAGGAGGGAAAAAGGAAATAGAAAAGGAAAGGAAGGAAGGAAGAGAATAAAGTAAGATCGGAGGCAAGATAAGAAGGAATTAAAAAAAAATTAAAACAACAGAATAAATAAAAGAATGCAGGAAGAAGGCATAAAAAAGGTAAAGGATGGGAGGAAGAAGGAATAAAAAAAAGAAAGGAAGAAGGAATTCAGGGGGAAAGGAGGAAAGGAAAAAAAAAAAAAGTCTTCTGCTTGCTTTAAACCGGTCAGGTTAGTTCTCCTTGTCTGTCCTGTCTGTGGACCGGGGGTGGGGGGGTGGTGGGGGGGTGGTTGGAAGGATTGGTTTTGCTTTTCTCCTTTCCTGGGCCACACTCTTCGCTATTGTTCAGCCTGCAGTCCAGTTCCTCAGGGTCCTTCTGCTCCCCAGTAGGCCTTTAGTTCACCGGTTGTGCTGTCCTTGAGTTGCAGCAATTAGGGGCAATTCACACTCTACCTTCTTGGTCTTTGCTGTCTTAGATGCTAGGGGCTCTGGGTGCTGCCATGGGGTAGTTCAGCCCCCTACTGGGTTGAGTCTTTCCAGGGAATGCAGTCTTCCCCAGCCCTGCAGCTCCCCTCTGCTGGGTGTTCTGCCTTTGTCCTATGGAGCCAGTAGGCCCTGCAGGGCTCTGTGCGCAGGTGTTTGGTAGGCGTTGTAGGTGTGGTCCCTGTCAGGCAGCCAGGCTGTTGATCAGCCAATGCAGCCGCTTTGGGCTTGAGTCTCTCGGGCGGACTGGGCCGCTGTTTGGGCCTGTGGGTGGAGCAGCTAGCCTCTGCTCCAGATGCTCACCCACCTGAGTTTTCATGTGTGGGCCCCCAGTCCGCTAATCTGCGTGCGCGCAACTGGGCTTCAGGTGAGCTCCGGGGCTGCTTATCCTGCGTTCACAGTCTAGGCCGGAGGGGTGAGTGGCGCCAGGGGCCGCGGCTGCTGCCCAGAGTTCTCTTACTAGCCCCTGAGTGCCTCTATTCTCTTTTTCTTTTTGAGAAATTCTTCATATTCAAGCCCCCCTGGTCCAAACAAGCACCTGGCTGCTCACAGCTCAGCCTGGCCCTCTCCCAAGTCTGCTGCAGCAGCCCCTGCACCCGGGCTGGGGCTTCTGCCGCCCTTGTCCCCGCGCAGGTCCCTGGTCCCGGGGACCTTATTGTCCTTAAGCACTCTTCTTACTGTCAGACCTTTCAATGTCCTCTATCTTTGGTCTCTGATCTTCCTATATGCTGGAATACTGTTGGCTGTTTGCTCTGCTCCTCAGATCAGCTAGGTATTTCCCTGGCATTGAGGGGAAGTGGACTCCGCTCCCACCTATGTTGCCGCCATCTTCTATTCTATGTCTTTTGATTGAAGCATTTAATCCATTTACATTTAAGGTTATTATCGATAGGTAGTTATTCATTGTCATTTTTTCATACCTGTGCTCCTCTCTCTTTCTCTTTTCCTTCCTTTCCTTAAAGCAGTCCCTTTAGCATCTCTTGCAGAGCTGGTTTGGTGAAGGTGTATTCTTTTAGACTTCTTTTGTCTGGGAAGCTCCTTATTTGGCCTTCTATCTTGATTGAGAACCTTGCTGGGTAAAGTAACCTTGCTTGCAGGCCTCTGGTTCTCATTACTTGGAATACTTTTTGCCATTCTCTTCTGGCTTGGAGTGTTTCCATTGAGAAGTCTGTTGCTAACCTTACTGGGGCTCCCTTGTATGTTACTTCCTGTTTCTCCCTTGCTGCCTTTAAGATCCTCTCTTTGTCTTGGAATTTTGCCATTTTAATTATGATGTGTCTTGAAGTGGGCCTCTTTGGGTTCCTCTTGATTGGGATTCTCTGTGTTTCCTGGATTTGTGTGATTTTTTCTCTCATCAAATTAGGGAAATTTACCTTCATTACTTTTTCAAACAGGTTTTCTATCCCTTGCTCTTCTTATTCTCCTGCTGGTAGCCCTATTTTATGGATGTTATTATGTTTCATGTTGTCCTGCATTTCCCTTAACCCCTCTTCATTCTTTCTGAGCCTTTTTTCCTTTTCTTGCTCTTTCTGGGTGTTTTTTTCTACTTTGTCCTCCAGCTCGCTGATCCGATCCTCTGCTTCATCAAGTCTGCTTTTGATTCCTTCTCCTGTGTTCTTCAGTTCAGAAATTGTATTTTTCATTTCCTCTTGGCCCTTGGTGATGGTTTCTATTTCCTGTTTCATATTGATTTAGTTTCCAGTGAGTTCATTGTAGTTTCCCTGTAGTTTCTGATAGTTTTCTGTGAGCTCATTGAGCTTCCTGATAACCTTTGCTTTGACCTCAGTACCTGATAGTTGACTTGCCTCTATTTCAGGTAGCATTCTTTCTAAGGTTTCCTCCTTTCCTTTCATTTGGGGATTGTTTCTTTGTCTTCTCTTTGTTTGTGAGACTCTTCCTGTTAGCCTCTGCTTCTTAAATTGATCTATTCTGACTCCCTGGGTTTATGGTATGAATTTCTATGGAAGAATGCCAGTGGGATTCCATGGTGCAGTCTCCTGGATCTCCTGAGCTTGCTGGTCTTTGGCTGTCCTTTATGTTGGCTCTGTGTATGTCTTTGGGTTTTGATTGTTATTGGGTCTTTCTTTGATGGGTCCCTCCCTCGAGCTGGTTAATTGAGGGTCACTCCATCCATCACTTCTTGTAATCTGTTTTTCAGATGATGACAGTTTTTGTTGAAGTTGATTGTTCCGTTGAAGCTGATTGTGTACAAGGTTTTGAGGCTTCTCTCTTGCTCTTGTTCAGTTGTTTGTTCTGAGGAATTTCTCCACTATTTAGTTGTATTTCCAATCAGTCCTGGATTGAGGTTAGTGTGGCTTCAACTCCCTTCTTCACCTTCTTCCATTGTTATCTGTTGGTGGTTCCTTTGTTGGTAGGTTTCCTGTTCCAGCAGGTGTATTGGTGTTCACTGCTCCCTCCTTGCAAGTTCTCTGGAGTAGCAAAGTGAAATTTGTCTCACTGTCTCAGTTATTAGGATGACCCCTGTTTGGGTCTAACTCTGGTCTTTTCAGAGCTCCAGTTTTTATTGTCTCATCTGTGGGAAAAGGAGAAAAAAAAAGAAAAAGGGAAGGAAGGAAAAAGGAATAGAAAAGGAAAGGGAAGGAAGGAAGGAGGGAAGGAAGGAAGGAAGAATAAAAAAAGAAAGAAGGACAGAAAGGAAGAAGGAATTAAAGAAAAAGTCTTCTGTTGGCTTTAAACAGGTCAGGTCAATTCTGCTGGTCTTTCTGTCTGTGGGTGGGTGGAGAGATTGGTTTCACTTTTCTCCCTTCCTGAGCCACACTTTTTGCTGTTGTCCAGCCTCCAGTCCAGTTCCTTAGGTCCTTCTCCTCCCCCCTAGGCTTTTAGTCCACCAGTTGTGTGGTCCTTGAGGTGCTCCAATTAGTGGCAACTCACACTCCACCTTCTTGCTCTTTGCTGTTCTTGATGCTAGGGGCTCTCATGCTCCTTTAGGGTGGTTCAGCTCCCTACTGAGTCAAGTCTTTCCAGGGACTGCAGTCTTCCCTAGCCCTGCAGCTCCCCTCTGCTGGGCATTCTGCCTTCTGCTAGCGAGCGAGTAGGCCCCGCAGGGCTCTTTGCACCGGGGCTAGGTGGGAGGCGTTTAGTCCCTGGTGCTTCAGGCGTGGTTGCCTGTGGTGTGCACCCACCGGGCGCTTCAGGTGTGGGAGCCGAGGCCGCTGATCGGGGTGCGCACCGACCCTGAGCTTTGGGTCTGTGCGCCCAGGCAGCTGGGCCCACTGATGAGGGTCCGCACCACCCAGGGTTTCAGGTGTGGTCACCCAGGCTACTGATCGAGGTGTGCACCTACCTGGGGGCTTTGGGCCTGTGCGCCCAGGTAGCCTGGTCGCTGATCTGGGTGCACACTGACCTGGGCTTCAGGTGTGTGCTTAGGCTGCTTATTCGGTGTTCACTGTCCAGGGGCTGAGGGAGTGGGGGTGCAAGAGTCCACAGCTGCTGTGGAGAATTCTCAAACAGCTGCTGAGTGCCTCTATTTTCTTTTTTTCTTTTTGAGAAATTCCTCCTATTCAAGCCACCCCCCCTTGCTCCCCTCCCGGTCTGAACAAGCTCCTGGTCTCTTACACAACCCAGCCTGGCTCTCTCCCAAGAATCTTGCAGCAGAGCAAGTGGCCCGGTGGGTGGCTTCAGCTACCCTGATTCCTGCGCTGGTCCCAGGGACCTTATTGTCCTTAAGCGCTCTTCTTACCATCTGCTTTTTCAATGTCCTCTGCACTTTTTGGTCTCTGATCTTCAAATATGCTGGAATACCGTTGGCTGTTCGCTCTATTCCTCAAATCAGCTAGGCATTTCACTGGTGTCCAGGGGAAGTGGAGTCCACTCCCACCTATCTCCCCACCATCCTCCTCCGCTATTATTAAAAATGGGGAAGTTTTATTTTAAAAAGAAATTTATTATGTAAGAAAAGTGAGTTGATTAAAGAGAAAAAGATTGTTTTATTTCAAAGATTCTAACAATTCCCTCCTCCCCAATATTTTAATGCCTTTGAAATCACACATCATGCAATCTGTCATCTTATGATGCCCATGGGCTATGGTCAGTCAGTACAATCATAGTGGTGTCAACCTGCAGTTGACACCTGTAGTTAAATCAAGAAGGATCAACAACCAGAGCATTTTAGGTTCAAAAAATATGGTAGATATGATATGGAAAAAGTGGAGATTTGGTGTGCAAATACCTGAAGTTTAGGAAACAATAGCTTGTTAACCTATTCTTTCCATCTGATGCCTCTCTATTTCACTAGGAGCTCTAGAGATGCACACACCCTTTGCCCTAAAGAGTGATAGCAGTAGCAGAAATGTCAGCCTCATGACTGGGTTGTGGTGGGCATCAGGGAATCGTGGGGAACAATGAACTTGATTTTACATCCCCTCAGTGTGGTGTGCTTATTAACACTATGCCTGTCCCCAACATAGGGCTTGCCTGGCCCTTTGTGACATATATGTTGTCCTTGCTCAGAAACTTTTGAGTACTACTTAATCTGGCTGCAAGCTTATGAATTATAAGGAAACTATCTTTCAGATTCAGAATATTGTTACACTAGAATATAAATCAATATGCTTGAATGTCAGGTGTCTGCCTAGACTTGGTCCCTGCACCATGATGACCTAACACGTTGCCGTCTGTATAAGAGTACATTTTTTTAAAAAGTATACATTTTTTAAAAAGTATATTTTATTGATTATGCTATTGCAGTTTTCCCAATTTTCCCCCCTCATCCCCCCTTCACCCTGCACCCCCAACCCTCCAGCTCCCCCCCATTAGTTCATGTCCATAGGTTGTACATATAAGTTCTTTGAGTTCTCTGTTTCCTATGCCATTTTTGACCTATCCCTGTCTATTTAATGCCAGTAATTAGGCTTCTTCTTCCCTGTACCTTTCTCCCATATTCCTCCCTTCTGACCACCCCACTGAAAACCCTCCATGTGATGTCCATTTGTCTGATTCTGTTCCTGTTCTAGTTGTTTGCTTAGTTTTTGTTTTCATTGTTTTTCTTTCTTTTATTTTTTTAGGTTCATTTGTTGACAGCCCAGGAAGCCTAGAGAGTCCCAAAGAAGTTGGACCCAAAGAGGAACACACCAAGGCACATCATCATTAAGTTACCCAAGATTAAAGACAAAGAGAGAATCTTAAAAGTGGCAAGAGGAAAGGAAAGAGTTACCCACAAAGGAGTGCCCATAAGACTATCAGCTGATTTATTAAAAGAAAACTTACAGGCAAGAAGGGGCTGGAAAGAAGTATTTGAATGAAAAGCAAGGACCTATATCCAAGATTACTCTATCCAGCGAAGCTATCATTTGGAATGGACGGGCAGATAAAGTGCTACCCAGACAAGGTCAAGTTAAAGGGCTTCATCATCACCAAGCCCTTATTATATGAAATATTAAAAGGACTTATCTAAGAAAATGAAGATCAAAACTATGAACAGTAAAATGACAGAAACTCACAAATACCTATTTGTTAATGGAATGAATGACAGAAGTTTACCCTTGTTCTCCCACTTGCAGACACCAGCTATGGCTGTACTGTGCGGGCTAAACAGCTAGGGGACAGCAGCAGCCCATAGTTAGCTCCTTCAGCCACCTCTGAGACTCCATGGGCAATGGCTGTGCATTTGTAAGGCATAACATTTGCATACTCTAACAAGATGGGCTATAATTGGCCTTCATTGATTTTGTTTTCATTGAGCTAAAATAGAGTCAGAGCTTCTTAGGATAGAAGAACTGATTGATTTGTGGTAGAATTCAGGACTATTCAGTTGAAGAAATAATTAATTATGTTCTTATTTAGTAATCATCAGGGTTTAGCCTGTTTCTTAGCAGGAGAATGTGCTCAACAGATTTGGAGTTTGCTAAGGCAGGGATGCTTTAATATAGGTACTTGACATGGTCAGCTGGATACAATACATAATAGTTAATATTATTATTGATTTTTTAAAAAAACATCTATGTGCAGATTGGAGACAATAGTATATATATAGAGGGAGAGTGTAGAGAACAAGAGACAGGCATCATATCTTCTTATTCTTCATCTTCCTCCTCACTGAGCATATAATTCATCTGTTTATCTCTCTGTCCACTTATCCATCCATTAATCCATCATTTTATCTACCTGTGCACCCATCTTTCAACACTTTGTAACTTCTCTCTGAGTTAATTCAGTTTGGATGAGTGAATCCTTCCACATTTGTCTTCTACTTCTCAGACTTGGGAGCTGGTCCAGGTTGGCCCCAAACCTATTGGAATAGACAGGGAATATCAGTCTGATTTGGTTATCCTGAAGCTTGGGACACTTAAGCAAATAGAATGTCAGGTCATTCTGTGTAGATAAGGTAGCTTGAAATTTTGAACTGATTATGATTAAAATCTTTCTAAATGGTTCAGTCCCATGTCAGTCTTGTCCTTTAAAAAATTTCTTTTGAAATTATTGTGTAGTTTTTGGATATTATTAGTCCTTATTAGAGTGAGGCCTAGTCTGTAAATTGAGACCTTATACCATGGAAGAACAAGGTATGGATATAAATAAATAACCACATCATTCTTTCATTTAACAGACATTTATTGAGAAACTCCATGTGGAAGGTATTATGGTAAATACTGTAAGGGGTACAAAGATGAATAAAACACTATAGCTGTTCTGAAGTATCTTATTAGTTAATGTAGAAAAATTTGTCAGAAGTTATTTTGTATGTTAGTATTTGGAACTATATTATATATGGCCAATAGCCTAGACCACAAAAATCTATATGGTATCAGGCTAAACGATGTGAAATTGCTAATGTTTTATCATGTTTGCCCTATAAAAATGGCAACTTTGTATGACTCAGCCTAATATACCTGTAAAACAATGTATTTTGTACTATAGGATAAAACAAAGTGGAACTAATGACCATGAACTATAATGATTATGTGGGAAAAAAATGTCCAGAGACCTACCTCTTATTGAAGACAAGGGACTCCTTCAGGGACGTTCCCATTTGGGGGGACAGTTGACATAGAGGCTTCTGACTTTGAATACTAGTTCCATCATTTATTAGCTGCATGACCTTGAAGAAGTTTCCAAACTCTTTCTTTCTGAAGTTCCATAGTATTACCTTCTACAGTTTGGGGGAAGATTAGATGAATTAAGTGTGTGAAATGCATAGAGTGATGTATAACCCATAATGAGCACTCAGTAAATATGAGTTGTTTTTGTCTGAGGTCAGCTATTTTTAGGTGGTACTTTCTATCTCTATAACCTTTGACAAATTATTAGGATTTCTTGGTCTATGGCATTATATTTTAAAAAGCCTCATTGTATTGTTAGAAGGCTTAAGAGAGATTAATCAGTGTGAAACTTGACAGTGATGCATTATATAAGTATACAGGATTATATTAAATTGTTCATTATATAGTATATCCTTGTTATTAATCCCATTTCCAGTTTTTCTTGAAAATTTTATCACACTATTCTAGCAAAGGAGACAAGTGCTCAAGGACTCACTCAATTGTTTCTATCTTAAATCTTCCAAGTTTCTTTTTTCTTAAGGTTTCCAAAAAATGCAATTCCAGTCTTATCTGTTGACCTTTAATACATGTTATGAAGTTAAAAAAATTTTAATTTAGTGGGTCTAGAGAAGGAGAGAGGGAGTGAGGGAGTGACGGAGAGAGGCGGGGGGACATCGATTTGTTGTTTTACTTAGTTATTCATTGGTTGATTCTTGTATATGTTCTGATCAGGGATTGAACTTGTAACCTTGTCATATGAGAGCTATGCTCTAACCAACTGAGCTACCCAGCCAGGGATACATGTTATAAATGTTGATCATGTTGTAGAAAAGGTTTTATGAGTGGAGAACATATGCAATAAGTTTTAAAAGAATAACAAACTCAAGTTCAAAAGTTCCTTGGGCTACATTGTAATAACAACCCATATCTAACAGTGGGCATACTTTTCAAGTAGCTTCCTCTTCCATTTCAACAATCTTTTAAGGCATGGGGGACATGTATTGTCATCCTTATTGTACAGATAAGAAAAATGGGGCCCCTGAAGTTTAAGAAACTAAGGTTTCATCTAGGCTATTGATGTTAAAATTGTTCTCTTACCTCATAATATATAAGACCATATGTACCATTGTTTAAGATAAGAATGTCAACTTCTGGGCCTGATATATTGCACTGACTTTATTGTCAGATATAATTTTCTGAGACCATTTTTTAAATTTTCTACTTAGAAGAGAGTACTTGAAAATTTTGGGTGGAAGAAACATTTCAATTAGAAATGAGAAAATCTGTTTCTGGAATTTCCCCTAGTATTCCAACAACTAATTCTTCTGCAGGAAATTATATATATAAAACTATATCTCATGAATCACACACATGCACACAGGTGCACACATGCATGCATGGGAATGCTGGAGCTGCAGCCTGCAGCCAAATCATGGGTCATTGGCCTTTGGGTGAGCTTGGAGTGCCTTCTTGGTGCCCCTATACTCTTATTACCGTGGTGGTGGTGCCAGGAGAGGAAAGCATGCTTCTACCAGGGGATGTGTTCATACTTTGTTTTTTGTTTTGTTAAATTATATTTTATTGATTATGCTATTACAGTTGTTCTGATTTTACCCCCTGTACCTCCCTCCACCTAGCATCCCCCACTCCCTCAGGCAATCCCTTCCTCCTGCCCTTGTTCATGTTCACAGGTCATGCATATAAGTTTTTTGGCTACTCCATTTCCTATACTGTATTTTATGTCCCCATGGCTGTTCTGTAACTACCTATTTGTACTTCATAATCCCTTCGCATCTTCACCCCTTCTCCCTCTCCCCCCTCCCATCTGGCAACCTTCTGGTAACTAACTTCTTTTCTCTTGCTTTTGAGTCTTTCTTTCTCTTTAACCTTTGGCCTTTGATAATGATGTGTCTTCGAGTGGACCTCTTTGAATCCATCATAATTAGGACTCTCTCTGTTCTTCCTGGACTTGTGTGTCTGTTTTCTTCACCAAATTAGGGAAGTTTTCTTTCACTATTTTTGTCAGGTATATTTCCAATTTCTTGCTCTATCTCTTCTCCTTCTGGCACCCCTATGAGGTGAATGTTGGACCTCTTAAAGTTGTCCCAGAGGCTGTTTATACCATCCCCATTTTTTTGGATTCTTTTTTCTTCTTGTTCTGCATGGCTGTTTTTTGTTCCTTATGTTCCAAATGCTTGATTTGCTTCTTGGCTTCATCCATACTGTTGTTTCCCTGTAAATTGTTCTTTATTTCAATTGGTGTATCCTTTATTTCTGACTGGGTCTTTTTTATGCTGCTGAGATCCCCACTAAGTCACTTGAGCATCCTTATAACAAGTGTTTTGGCCTCTGTACCTGATAGATTGCCTATTTCCATTTTGTTTAGCTCTTTTCCTGGGGTTTTGTTCTGTTCTTTCATTTGGTCCATGTTTCTTTGTCTCCTCATTTTGGCAGTCTCCCTGTATTTGTTTCTATGTATTGGGAAGAGCTGCTTGACTCCCTGTCTTGATAGTGTGGCCTAATGTAGTAGGTGTCCTGTAGGGTCCAGTGACACAGCCTCCCCTATCAACCAAGTTGGGTACTCAAGGTGTACCCTTCGTGTGGCCTGAGTACACCCTTCTCTTGTAGTTGAGCCTTGGTTGCTGTTGGCAGGTCAATGGGAGGGATTTACGCAGGCCAGTCAGCTGCAAGGATTGGCTGTGACCACTGACCACAAACCTCTGCCTTCCATGGAGGACCAGCTGTTCAGGGCAGGGTGGTGAGGCTCCAGTTTGATCTGTAGCTGTCCACTGGGTATGCTGGCCCTGAGGTTCCCAGGGTGGTGCAGGCCAAGTTCAGCCCTCACCTGTGTTCTTCTGGTCACCCTGCCTGAGCTCTAAATGGCTGCCCTTTGTGCTGGCCTTGGAACTTCCCAGGTGAAGCTAAGCTGTGACTTTAATCTGGCTGTCTCTAGGGCTCACTGAAATCAGCTGTGGCTTGTTTGATAGGATTTGGGAGGCAAGACCAGTCATTATTATGGAAAAGAAGCTTAGATGTTGCCATAAATTGGGTGGGGTAGAGTCTCTGGGGATCTTCAAGGTGGGTCACACAATATTAGCCATGTTGATGGAGTCTCAGATATGGCACCAGCCTATTGGCTCTGTGGGGGAAGGGCTCAGCAAAGGGATAATGGCCTCTGCTTGCCCTGACGCCAGAGACTTCAGTCTCTCCCTGTATACCACTGATGTCCTTCAAGCTGCCACCCCGATGCTGGAGCTCAGAGAGAAAGAGTCTCTCAGAGAGGTGAGTCTGTATGTGGGTTTCCCAAGAGGAACTGCTTAGGGCTCCAGCAGCCTCCTCCACTGACTCAATCTCTGCTGGTTTTCACAGCCAGAAGTTGTGGGGACAGGCACTGGGATCCTGGGCTAGGGGGCCTGGTGTGGGTCTGAGATTCCTCCCTCCTGAGATATCCCTCCTGAATATTTATCCATGTGGGTGTGGGGCCAGGTTGTTCTGCATCTGTGCCCCCCTACCAGTCTGGATGGATGTGGTTTCTTCAATTCCATAGTTGTCAGACTGCCACTCAACTCAATTTCTGATGTTCCTGAGTGATGGTTATTCTATATTTTAGTTGTATTTTTGATGTGGTTGTGCGAAGAGGTGAGCTAGGTCTGCCAACACTGCCATCTTGACTGGAAGCCTCATACTTTGTAATACAACTGATTGATTACCATATTCCACTTATAGCCTGGGTTTTTACTGGCTATGAAGTACTTTAAGCTCTTTAAGTCTGATTTAGGTCAGAGGTTAGAGGTTAAGGCCATAGTACCCAGCGAGACAACATTCACTTAAGATGGCAGCTACAAGGCTGGGTGTCTACAGGCTACCTGCATTTTCTGACAAAATGATTATAAATTTGGGAGACCCCTTCAGTTTTGATAATTCCCTAGAATAACTCACAGAACTCAGGAAAATGCTATATTTATTGTTACAGTTTTATTATAAAGGATACGCATAAGGTGAGGCCTGGGAGGGTTTCAAATAGAGCTTCTATATCCTTGGCACATGGAATCAGAACACATAATTCTGGCACATTGATGTGTTCATCAACCAGGAAGCTCTCACAAGCTTCAGGGTTCTAAGTTTTTATTGGAGTTCTATGTGTTTGAACTCAATCTCTAACCCTTCTTTCCTCTGTGGAGGTTGGGCTTAATCACCTACCTCAAAGACCCAACCCTCTAGTCTTGTGGTTGGTCTTTCTGGCCTGACCAGTCCCATCCTGAGTCATTTACTTAGTATAAATGCAGGTGTGGTACAGGGACCCGTCTAAAAAAGACACCTGAGAACTTTCAAGGGTCTAGGAGCTCTCTCCCAGGAACCTGGGACAAAGACAAATTCTTTACTATAACAATACTTCATACAGAACCAAAATCAGTAAATACTTGTTAAATGAAAGCATGGAGGAAAGAAGGAGGAAATGAATGAACTTGATGGGCCTCCTGAGGGATATGAACCAGGCTCCCCAAGGTCTTTTCTAGAATGATAAGCTTGGGAGCTTCTGAAAGTACTCCATTCTTGAAGTGATCTGAATCTACCAGTCCAAATCCACATGCTTATAGGGATCTTGGATTCAGGATCTTAGTTGGCCCTTCAACTGGGGGTGGTAGTGATGATGCTGATTATGTTCCCCCAGAGTGCAGCATACTTTGAATATGCCACACCACACCAGGGAGTATTCATTGATTTAACAAACATTTAATGAATGTCTGCCATACCTAGACATTGTTCTAGGTGCAGGGGATATAGTGGTGAGCAAAGTAGGCAAAAATCTCTGTCTTCTTAGAGCTTTCATTCTAGTGGGGAGAGATGGGCAGCATGCACATAAAGATAAGTTAATTGGGTGGTGATAAATACTTTGCAAAAAATAAATTGAATGCCCAGAACCTGTTGCTGCTCCACTGCAGGCTGGGCAGGTGTGGGCTGGACAAACATCCAACTCTGGGGCAAAGTTTGTAATTTGTGGTTGCTGCTGCATGCCCTCTGAGTTAGAAAAAAATCTGTCCCTGAATGTTTAGTGAGTCTGCTTGGCCTTTTGATTCTGCAGTGATTAAATGCCAGGCTTTTGGGAATTAGTTTTATTCTAATTCAAGGTTAAATGTAGAAAAGACCTCCCTCTTTTCCATTTATCAAAATTTAACTATGGATCTTTTAAGGGTGTCAGCCCTCTTTGAAGCCTTCTCTGACCTCCACACCACACAATTGCATTTAATCCCTCCTTTCTCTTCTTTCATGGCATTTAATTTATAGCCTTGTTGTATCACATTTCATTCTGTCTTATATAGAATTACATGCTTATTGGCTTGGTTTTTTTCCATAAAATTTGTAAATTCCTTGGAGGTGGGGAGATTGTTTTTACTCTGTTCTTCACTCTATTCCTTTCTTCTCTCCATCCCAAGGATGGTTAGAATCATTGGCACACAGTAGCTGTTCAATTAAGTATTGATCAAAAGAAAAACACCTAAAAGCAAGCTTATCAGTGCTGATATCTGATTTGCAAATATATCTAATTTCCATTGGCTTCCTAGTTCTCACTAGTTTCCTTGGGACATTTATTTTGACTGATTCCTAGGAAAGCATTCCAAAGTTTAGACTTTTGAAGGGAACAGCAACAGGCATTGGGAACAAAAACAACAATAAAAATACACTTGTTTTTTGTTTTCTCATTGTAAAGGAAGATATCCTCACTATAGAAAATTGAGAAAAGCCCTGCCTGGTGTAGCTCAGTGGATTGATAATGGGCCTGTGAATCAAAAGGTCACTGTTTCGATTCCCAGTCAGGGCACATGCCTGGGTTTTGGGCCAGGTCCTCAGTTGGGGACATGTGGAGGACAACCACACATTGATATTTCTCTCCCTCTCTTTCTCTTTCCCTTTCCCTCTCTCTAAATAGATAAATACAATCTTTAAAAAAATAAAATTGAGAAAATATAAATAAGAAAATAAAAATCACTTTCATTCACTCAAAAGATACCTGTCAAACTGTTACAACTCTCTGGGTTCATGCAAAACATGTTACTTACTGGGAATATAACAGTAAGTAACATAGGCCAGGTCCTACTTTCACAGAAGAGGGAAATTCAACAGATAATTATAACTCACTCAGTAAATTAATTAACTATAATTTCCACAATTCTTACACACGAAGATAGTTAAAGCTAACATTTCTATGTATTTTTTAAAAAGAATTTATTTATTTTTTGAGAGGGGAAGAGAGGGAGAAAGAGGAGAGAAATATCAATGTGTGAGAGAAGCAGCAATCAGTTGCCTCTTGCATATGCCCTGAACAGGTGCCGAACCAACAATCCAGGCTTGTGTCCTGACCAGGAATGGAACTGGCAACATTTCATCTCATGGGATGATGTTCAACCAACAAAGCCACACCAGTAAGGGCTCAGTATATGTTCATCCAATCTCTTTATACAAGCAATATATTCAAAAAAATTTTAAAACGAGATTATACTGCAATATTGTTTTTTTAAAGTGGCCTTTTTGCCTAATATATTTTGTGAATATTTCTTTAGTACTCTTAATGGTATTCTACAATATTACTTTTAAATGACTGCTAATAGTTTGTTTCAGAGATATTCAAAACATTCAGTGATACATTGATAGTTACTTAGAATAACTTACGGGAATTGAAATTTTACTGTTAAAAGGTCTGCAAAAATTTAAAGCTTGTGATGAGTATGACTATGTTGCCTCTCGCTCTGCCTGATGTTTGCCAGTGTACATTTTTACTAGCAACATAGGAGAGCATTGCTATCAGCATTTTTTAAGAGGTAGATATATTTTATTTTTATTTTTTCATTTTTTATTATTGTTCAATTAAAGTTGTTCCAATATTCCCCCCATTTCTCTCTCCTTCCCTACCCACACCCCAACTCCCACATTCAATCCTCCCCCCACACCATTGTCTTTGTCTATGGGTCCTGTATGTTTTTTCTTTTTTTAATTTATTTTTTTTGTTGTTCAAATACAGTTGTCTCCATTTTCCTGCCACCACTTTCCCCCACCCCACCCTAAATCCTACCCCCCTTTGGCTTTGTTCATGGGTCCTTTATATATGTTCCTTGATGACCCTTCCCCTTTCCCTGTTATCCCTCCCCCTCCTCCCTCTGGTTACTGTCAGTTTGTTCTTTATTTCAATGTGTCTGATTATATTTTGGTTCCTTGTTTGTTTTGTTGATTAGGTTCCACTTATAGGTGAGATCATATGGTATTTTTCACCACATGGCCTATTTCGCTTAGCATAATGCTCTCCAGTTCCATCCATGCTGTCCTGAAGGGTATGAGCTCCTTCTTTCTTTCTGCTGTGTAGTATTCCATTGTGTAAATGTATCAGTTTTTTGATCCACTCATTTACTGATGGGCACTTAGGTTGCTTCCAGAACTTGGCTATTGTAAATTGTGCTGCTATGAACATTGGGGTGTATAGGTTCTTTTAGACTGGTGTTTCAGGGCTCTTAGGATATAATCCAAGATGTTAGATTGCCGGGTCACAGGGCAGTTCCATTTTCAGTTTTTTGCAGAAATTTCATACTGTTTTCCACAGTGGCTGAAGCAGTCTGCATTCCCACCAACAGTGCACTAGGCTTCCCTTTTCTTGCCAGCATCTGTTATTTGTTGATTTGTTATGATGGCCATTCTGACTGGTGTTAAGTGGTATTTCACTGTAGTCTTAATATGCATCTCTCTGATGGCTAGTGATACTGAGTATCCTTTCATATATCTCTGGACCCTCTGTATGTCCTCCTTGGAGAAGTGTCTGTTCAGGTCTGTTGCCCATCTTTTAATTGGATTGGTTTGTCTTCCAGGTATAGAGTCATGTGAGTTCTTTATATATTTTTGAGATCAAACCCTTCTCCAAGGTATCATTAGCAATATATTTACCCATACAGTTGGTTCCCTTTTCATCTTAATACTGTTTTCTTTAGCCATGCAGAAGCTTTTTAATTTGATGAGATCCCATTTGTTTATTCTTTCCTTTATGTCCCTTGCTCTAGGGGACATATCAGTGAAAATATTGCTGCATGGAACATCTGAAGTTTTCCTGCCTATGTTCTCCTCTAGGACTTTAATGGTGTCACTACTTATATTTACATTTTTATCCACCTTGAATTTACTTTTGTGTGTGGTGTAAGCTGGTAATTGAGTTTCATTTTTTGGGGTGTAGGTGTCCAGCTCTCCCAACACCATTTCTTGAAGAGGCTATTTTTGCTCCATTTTATGCTGCTGCCCACTATGTTCAATATTAATTAACTGTAGAGACTTGGGATTATTTCTGGGCTCTCTGTTCTGTTCCATTGGTCTATGTGCCTGTTTTTATGCCAGTACCAGGCTGTTTTGATGACAGTGGCCTTGTAATACAGTTTGATATCAGGTATTGTGATCCCTCCAGTTTTGTTCTTCTTTCACAACATTGCTGCAGCTATTCAGGGTCATTTATGGTTCCATATAAGATTCTGAAATGTTTGTTCTATATCTATGAAATATGTCATGGGTACTCTAAGAGGGATTGCATTGAATCTATAAATCGCTTTGGGTAGTATGGCCATTTTGATGATGTTAATTCTTCCAATCCATGAGCATGGTACATGCTTCTATTGGTTTGTGTCTTCCTTAATTTCTTTCCTCAGTGCTGTGTAATTTTCTGAGTACAGGTCTTTTACCTCCTTGGTTAGGTTTATTCCTATGTACTTTATTTTTTCTTGCTGCAGTAGCAAATGGGATGTTTTTCCTGATTTCTGTTTCTGCAGTTTCGTTGTTGGTATACAGGAATGCCTTTGATTTCTGAGTATTGACTTTGCTTCCCGCTGTTTTGCCAGGTTCATTTATTAGGTTGAGTAGTTTTTGGGTGGAGTCTATAGGATTTTCCATGTACACTATCATGTCATCTGTAAACAGTGACAGTTTCATTTCCCCCTTTCCAATTTGGATGCCTTTTATTTATTTTTTCTTGTCTGAGTGCTGTGACTAGGACTTCCAATACTATGTTGAATAGGAGTGGTGAGAGAGGGCATCCTTGTTTTGTTCCCGATCTTAGTGGGAAAGCTCTAACTTTTTGCCCATTGAGTATGATGTTGGCTGTAGGTCTCTCATATATGGCATCTATTATGTTGAGGAATGCTCCCTCTATTCCCATTTTGTTGAGGGTTTTTATCATAAATGGGTGCTGTATCTTATCAAATGCTTTTCCCGCATCTATTGATATGATCATGTGATTTTTGTCTTTCGTTTTGTTTATGTGATGTGTTACATTAATTGATTTGCAAATATTGTACCATCCTTGCATGCCTGGGATGAATCCCACTTGGTCATGGTGTATGGTCTTTTGAATGTATTGCTGGATGCATTTGCCAACATTTTGTTGAGGATTTTAGCATCTGTCTTCATGAGCGATATTGGCCTGAAGGTTTCTTTCTTCGTTGTGTCTTTATCTGGTTATGGGATGAGGATGATGCTGGTTTCATAAAAAGACTTTGGGAGTCTTCCATTTTCTTGAATTTTTGGGAATAATCTGTGAAGGATGGGGGTTAGGTCTTCCTTAAATGCTTTGTAGAATTCTCCTGTGAAACCATCTGGTCCAGGGCTTTTGTGAGTTGGGAGTGTTTTGATTACTGCTTCAATTTTGTCTGCTGTTATTGGTCTGTTCAGGCTTCCTGCTTCTTCTTCATTCAGTTTTGGAAGATTATATTTTTCTAGAAATGTGTCCATTTCACCTAGGTTTTCAAATTTCTTGGCATATAGTTCTCCATAGTAATTTCTTACGAACCTTTGTATTTTGGTGGTATCAGTTATAATCTCTCCTCTTTCATTCATGATTGTGTTTATTTGGATCCTCTCTCTTTTTTTCTCAATGAGCCTGATTAAAGGCTTGTTGATATTTTTTATCTTTTCAAGAAACCCGGCCCTGGATTCATTGATCCTTAGAATTGTGCTTTTAGTCTCTGTGTCATTTAACTCTAATCTTATCTTGGTTATTTCCTTCCTTCTACCTGTTCTTGACTGTCTTTGTTGATGTTCCTCCACTTCTTGTAGATGTAGGGTTAGGTTGTTTGAGATGTTTCTATCTTTTTAAGGTAGGCCTGTATTGCTATGAACTTCCCTCTCAGGACTGCCTTTGCTGTGTCCCATAGGTTTTGGGTTGTTGTGAGTTCGTTCTCATTTGTTCCCAGAAACTTTTTGATTTCTTCCTCAATCCCATTCTTGACCCATTCATTGTTTAATAGCATGCTATTCATTCTCCATGATTTTGAGTGTTTTGGGTTTTTTCCTTTGGGGTTGGTTTCTAGTTTCATTGCCTTGTGGTCAGAGAAAATGCTTGATATGGTTTCAATTTTGTTGAATTTGTTGAGGCTTGTTTTGTGTCATATCATGTGGTCTATCTTTGAAAATGTTCCATGTGCATTTGAAAAGAATGTGTATTTTGCTTCTTTGAGAGGAAAGGCTTTCTCTATATATATTAAGTTCATTTGATCTAGGACATTTTTTAATGCTGCAATATCTTTGTTGATATTTTGTTTGGAAGATTTGTCCATTTTTGACAGTGGGGTGTTAAAATCCCCTACTATAATTGTGTTGCTGTCAATATCTTTCTTGAAGTCTTCCAGGATTTTCTTTATGTACTTGGGTGCTCCTGTGTTGGGTGCATGTATATTCACAATAGTTACATCTCCTCGATGGATTCTTCCCTTGAGTATTATGAAGTGACCTTCTGGGTCTCTTTTTATGAAGTTTAGTTTGTCTGATATGAGTAGTGCTTCTCCAGGTTTTTTCCCTGTCTGTTTGCTTGGAAAATTTGTTTCCAGCCCTTCACTTTCTCTCTGTGTAGGTCTTTTGTTCTTAGATATGTTTCTTGTAGGCGGCATATGTGTGAGTCATGATTTCTTATTCATTCAGCTATTCTATGTCTTTTGATTGAAACATTTCATCCTTTTATGTTTAAGGTTATTATTGATAGGTAATTATTCATTGCCATCTTTTGTACCTGTGTTTCTCTTTCTCTCACTGTTTTCCTTCCTTTTCTTAAAGCAGACCCTTTAGCATCTCTTGTACAGCTGGTTTGGAGGAGGTGTATTCCTTTAGACTTCTTTTGTCTGGGAAGCTCCTTATTTGGCCTTCCATCTTAATTGAGAGCCTTGCTGGGTAAAGTAGCCTTGTTTGCAGGCCTGTGGTTCTCATTACTTGGAATATTTCTTGCCAATCCCTTCTGGCTGGTAGCGTTTCCATTGAGAAATCAGCTGCTAGCCTTATCAGGGCTCCCTTGTATGTTACTTCCTTTTTCTCCCTTGCTGCCTTTAAGATTCTCTCTTTGTCTTGGAATTTTGCCATTTTAATTATGATGTGTCTTGAAGTGGGCCTCTTTGGGTTCCTCTTGACTGGGACTCTCTGTGTTTCCTGGATTTGTGTGACTTTCTCTCATCAAATTAGGGAAGGTTTCCTTCATTATTTTTTCAAACAGGTTTTCTATTCCTTGCTCTTCTTATTCTCCTTCTGGTATTCCTATTATACAGATATTGTTACGTTTCATGTTGTCCTGCATTTCTCTTAACCCCTCTTCATTCTTTCTGAGCCTCTTTTCCTTTTCTTGCTCTTTGTGGGTGTTTTTTTCTACTTTGTCCTCCAGCTCGCTGATCCGATCCTGTGCTTCATCCAGTCTGCTTTTCATTCCTTCTACTGTGTTCTTCAGTTCAGAAATTGTATTCTTCATTTCCTCTTGGCCCTTCGTGATGGTTTCTATTTCCTGTTTCATATTGATTTAGTTTGCAGTGAGTCCATTGTAGTTTCCCTGTAGTTTTTAGTAATTCTCTGTGAGCTCATTAAGCTTCCTGATAACAATTGCTTTGAACTCAATATCTGATAGTTGACTTGCCTGTATTTCATGTAGCATTCTTTCTGAGGCTTCCTCCTTTCCTTTAATTTGAGGATTGTTTGTTTGTCTTCCCGTTGTTTGTGAGACTTCTTGATAGCCTCTCTTTCTTAAATTGGTCTGTTTTGACTCCCTGGGTTTATAGTGTCAACTTCTATGGTAGAAGACCTGTGAGATTCCATGGTACAGTCTCCTGGATCTCCTGAGCTTGCTTGTCTTTGGCTGTCCTTTATATTGTCTCTCTGTATGTTCTGTGTTTTGATTGCTGTTGGGTCTTTCTTTGGCGGGTCCGTCCCTCCAGCTGGTTAACTGAGGGTCACTTCGTCCACCACATCTTTTATTTTGTTGTGCAGATGTGGACAGACTGTGTTGAAGCTGGTTCTTCTGTCTGTAAAAGGTTTTGAGTTTTCTCTTATTCTCGTTCAGTTGTTTGTTCTGGGTACTTTCTCCACCATTTAGTTGTATATCCAGATCCGTCCTGGGTTTAGGTTAGTGTGGCTTCCAGTCCCTCCTTCACCTTCTTCTGTTGTTATCTGTTGGTGGTTCCTTTCTCGGTGGGTTTCTTCTTGCAGCAGATGTATCCGTCTTATTTTTCTATGTCCTCTACAATTTTTGGTCTCTAGTCTTCATATATGTTGGATTACTATTGGGTGTTCACTCTGTTCCTCAGAAGATCGGCTCAGTGTTTCACACTGGCATTGGGGGCACTTGACTCCGCTCCCACCTATCTCACTGCCACCTCCCTCTCCCCTACTTTTTAAATCAGGTTTTCTATCCCTTGCTCTTCTTCTTCTTCTGGTATCCCTGTTATACAGATGTCATTACGTTTCATATTGTCTTGCATTTCCTTCAGCCCCTCTTCATTGTTTTGTGTGTTTTTTTCCTTTTCTTGTTCTTTCCTGGCATTCTTTTTCTATCTTGCTCTCCAGCTTCCTGATTCAATCCTCTACATCATGTAGCCTGATTTTAATTCCTTCTGCTGTGTTCTTCAATTCAGGCATTGTATTCTTCCATTCCTCCTGGCCTGTATTGATAATTTCTCTGCCCTTTTTCATGCTGCTGTAGTTTGCAGTAAGTTTCTTGTAGCTTCAATCTAGTTTTTGGTAATTCTGAGTGAGGTCATATAGTTACCTTATAACCATTGTTTTGAACTCAATATCTGATTGTTGCCTTGCCTCTATTTCATTTAGCACTCTTTTTGGGGTTTCCTCCTCTCCTTTTGATTTGGAGTGGTTTCTTTGTCTCTCCATTTAGGGGAGACTCTTCTAGTTTGCTTCTGCTTCTTAAATTAATCTGCTTCGATTCCCTGTCTTTGTGGTGTGAATTTCCATGGTAGGAGACCTGTGGTATTCAGTAGTGCAGTCTTCTTGAACTCCTGAACTTGATGTTTTTGAGATGCCCTTTATGCCCTTTATGTTGGCTCTCTGGATGTAATTGGATATTAAATGTTGTTGGGTTGTTCTTTGGTGGGTCCTTCCCTCGATGTGGCTGACTGAGAGTCACTTCACTCACCACATTTTGTATGCTGTTGGGGATATGCTGCCAGAAGAAAACCATATAGCCCAGGAAAAAAACTCACACCTGCAAAAATAAATCCCACCCATAATCCCACTATCAACAGCAAATGAACCTGTATTAATACAGGTATAAAGAGATTAAGACTATTATAAGAAAGGAGGGAAAATATCAGATGACGTACTGAAAGCAATATGATTTTGAGAGGGTAGAGAGAGGAGCACCAATGAGAGTAGGCAATCAGAGCAATGCAAAAAGAGAAAGTAAAATGTATATCATAAATAAAAAAGGTAATGAAGAAGGTGGAATGAAGTAAGAGAGGAGAAGTGTTTAGTATTAGGTTTGAATGTAAACATTAGGTTTATAGTATAGTACAGTATAGGACTAGTTTTAAACCCAATGTTTAGCTTTAAACATTAAATAAATAAAATAATTGAGACATTGAAAGAAAAAGAAAAAAAGTAAATAAATAATAAAAATGTAGTAACCAAACTGGAGAAAAAGATCCACCACAGCACTATCTATAACAAATAAGCTAAAATTAATATAGGTGGGGTGTGAATAAGAGGGAAAAAGGAAAGAAAGAGTGCTTAAGAGATATCTAGAGGAAAGGGAAGTGATTTTGGGATGATAGAGGGAGAGGTAATACTAAGAGTGAGGAATGAAAACCAGGCTAAGACATGTAAAAATTAAAATTTGAGATGTAAAAAAGAGTAGGAGAGAGTAATGGTAAAATTTGAGATTTGAAATACAAAATTAGTGAAGATCTAGAGATAAAATTGAAAAAATGCAGTAACTACCCTACGCACAACCAATGAGCAAAGATTGCTAAAGGTGGAGAGAGAACGTGGGTATCTCTCTCCAGGAAAAAACAAGTGTGAGCTAACCCTTGACAATAAAATTGGTTTTGAGAGGCTGGATAGGGGAGAAATAGTAAGAGTGCAGAATGGAAACAAGTTGTAGTGAGTGAAAAAGCAAAATTTAAAATGAAAATATTAAGAGGAAATAGAAAGGTAGTATGGGGTAAGAGAAGGGAGGAGCCAAATATATGAATTGAAATAAACTATAATATAAAATCTAGCAACTTAATATGCACAAACTTGGTGGATAAGAAATTAATGTTAAAAACCTATGCAGGAAAGAAAATATCACAAATCATGGGGAAGACCATGGTGCATTTCATCTTGTTATCATCTAGTATTTACCAATGTTCTTTCTTTCTGGATCCTCCTCTGGTGATGTCTGACGGTGATCCTGTCTGGCCTTAGGCAGCCTGTTCAAGCCTACCAGGGATCTACTATCTGTGGCTGACTCCTTCAATTGTTAATCTAGTCACTTTGCACTCATCAGTCAGGCTTAAGCACTACAGGGTGGGGCAGAATCCCTCCTGGGGTGGGGGCTATTGCTTCTCAGGCTGCTGCCACTTGGAAGAGAGTGGTCTGCTGGAGCCCAATGGCTGCCGCAGCCCAATGGCTGCTGCATTATGGGGGATGACTCAGCACCGGGAGCCTTGTGGCTACTCTCTCAGTTCTCTCCCCAAAGCCTCGAGTTCCCAGTATCTCTTCAAGCATCTCTAGTCCACTCTGATCCCCCTTTGCCTAATCCCAGGGTTAAGTGGCTGCAAATGAAAATTTATGTGTTGGCCCTTTAAATGGCTCTTCGGTTCTCCGGCTACCATCCCTGGCAGAGAACAACCCTACCACTTTTCACAGCTGGATGTTATGTGTACTTTTTAGGCTCTGGTGCTTTAGGCTGGGGACCTCACATTAGGGTTTAGACCCCACACTTCTCAGGAGGATCCAACTGGCTGCTTAAATACCCCTTCAGCACTTCAGCTGCACCCTGTGGGCACTCAACCAGCCCTCTGGCCTCTCCACCATACTCACAACCAGTCACATTGTGCTCAAGATGTTTCTTATGTCTGTGGTTATAAGGCTTCTCTCTCAGTGTTCAGTTGTTTGTTCCGGATGATTTCTCCACAATTTAGTTGTAATTCCAGATTGGTCCTGGGCAGTTAGTGTAACTTGCACTTGCTCCTCTACCATTTTTGATCTCCCCTAGCATTTCTTTTTAATTTAAAAAGAAATTAATCTTGTTTGCGTTTTTTTGTTTGTGAGTGTATGATCATTTCTTGTGCAGTAATCACAAATGAGATCACCTCCAAAGTAGATAATGACTGAAATTTGTAATCAGTGTTAGAGCAGAGAAGCATTTTGCCAAGGTGGTTGTCAGGACTACTGGATAGTTTCAGCCCTTAAACCATAAAATGAGGGAATGACTAGAGGCCTTATTCTTTATATTAGTGTTAATTGATTCTTCAGTTTGGCCATTGTCTCACTGACCCCTGGTGGGAGGGTATGTAAGAAAAACCCTGGGCTAGAATGTCCGGAACACAAGGAGAGAGCTAAAGCCAATGGGGACAGTGTCACTAACAAGATTGCATAGAAAAAACTGACCAAGTACTCATGAAAAGGACTGTGAAGAGCAGGTAGCTTTTCCCCAGCAGGAAATCAAAGCACTGTGGTTGGAGGCAACACTCACACCTGAGACAAGGTGACTCATCTTTTGCAAGAGGACAATGAGAGATGCAACGGAAGGGTTTTATTCCCTCTGATAGCATCATCAGTGTGACACTTGGCTTATAAAGTGCCATGAGATTGCTACTTCATATTAATATTATGGTCTAGGCTCTAAAGAGCTTCTCTTTTTCTTCTTAAAATGTGACCAATTTTTTTTTTTTTAATACAAAAGAGAAAGCAACTGGCATTAAGCAGGGAAGAGGCCTGTGAATTTCCTTGATGTGGAGGGGAATGCAAGATCAGCTGGGAATGGGTGCTGCAATGCCAGTCCATGGGATTGTGTTGTAGTCTTAATTCTATTGCCACCTCCTTCTGTGACCTTGGGCAAGTCCCTTAACCTCTTATTGCTTCATTTGCCACATTTTTAAAGCAAGGGGTTTGAACAAAATGGTTTTATTGCTTCTTCTGGCTTTAAGTGTTCTGTGACAGTTGTCTCCTAAACCAAAGCTTGTGCAGATTCAGGTTGGCAGCTCATCTTATTCCCCTACCTCAAATATGAAGAAAAATATGAGATTACAACAGTTTTAGACTAACATCTCTCCTATGATATTCTCTTTGGAGTTATATTAGAAAGAGATGATTTTGGGATTTATACCATAATTTACTATCCACAAATGATAATTTATTCTTTCTATTTCTGTCCTGGGCTTTGTAGTTATCATCAAGGTCTGACTTTATATTCATAATAATAATGGGGAGGAATGCTTTTTATTCCTCGTTATTATTTTCTTTACTCTGCAATTAATTTTCTTAACTTCCTATCTCATCTCATAAAACAATGAACACTTTCCAATTTACTGAAACAGTTGTTCTGTAGAAGGCCAACATGCTCCAGTGATTCTCAGTATTGTTAATATCTTCATCGACCTTAGAAAGAAGAGTTTGCTTGTATGTGAGTGCTGTGTGTTAGTGTTCACACATCCACATGGAGTTGAGAAACATGAATTAAGCCAAGAAATGATTAGGTGGCTGGCTTCAAAGAGAACATTTTTAGATTCTATCTGGAACACATTTTATTAAAATTGCAACAAACTTTATAAAATCAGATGTATGGTTCATTAAGGGAACATTACCTTACAATTATGATTAATTAGATTAAACTTATGAAAGTGTGTTATTTATTCAAATCAAAAGGGTGGGGGAAGATGATGGATGATGAAAGAGTGTGATAAATGAAGAAAGCAGCTGAACTAAATTGAATGTGTATTCATCCGTTTTCACTTCATAACTAATGATAAATTGAGCATGTCACATTTAACAATACATGTTTGGGCTTAAGCACACAGTTTCAGCTCCTGTTCGCTAATGCCTTCTGATAGGTAGTTGAGACCAAAAACTGAAATTTTAGCTCCAGGACTTTTGTCTGTTTACATCTTTCCTTGGAAAGCACAATGGATGCCTAGTTAAAAGAATTTATGGACTTTATTTTTTCATATAACAAAAACTGTACTTCCTCAGTTCGTATTGTTAGATTATTTTAAACCATGGGATTTACCTTATTTTCCCCCAAATTGATGTTTCCCCCCCATTTGCAGGCCCAATCAGGTGGCAGAGGTAGAAAGCACCCAGAATTATAGAAATATCTGTCTCCTCTTTCCCTCCCTCCAAAATGCAGCCGTATTTACCTTGGCAATCGATTGGAAGAAACACCCTGAAAAACTCATTAGACAGTCTGGGAGATTTGAAAGTGAGGGGCAAATATTAAACAGGTTAAATCAGTTTCTTGAAATCTCAAGTTTTCCAATATTTTAAATCACATTGTTGTTTCTTAAGTACAATCTGAGATTTACGAGGCTGGTGTTGGGGTAAGGGAGAAAGTATGTGGAAAATATTTCCAGTTAGGCTGAAATTAGAAAAGTTTGCCACACAGAGTCAAGAATGGTTTATAAAAATAACCCATTTTTGCTAGAAAAGTTCAGGAGCGTTATGATATAGGATCTGACACACAAGCAGTATTTCCGCGCTCTTTAATTCTCACTGAAATTGGATTAAGACAATTTGAAGAGAGTGATCGTTTCTGAAAAGGTTACCCAACTTGTTTTTTGTTTTTTAAAATGATTTTGGTAAGGTTTCTAGTCAGTTTTGATTTTCTATACCTCATCTCTAAGCCCTACTTCAAAATATATTTAAGCATTTCTAGCTAAATATTTTCAGGAACAATGAGGCTTTTAAGGGACTGAATCTTTTTTTAGATACTGTTCAGAATATCCGTTGCTTGGGCTGTACACATAGATGTGACTTTGGGGCAAGAATTACCCTGTTCCTCAGAGCAGGGGAGGTATTCTGAAAGACAGAAGGTAGGACAAACTGGGGTCATTAAGGCGCCGTGAAGGGAATGAATGGTGATGTTGTCAGAAGTAGTTATTCAGTGTTAATTATATGGCTGTGGTTCTCAATGGGCTGTGGGTGAGGGGTGGGAGGTAGTGTTAGGGTGGTGTTGGCAATTTTGCCCCACAGGGGATATTTGGTAATGTCTGGAGACATTTTGGTTGTCACAACTTTTGGGAAGGGGTGTTACTAGTATCTAGTGAGTAAAGACTAGGGGGTGCTGCTAAACATCCTACTATACTCAGAACAGCCCCTCTCAACAAAAAAATTACTCCAATTACCTGTTGAGCGATAAGGCTGAACAACTCTGCCCTAGGGTAAGGCATGAATTTAAAGAACAGCAAATGAGTAAGGGAAGATGAGATTTTGAGTGAATTACAAGGGTGACAAAAATAATTCTAAATATATTCTTAAACCAAACAACAAACGTATCAGCCAATACTATGTGAAATAAACCCTAAATTCAATAACTTGACTTTAACACAACTTTAAGTAGAATATAGAATAAATTGAATTGGTTTTGGATCCTAACCAAAGTGATTTGATTCCTGACATATCAAGATAATTTTGCTCTGTCTAAATCTTTTCCACAGCATATTCCCTTGGGAGTTCATTCATTAAATTACAGTGAGGTTTTCAGGAGGTGTTATAAGCTCTCCTTTTCCATGGAGATGAATTGGAGGGTTAGTCTTTGGTCTTCTGGTTAAATTAAGAATAGAACAGGAACCAGAATTCAACTTTCCTGAATGTGTTGCTTGGTTCTCTAAGTTAAACCACTTCTCTTTTCCAGTCCAGCATGCTACTTCCCTTCTTGTGAGGAGATCATCTTTATTAATGGCAAATTTTCTTGGAATAGGTACTTGTTTCTGAGTGAGTTATTAGGAAACCTAAAGCACTGTTAATGAAGAGTTAAAATTTGTTTTCAATTAATAAAGCTGATTATTAAACTAAAAAAAAAGAAGGAATATACAGACAGTGAGGGAAGGTGGTAAAGGCTTGAATCATGCTAAACTATTCAAAAGCGGTGTTTAGAGGAGGAAACTGTCATATATGTCTGAATTCTGACATGAAAGTACATCTCAGATCCAGGACAATTCATCTCTCAGGGTTTCTGTGGGAAGAATGTTTACTCAGCTGTGAGAAGAGAGCTTCAGTGAACATCCAAGGTAATGAAAGTTTGATAATACTCAATATTCTGGAAATAACCCTGAATCAAGTAGGTTCTCAGTGTCACAATGAAAAATGATAAAGAACCTTGAGAAAACTTCCTGGGGAACAGAAAGCAACACATGTCAGTGGAGTTTTCTGACTGGGAGGTAAGTGTCTTGTCTTTGTTAAGAAGAAGAAAGAACATGTTCAATTCTCCTTTTGGTTTCATTTTATTTTGATATTATTGTGGCAAAATATACATAACATAGAGTTCACCTTTTTAACCATTTTAAATGTACAATTTAGTGGCATTACTGGCTCTGGCTGGATAGCTCAGTTGGTTAGAGCGTCATCCCAATATGCTAAGGTTGTAGTTCGATCCCCAGTCAGGGCATATACAAGAAGCAACCAATGAATGCATAAATAAGTGGAACAATAAATAGATATCTTTTCCTCTCTCTCTAAAATCAATAAAAAAATTTAGTGGCATTACAAATATTCAAAATGTATGTATCCATTTTCAAAACTTTTTGTCACTGGAAACGGAAACTCTGTACCCATTAAGCAAAGGGCAACTTTCCCCATCCCTTGGCAACCTCTAGTCTGCTTTCTGTCACTATGATTTTTGCCTATTCTAGATACTTGTATAAGTGGAATCAAGCAATGTTCGCCCTTCTGTATCTGGCTACAGTTCCCTTTTGCATTCTTAGTGCTTAGTTAATGCCAGCAAGAAAGGTACTTGACAAATAGATATGGAATAAATGGAAGCCTTAGTTGGAAGATGGGAATAGCATAAACCTTCAGGGTTTAACACATTAAATTTTTTTTTGTTTAGTAATAATAATGACAAAGCCTTGTATTTGAATAGTGCTTAATGTTTCTTCAAAGAACTTTGATAATTTCATTTCATCTGATGCTTGATTGTTTGGGGGAAAAATGCCACTCTTAAGTTTAGATTTAAGTAAAACATGTATCTACCATCATGTTAATTTTTGTAGCTTAATTGTACTTAGAAACATTTTAATTTGCTCCTCCTGAGAATAACCCCATGTAATAGGCTGCTCTGGGGATGCGAATAAAATGTAGGCTTCATAATCATTTATTGATAAGGTTCAGGCCCACCTTTCCCAAGAAGGAAATTGAAGCTTACAATATTAAGTCAAGGTCCCATGGGAAATTAACAGCAGACCCAGAATTAGAATTCACAGCCTTCAGGTCCCCAAGGCTGCACTGTGCTGAGCTGCCCACCAAACACAACCCTCCTTTTCCCATGCGTCTATTCCCAGTAATCTCTAATGGTGCCTACAAAGCATGAAGCAAAAGTAACCATTCTTCTGTGAATTCTCCCACCAGCACAAACAGTGCAAATTGTTTTCTTTTGGGGTCAGAGCTTTGCCACCTGCTATTTCAGACTCTGTGGAAAGCTGAAATACATCATTTGAGGGGTTATACACTTTATCTCACCCGTTACTGACTAGTCCTGACTTTTCCCTGGGAGATCAGCTTCCTCTCCTGCCTGTGGTTGCCTCCAGGGTCCTTGTTCTCCTGTTAAGCACCAGGTGCCTTCAGGAGACCTGAGGGGACATTTTGCTCCACTTACAGATGCAGTCAAAAGGAAAGGTTAGGCAATTAAACTAATGCCCTCTTCATTGCCAACTTTATTTGTCCCTGTTTCTATGATCCCATATTTTTGTACAGCCTGTGGTTTGACATAGCCTCATTGCACTTCCCCTCTGATATTGTCTCATAAAACTCTCTGTCAGTAATATAATTGCTTGACCAGCTTTCCAGGTTATGTATCCCCCTCCCCCACCCCAAAGCATATCGGTAGAAAAAGCATTTAAGCCTGACACTGTGACTTTCCTGGGCTAAGTTCCGTCCTTTTATCACAGAAATGCTTTCAAGTATGCACTGTAGTGCACTTACTTTTTTTCTTAATATAACTTCCATCCCACTTTCCCCATCTGCTTGCCAAAGGAAGAAAATAGACTTGTCTGCCTGGAATAATCAAATGAGACTGTGATAGGAAGAATAAGTCAGGGAATAGTAAGTAGCTAATTTACTGAGGACAATACAATCATTCCAATTCAGAGTTTTTAAATTGAAAGACTTTGGGAAAAACAAGTTTTAAAAGCCAAGGAGATATATGGGCCTTAGTAGGGACACTGATTTGGAATTGGAGCAGAGAAGCAGGAGAAAGGATGAAAGCATGAATGAAGTAGTGTAGGGCAAGGTTTTGTCTATATACAATGTAACTTTCGGACATATCAGTAGAATTTAGGTGATAATTTAGGGATATCATGTTGATTGCCTGGCCCCTCTTGTCTTAGTTTGGCTCCCAAGAGGCAGCTTCCTTATAATTCCTGGGACTCATACAAGAGGATCTTGCATCAGCTGCATTCCCCACAAAATCCTGAAGATTGTGATTTAGAATTTATGTTATGTCTTTAATCCAGACTCTTTTTATTCTCATTGATAGTATTTTTTGGACTCCACTGAGTCTCTTTTAAGATCCCCAGCCAGGCTAATCTTCAGAATCATCTAGAAAGTCACGCACACACACACACACACACACACGCCATACCACCATGTGATATCACACACGTATATCCAAACACATGCACAGATTCCCTAACCTCACCCTGGTGACTTTGACTCATTTGATCTTGGGTGGGGCTTAGGAATCCATATCTAAAAAACATTCTCCAGGTCATGCTAATGATCAAACACATTTGGAAGTGTCTCTCTAAGATCATTTTTACCATTTGTTAATTGGATGTCCTGCCAATATGTGTCCCTCACCCAGTCTATAATCTTCCAGGGTTAGTGTTTTAAAATGATTGAATCACAGTAATTGAATCACACAGCTGTTTAAAAGCCTGTTTTCCCTGTTTCCTGTTTCAAGGATAAAATTCAGACTTGGTTTACTGTGTTGAGAACTTTACAGTGCCATTACTGTCAGTCTTTCTAGCTTTCTGTCCTGTTACTCTCCTTCATGCACCTGATAATCTGAATGAACTTTTCACTGGCTCCAGCACATCTGCACATTTGGATCCCAAGGATTTACTAATGGCATTTCTTTGCTTAAAATGTCTCCCCAGTTTCTTCTTCATATTGAAGCAAAACTTCCCTCAAAGAGCACCTCTTGCATGAAGCCTTTCTTGATTAAGCCAGACATTATTAGCTGCTCTCTGTGATTCTGAAGTAACTTAGGCATACCATTAAAAACAACATTCATCAGATTGTATGGTAATTTTTCTTTACTAGATTGGAGGTTATTGGGTGTTCAAGACTATTTTATACATCCTGTTGTTTCTAAGCCTAGCACAGTGTCTGTAAAATAGTAGTTCTAAGAATTGTGTATGCACAGTGGTGAAGTAGGTAAACATGGCTCACCACCTCACACAACCACACCAAAAATACAACTAAACTACAGAAAAATCATTATTTAGAACTGCCAGAAATCAAGCTGAATAGAAGTCCTACAACTATGGAATTAAAGAAGAAATCACACTGAGACTGGTAGGAGGGGCAGAGATGCAGAATGGGCTGTTCTCACACCCACATATGGCAGATAAAGATTGTGAGGGTTATCTTGGGCCCCCAGATGTGAGGGCCCCCAGCCCAGGGTTTTAGTGTCAGGAAGATAAGTCCCCATAACTTCTGGCTGCAAAAACCAGTGGGGATCAAAGCTGAGGAAGATACAAACTGCTGGAGTCTCAGGCAGTTCCTCTTAAAGAGCCCAACATAGACTTACTTGGACTCACTTCTACTGAGCGCTAATGCTGGGGCAGCAGCTTGAGGAGCACCAGAGGCATATGGAGAGAAACTGAAGTGCCTGGCATCAAGGTGAGAGATGGGGGGCAGCTTTCTCCTAAACAAAAGTGCTGACAGAGGCCATTGTTCATTTTCTGAGCCCACCCCCAGCAGACCTGGCAGGCTGGAACCAATGAGTCTCCATCAACCTGACTCACAAAGTTTGCCCTACCCTAGTGATTCCCTGAGGCCCTGCACCACCCAACTTTTGAGCTGACCCAAGCTGTTTCTATTGGCTTTTCTGTATGAATGGCTTGTCCTGGTTCATGCTTCAGATTTTCCAAAATTCTTTCAAACAAGCAGCATCTGCCCTCAGTGAGCCTCATACTTCTTGCCAAGTGGCCCTAAGCCTGACACTAGCAGCACCTGGCCTTGGTTCATAGCTTGGCCTTACTTGGGCATATCCAAGCCCAGTACAAGTAGCAGCCATCTGCAGATCACTTTGCAGTTTATGCCAGTGTCCCTGGATAGATCACAGGCAGTGGCTGACCTTGGCCCGCACCTCTTGAAGGCCCCAGAGCCTTCACAGTCAGTGGGCAGCTGTGGACTGTTGAGAGCTGTGAAAGAGAGCTAGGCAATTATAGGCATTGCTAAGCAGAAAACCTCTTGAAGGTCACCAGAATAGATAGGGGAAAGAAACAACATTGTCGGCCAAAGTAAAGGTAAACAATATGTGATTTGCAGAGGGCCCTGAGTTACAGCCAATTAGTTAGAGGGCCATAAAACTTTAGGCGCCAGACTCATCTCAGGTTTGGACCCTTTAAACTGAGGGTACAAATTAAGTGGGACAGGTGGTTCTTATCGACAGGAGACAGGGTTTCAAAAGAAAGTTTTAACATCTGGTTAATGTTCCTCCAGAGCTCAGAGCTATGCAGAGATAACAGCAACTCCCGCTTTTGTAACTTGCTTGCTTGCTTCTCACTGTATAAAAGAGCTAGCCTGTGAGCGTTCGGCGCGGCTCTCATCTGCAGCTCTTCTGAGCAAGTGTCTCCGGGACACATCGAGAGTCCGCCCCTGCGCAGGTTAAAAGAGTTGGCCATTAAAGTAACATCTCTGTAAACGTCCTGAAAGTCTCCGAACGTCTGTTTCTTGCGTCAGTGGGTGCAACATGGACCATGTTGGAACATCACCCAATCACCTCCATAAATGATACACTCAAGGGGCAGACTCAGTGGACACCAGAGCCCTGATGACGTAAGTCCTGCTCTGTGGAGTGGGCCCCTGCACAGCTGAACCTCCATGGTGGTTGAAGGTTTGTGGTCAGTAGTCACAGCCAGTTCCTGCAGCTGATTGACCTGGGTAAGTCCCTCCCATTGACCTGCCAACATAAATAAAGGCTCAGTTGCAAGAGGAGGGGATACAAAGACCACATAGTAAGTGCACCTTGAATATCTAGCTTGGGTGATAGGGGAGGCTGTGCCAGTAGACCTTTCAGGATCCCTACCACATTAGGCCACCTACCAAACCAGGGAGTTATAGCAGCTCTAACTAATACATAGAAACAAACACAGGGAGGCTGCCAATGTGAGGAGACAAATAAACATGGCACAAATAAAATAACAGAATAAAACTCCAGAAAAAGAATGAAACAAAATGGAGATAAGCACTCTATCAAATGCATAGTTCAAAATGCTAGTTATTAGGATGCTCAATGAACTTAGGGGAAGAGCAGATGAACTCAAAGAGAACAACAACACAAAAAAGACATGGAAACCATAAAAAAGAATCAGCAATGAAAGATACACTAACTAAAATGAAGAACAATTTACAGGGAATCAATAGTAGAGTGGATTAAAGAACAAACTGACAGTAACCAGAGTGGGAGGGGGGGATAATGGGGGAAAAAGGGAGAAGGGTTTTCAGGAACATGTATAAAGGACACATGGACAAAACCAAAGAGGGTAGGATCAAGGGTGAGAAGTGGGGATGGCTGGGGTTGGGGGGTGTGGTGGGGGGAAAATGGAGACACCTGTACCTGAACAATAAAAAATGAAGAAAAAAAAACCCAGTAGAGTGAATGAAGTCAAGAATCAAATCAGAACAGCAAGAGGAAAAAAGAATTCCCCCCAAATGAGGACAGTGTAAGGAGCCTCTGGGACAACTTCAAACATAGCAACATTTGCATCATGGGAGTGTTGGAAGGAGAGGAGAGAGAACAATAAATTGAAAAGTTATTTGAAAAAATAATGAAAGAAAACTTCCCTAACTTGGGGAAGAAAATAGACATACAAGTCCAGAATGCACAGAGAGTCCCAAACAAGATGAACCCAAAGAGGCCCACACAAGACACATCATAATTAAAATGCCAAAGGTTAAAGACAAAGAGAATCTTAAAAGCAACAAGAGAAAAGCAGTAGTTACCTACCAGAGAACTCCCATGTGACTGTCAGCTGATTTCTCAACAGAATCTTTGCAGGCCAGAAAGGATTGGCGATAAATATTCAAAGTGATGAAAAGCAAGGACCTGCAACCAAGATTACCCAGAAAAGCTTTTATATTTGAAGTAAGATAAAGAGCTTTACAGACAAGAAAAAGCTAAAGGATTTTATTACTACCAAACCAGTATTATGTGAAATGTTGAAGGGTCATCTTTAAGAAGAATATCAAAAATATGAACAATAAAATGGCAATAAATACATATCTATCAATAATTGAATCTAAAAAACAAAATAAATGGACAAACACGACAGAATCATAGATACAGGGATGGTTTCCAGGTGGGAAGGGCATGGGGGGGGTGGGTGAAAAAGGAGAGGGGGTTAAGAAGTACAAGCGTGTTGTTACAGAATAGTCATGGGGATGTAAAATACAGCAGGGTATATAATAGCCAAAGATATATTCATGTGGCGATTGCCTGAATAAGTGGGAGGTGTTAAGGGGAGCAAAGAGGGAAAAATGGGACAACTGTTATAGCAGAAACAATAAAATTAATTTAAATTAAGAAAAAGGATTGTATATGGAATGAATGAATGAAACAGCACCTCTTTTATAGTGTGGTAAGAAACTTGGCTTTGGTCCCAGATTAACTGGTTTGGTTCTTGACTGTGCTGCTCATTAGCTGTATGACTTTGGCCAAATCACTCACCTCTCTGTGCTTCAATTTCTTCATACATTATTATTATTATTGTCATTATTATTATTTTTGTATAGTGGTGGAGGATTAAAGTGATATTATCAGAGGGTTTTGGTGAAAATAGGATACAGGGTCTCCTTTGTGACCTTGGGCAAATCACATGACTGCTGTATAAAATGGTGATTTAAAACCTTGTTTGCACCACAGGTATGTAATAACAATCAGAAATAACAATAGTTATCACTTATTGAGCACTTCTCAGGTGCCAGGTTCTCTCCAAGCATTTACACATTATTTCATTTGATTCTCTAACACTGCTATGAAGCAAATATCCTCATATCTTTCTTTTACTGATGAGGAAATTGAATCACTTGCCCGTAAGCACGAAGCTACCAGGAATAGGGCCAGGATTTGGACCCAGGCCTGTCTAGGTCCAAAATTGTACACAGACCTATTGCGTAAAACTGGACCTCAAATAAGATAACAGTGCACATGAAAGACTGTACTAATTACATGGGTTGAAATAACTTGATCACATTGCTTTTGCTTAATGCTTTATTATTGTTTTTCAAAATTGGCTTTTTTGAGACCTTTCTATTTCCATATAAATGTCAGTATAAGCTTGTTAATTTCTGCAAAAATCTTGCTGAGAATTTTGTAGGAATTGTATTACATCTATACACCAATTTAAGGAGAATTGACTTCTTTAGTATATTGAGTCTTCCAATCCATGAACACAGTTTATCTTTCTAAGTATTTAGGTCTCTTTGATTTCTTTTGTCAGCATTTTATGATTTTCATCATATAGAGCTTGTAAAATTTTTAAAAGATTTAATAGCTAAGTATTTTATTTTCTTTGGAGTAATTGTATTATAAATGGTACTGAGTTTTGTATTTAATTTTCCAATTATCTGTTATCAGTATTTAGAAATGCGGTTGATCTTGTGTCCTGTGACCATACTGAACTCACAGATTAGTTCTGGGGGTTGTTTTCTAGATTCTCTGGGATTTTCTAATAGACACTTGTCATTTGCAGACAAAATAGCTTTATTTATTCTTTTCCATTTTTTTTGCCTTTTCTTTCTTTTTTGCTTTTATTGCAATGACTAAAACATCCACTATTTCAAATACGAATGTCTTGAATTGAATATTTTGGTGAGAGTAGTTATCCTTGTCCTGTTCTGAATTTTGAGGGAAAGCATTTAGTCTTTCACTGTTAAGTATAATGTTAACTCTGAGGTTTTTGGAGATGTTCTTTATGCTTAATTTCCTGAGCCTAGCATCAGGCTTGGCTTGTGCTAAACTCAAGGCACGTGATTCAATCTGTGTGGAACAGAAAAACTTTCTATACCTGAAATAAATTCCACTTGGTGATAGTGTATTATTATTGGATTTTATTTACTAATGTTTTGTTAGGACTTTGGTGTTATAGTTCATGAGAATTATTGGTCTTTAGTTTTCTTTTTTGTACTATCTTTGTCTGATTTGATTATCAGGGTAATACTGGCCCGATAACGAGTTAGAAATTTTGCTCCCTCTTCATTTTTCTGGAAGAGATTGTGTCAAATTAGTGTTAACTTTTTAATGTTTAGTAAAATTCTAGAGAAATCATGGTGATCTGAAGATTTCTTTTTTAAGAGTCTTAAAACCTTCAATCTGAGTTCTTTGTGATTACAAGACTTTTAGTTGTCTATTTCATGTTAGCTGGTTTTTGGTAGTTTTAATGGCTGCAAGATCTGATGTGATATCCCATTTCATTTTTATGCTTTCTTTTCTCATTAAGCATATTTGGGCGGTTTGTTTAAAAACTTTTATTTTTTTCTCCCCATGTAGGCCTTAATTCAAAGTGGACATTTGATTTTTTAAATTGTTAAAAGGCAGCAGCTGGTTAAAGTAGGAGAGGAGTGTTGGGAATCGTAATTGCTGACTGGTCTATCTCACTTCCACCTGCCCTTACACTGTGCAGTTTGACAACCACTAGCACCGGTCATGCATTACATATTGTCTGCACTGTGAGTTTCAGACCCAGGGAACTCTCATTATCATTGAAACTATGCTGAACAAGATTAGATTACTTTTCATGAAACATTTCCAGAATTCAGGATTGTGTTATATCCCAGGATTATTACTATGAACAAATATCACTGTGTTTTATAAAGACAAGAAGGTATGGATTTGAGAGAGTCTGTTCTGACTCTGCCATGTGCATAGTATATTACTTAGATGCCCTCTGCAGCAATCTTGTCCCTGGAAGGTATAATTGGATTATGGCCCCAGTCAATTCCATTGTTTGTGAAAGTTAAAGTTCTTCCCTTATTTCAGCTGATTTCTGGGTTTAAAATGGTCTAGACCTTGGTTCATAAAGTTGTGTTTACCACACCTAAATTTTCTTGTTAAAAATTTAGAAGCAAGGCAAAGAGTGGGTGGTATGGGCTTTCAGTGTTCTGTCAGAGTATAGTGTATAGGCCACATTGGTAATTTGATCTTTTAGGGCAGAGGGCAAACTTTTCCTTAAAGGGTCACAATGTAACTATTTTAGACTTGCAGGCTGTACACTCTCTGTCACAAGTACTCTGTTCTGGCTTGAAAGCAGCCAGAGGAAATATTTAGCCAAATGGGTATGGCTATGTTCCAAAAAAAACTTTATTTATAAAACCAGGTGGCTAGCCTGCAGGCCATGGTTCTGTCATCTTCTCAAAGGTGAGTGCATCAGTATAATTTTTCTGCAGGTATCTGTCCAATTTTCCTAACACCATTTATTGAATAAACTATCTTTAGCCCATTGTATATGCTTGCTTCCTCTGTTGGTGATTAATTGACTATAAAGGTGTGGGTTCATTTCTGAGCTCTCCATTCTGTTCCATTGATCTATGTGTCTGTTTTTATGCCAGTATCAGGCTGTTTTGATTACTATGGCCTTATAGTATAGTTTCATATTAGGTAACATGATTAATCCAACTTTGTTCTTCTTTCTCAGGATTGCTGTTGCTGTGTTGGGCCTTTTGTGGTTCCATATAAATTTTTGAAATATTTGTTCTAGTTCTATGAAATATGTCATTGGAATCTTGATAGGAATTGCATTGAATCTATAAATTGCTTTGGGTAATATGGACATTTTAATGACGATAATTCTTCCTATCCATGAACACAGTATGTGCTTCCATTTATTTGTAACTTCTTCAATTTCTTTTTTCAGGGTCTTACAATTTTCGCAGCACAGGTCTTTTACCTTGGTTAGGTTTATTCCTAGGTATTTTATTCTTTTTGTAGCAATTGTGAATGAGATTGTTTACTTAATTTCCCTTTCTGTTAGTTCATTATTGGCATTTAAAAATGCAACTGATGTCTGGATGTTAATTTTGTATCCTGCTACTTTGAAGAATTCATTTATCAGTTCTAGTAGTTTCTTGGTGGAACCTTTGGGGTTCTCTACGTACAATATCATGTAATCTGTAAATAAAGACAGTTTTACTTCTTCCTTTCAAATTAGGATGCTTTTTTTTCCTTCTTTTTGTCTGATTGCTGTGGCCAGGACTTTCAGTAGTATTTTGAATAAGAGAGGTAAAAGTGGACATCACTGTTTTGTTCCCAATCTTAAGGGGGATGCTTGTAGTTTTTGCTTGTTCAGTGTGAATCTGGCAGTGGGTTTGTCATATATGGCCTCTGGATCATCTTCTTACACCACACACACAAGAATAAATTCAAAATGAATCAAAGACTTAAATGTTAGACCCCAAAACCATAAAAATCCTAGATGAAAATATAGGTAGGAAAATCTCAGACATTGCTTCTAGCAATTTTTTTTTAATCAGATTTATCTTCTGAGGCAAGGGAAATGAAAAAAACAAACAAATGGTATTACATCAAAAAAAAGTTTTTGCACAGCAAAATAAATCATCAACAAAACAAAAAGACAATCCACAGAATGGGAGAACATATTCACTGACACATCTGGTAAGGGGTTAATGTCCAAAATTTATAAAGAACTTACAAAACTCAACACCAGAAAAACAAACAACCCAATTAAAAAAATGGGAAAGGGCCTGAATAGTCACTTCTCCAAGGAAGACATACAGATGGTCAATAAACATATGAAAAGATGCTCAATGTACAATGCAGATTGGTGCAGGCACTGTAAAAAGCAGTACAGAGATAGCTTTAAAAATGGATCTGCCATTTGACCCAGTGAACCCACTTCTAGGAATATATCTGAAGGAACCCAAAGCATGAATTCTTTTTAAAAATATATTTATTGATTATGCTATTACAGTTGTCCCATTTCCCCCCCTTCACTCCACTCCATCCTGCCCACCCCCTCCCTCCCACATTCCCCCCTCCCCCCATAGTTCATGTCCATGGGTCATACTTATAAGTTCTTTGGCTTCTACCTTTCCTATACTATTGTTACCCTCCCCCTGTCTATTTTCTACCTACCATTTATGCTACTTATTCTCTGTACCTTTCCCCCCTCTCTCCCCCTCCCACTCCCCTGTTGATAACCCTCCATGTGATTTCCATTTCTGTGGTTCTGTTTCTGTTCTAGTTGTTTGCTTAGTTTTCTTTTGTTTTGGTTTTAGGTGTGTTTGTTAATAACTGTGAGTTTGCTGTCATTCTTACTGTTCATATTTTTTATCTTCTTTTTCTTAGGTAACTCCCTTTAACATTTGACATAATAAGGGCTTGGTGATGAAGAACTCCTTGAACTTCACCTTATCTGAGAAGCACTTTATCTGCCCTTCCATTCTAAATGATAGCTTTGCTGGGTAGAGTAATCTTGGATGTAGGTCCTTGCCTTTCATCACTTTGAATACTCCTTGCCAGCCCCTTCTTGCATGTAAGGTCTCTTTTGAGAAATCAGCTGACAGTCATATGGGAACTCCTTTGTAGGTAACTGTGTCCTTATTTCTTGCTGCTTCTAAGATTCCCTCCTTCTGTTTCATCTTGGGTAATGTAATTATGATGTGCCTTGGTGTGTTCCTCCTTGGGTCCAGCTTCTTTGGGACTCTCTGAGCTTCCTGGACTTCCTAGAAGTCTATTTCCTTTGCCAGATTAGGGTAGTTCTCCTTCATTATTTGTTCAAATAAGTTTTCAATGTCTTGCTCTTCCTCTTCTCCTTCTGGCACCCCTATGATTTGGATGTTGGAATGTTTAAAGATGTCCTGGAGGTTCCCAAGCCTCTGCTCATTTTTCTGAATTCTTGTTGCTTCATTCTTTTCTGGTTGGATGTTTCTTTCTTCCTTCTGGTCCACACCATTGATTTGAGTCCCAGTTCCCTTCCCATCACTATTGGTTCCCTGTACATTTTCCTTTGCTTCTCTTAGCATAGCCTTCACTTTTTCATCTAATTTGTGACCAAATTCAACCAATTCTGTGAGCATCCTGATTACCAGTGTTTTGAAGTTTTGAACTGTTCATCTGATAGGTTGGCTATCTGTTCGCTGCTTAGTTGAATTATTTCTAGAGCTTTGATCTGTTCTTTCATTTGGGCCATTTTTTTTTTTTTGTCTTGATGCGCCTGTTACCTAAAGGGGCGGAGCCTTAGGTGTTCACTAGGGCAGGGTAACGCTGGTGGCTGCGCTTTTTTGCTGTATGTGGGGGAGGGGCCAAGAGGGAGCAATGGCACTTGCTCTGCTCTCTGCCGGTTTTCAGTCACTCCCTCCGCTACCCACAATCAAACTGGGTCCCTCTAGTGCTGATTCTGGAGGGCTTGTGCACACTCTAGGCCCCTGTGGGTCTCCCCAATGACCTCTCCTGTGAGGCTGGGAGTTTCTCCTGCTGCCGCCTCAACCCCCAAGGATGTTTTCAATCAGGGGTTTGAGGCTTTATTTCCACTCCCCCCGCCCCGCCCCCTCGCTGGAGCCCTGGGTTGCGTGGTCTGTTTTGCTCCCCTGCCATTCCTCCCAGTTTATCTATGTGTGAATGTGGGGCTGCAGGGTCTGCTAGCTGTCACACTACCTGCCCCATTCATCCCACAAATGCTCCACGTCTCTGGATCAGGCCTAGTTGCCCCGAGTCCTCTCCACCCTGGCTGTCCATCTCCACCCCTCCTACTGGTCTGGATGAATGTTTCTTGTTTACCTCCTTGGTTGTCGGATTTCCGTGTGGTTTGATTTTCTGTCAGTTCTGGTTGTTTTTTGTTTTTAAATTGTTGTTGTCCTTCTTTTGGTTGTGCGATGAGGCACAGTGTGTCTACCTACACCTTCATCTTGATTCTCCCCCAAAACACTAATTCAAAAGAGCATAAGCACCCCTATATTCATTGCAGCATTATTTAATATTTTCAAGATATAGAAGCAGTGCAAGTGTCCATCAATAGATGACTGGATAAAACAACTATGGGACTTTTACACAATGGAATACTACTCAACTGTAAAAAAAAAAAAAGAAAGACAGTTTTAAAGGAGTTTCTGGGAAGATGGCGGCAAGATAGGTGGGAGCGGAGTCCACTTCCCCTCAACACCAGTGAAATACCTAGCTGATCTGAGGAGCAGAGCGAACAGCCAACGGTATTCCAGCATATATGAAGATCGGAGACCAAAGACAGAGGACATTGAAAGATCTGACAGTAAGAAGAGTGCTTAAGGACAATAAGGTCCTCAGGACCTGTGCGGGGACCAGGGCGGCTGAAGCCCCAGCCCAGGTGCAGGGGCTGCTGCAGGATTCTTGGGAGAGAGCCAGGCTGAGCTGTGTGAGCAGCCAGGTACTTGTTTGGACCAGGGGGGCTTGAATAGGAAGAATTTCTCAAAAAGAAAAAGAAAACGGAGGCACTCAGCAGCTAATTAGAGAACTCTTGGCAGCAGCCCCGGCCTCTGGTGCCTCTCCCCCCTCAGCCCCTGGACTGTTAACGAGGGATAAGCAGCCCTGGCGCTCACCTGAAGCCCGGTTGCGCACACCCAGATTAGCGGACTGGGGGCCCACACCTGAAATCCCGGCTGGACGCCCACACCTGAAACCTCTGGTGGGTGCGCACTGGGAGCAGAGGCTAGCTGCCCCACCCACAGGCCCAAAGCGGCGACCAGAGGGCCGCGCAACTCAGGCCCAAAGCGGCCTGCATGACTCAGGACCAAAGTGGCTGGAAAGGCCGGCAGTGCGCCACTCAGTCCCAGAGCAGACCCTCCCAAATCAGGTCCAAAGCAGCGGGATCGGCAGGCCCTGCCCCCCGCAACTCAGGCCCAAAGCAGCAGATTGACTGATCAATGGCCTGGCTGCCTGCCAGGGACCACACCTACAACTCCTACCTAGCGCCTGTGCACAGAGCCCTGCAGGGCCTACTGACTCTCTAGGAGGAAGGCAGAAAGCCCAGCAGAGGGGAGCAGCAGGGCTGGGGGAGACTTCATTCCCTGGAAAGACTAGACCCAGTAGGGGGCTGAACCACCCCATAGCAGCAAAGAGAGCACCTAGCATCTAAGACAGCAAAGAGCAAGAAGGTGGAGTGTGAGTTGCCCCTAATTGGTGCAACTCGAGGACAGCGCAACTGGTGAACTAAAGGCCTAGTGGGGAGAAGAAGAACCAGGAGGAACTCAACTGCAGGCTGAACAACAGCAAAAGTGTGGCTCAGGAAAGGAGAAAAGTGAAACCAATCCTTCCAACCACCCCCTCCCATTCCACAGACAGGAAGACCAGCAGAACTAACCTGACCGGTTTAAAGGCAGCAGAAGACTTTTTTTTTTTCCTTTTCTTTCCTCCTTTCCCCCTGAATTCCTTCTTTCTTTCTGTCCTTCTCTCTTTCTTTTATTCCTTCTTCCTTCCATCATTTACCTTTTTTATTCCTTCTCCCTGCCTTCTTTTAGTTATTCTTTTGTTTTAATTTTTGTTAAAATTCCTTATCTTGCCTCCGATCTTTCTTTATTCCTTCTTTTCATTTTCTAATCCCTTTTTCCTTCCTTCCATTCTTCCTTTTTTTTCTTCACCCCGCCTTTCTCTTTTTCCCACAGGTGAGACAACAAACCCTGGAGTGCAGAAAAGACTAGAGTTAGATTGTGTTACACCAGTAAACATCAGCTCAAGACCAGTGAGCACAGGAGATTAAGGAGACAGCACCACTGAATCCCACTGGCATTCTACCATAGAAGTTCATACCATAAACCCAAGGAGTCAGAATAGATCAATTTAAGAAGCAGAGGCTAACAAGAAGAGTCTCACAAACAATGGGAAAACAAAGAAACACTACCCAAATGAAAGGAAAGGAGGAAGCCTCAGAAAGAATGGTAACTGAAAAAGAGGCAAGTCAACTATCAGATACTGAGTTCAAAGCAATGGTTATCAGGAAGCTCACTGAGCTCTCTGAGCTCAAAGAGAACTACCAGAAACTACAGGGAAACTACAATGAACTCACTGCAAACTATATCAACATGAAAAAGGAAATAGAAACTATCAACAAGAGCCAAGAGGAAATGAAGAATACAATTTCTGAATTGAAGAACACAGTAGAAGGAATTAAAAGCAGACTTGATGAAGCAGAGGATCGGATCAGTGAGCTGGAGGACAAAGTAGAAAAAAACACCCAGAAAGAGAAAGAAAAGGAAAACAGGCTCAGAAAGACTGAAGAGGCAATAAGGGAAATGCAGGACAACATGAAACGTAACAATATCTGTATAATAGGAATACCAGAAGGAGAAGAAGAAGAGCAAGGGATAGAAAACCTGTTTGAAAAAGTAATGATGGAAAATTTCCCTAATCTGAGGAGAGAAAAAGTCACCCAAATCCAGGAAACACAGAGAGTCCCAAGCAAGAGGAACCCAAAGAGACCCACTACAAGACATATCATAATTAAAATGGCAAATTTCCAAGACAAAGAGAGGATCTTAAAGGCAGCAAGGGAGAAAGAGGAAGTAACATACAAGGGAGCCCCAGTAAGGTTAGCAACTGACTTCTCAATGGAAACGCTCCAAGCCAGAAGAGAATGGCAAAAAATACTCCAAGTAATGAGAACCAGGGGCCTGCAACCAAGACTACTTTACCTAGCAAGGCTCTCAATCAAGATAGAAGGCCAAATAAAGGGTTTCCCAGACAAAAGAAGTGTAAAGGAATACACTTCCACCAAACCAGCTCTGCAAGAGATGCTAAAGGGACTGCTTTGAGGAAAGGAAGGAAAAGAGAGAGAGAGAGGAACACAGGTAGGAAAAAGTGGCAATGAATAACTACCTATCGATAATAACCTTAAATATAAATGGATTAAATGCTCCAATCAAAAGACATAGAATAACTGAAAGGATAAGAAAACATGACCCACACATATGCTGCCTACAAGAGACCCACCTCAGGACAAAAGACTTACACAGACTGAAAGTGAAGGGCTGGAAACATATTTTCCAAGAAAATGGACAGGAAAAAAAAGCAGGGGTTGCAATTCTCATATCAGACAAAATAGACTTCCAAAGAAGGGCCATAAAGAGAGACCCAGAGGTCACTTCATAATACTCAAAGGAAGAATCCATCAAGAAGATATAAACATTGTAAATATATATGCACCCAACATAGGAGCACCCAAATACATAAGCTCCTATGTATTAGGAGCTTATACAATTCTCAAGATTGTATAAGAAAATCTTGGAGGACTTCAAGAAAGATATTGACAGCAACACAATTATAGTAGGGGACTTTAACACCCCACTGTCAAAAATGGACAGGTCTTCCAAACAAAATATCAACAAGGATATTGTGTCACTTAACAATACCCTAGAGGAAATGGACTTAACGGATATATATAGAGCTTTACATCCCAAAGAAGTGAAATACATATTCTTTTCAAGTGTCCATGGAACTTTCTCAAAGATAGACCACATGATAGGACACAAAGCAAGCCTCAACAAATTCAAGAAAATTGAAATCATATCAAGCATTTTCTCTGACCACAAGGGACTGAAACTAGAAACCAACCCCAAAGGACAAGACCCAAAACACTCAAAATCATGGAGACTGAATAGCATGCTATTAAGCAAAGACTGGGTCAAGAACGAGATTAGGGAAGAAATCAAAAACTTCCTGGAAACAAATGAAAATTAACTCACAACAACCCAAAACCTATGGGACACAGCAAAGGCAGTCCTGAGAGGAAAGTTCGTAGCGAAACAGGCCTATCTTAAAAAGATAGAAACATTTCAAACAAACAACCTAACACTACGGCTACAAGAACTCGAGGAACAACAACAACGACAGCCCAGAGCAAGTAGAAGGAAGGAAATAATGAAGATCAGAGCAGAGTTAAATGACATAGAGACTAAAGGCACAATTCAAAGGATCAATGAATCCAGGAGCTGGTTCTGTGAAAATATAAACAAAATCGACAAGCCTTTTAAGTAGGCTCATCAAGAAACAGAGAGAGGGCCCAAATAAACACAATTAGAAATGAAAGAGGAGAGATTACAACTGATACCACCAAAACACAAAGGACTGTAAGAAATTACTATGAAGAAATGTATGCCAAGTAATTTGAAAACCTAGGTGAAATGGACAAATTTCTAGAAAAATATAATCTTCCAAAACTGAATGCGGAAGAAGCAGAAAACCTTAACAGACCAATAACAGCAGACGAAATTGAAGCAGTCATCAAAAAACTCCCAACACACAAAAGCCCTGGACCAGATGGTTTCACAGGAGAATTCTACAAAGTATTGAAGGAAGAGCTAAACCTTATCCTTCACAGACTATTCGAAAAAATGCAAACTGATGGAAGACTCCCAAACTCGTTTATGAAGCCAACATCATCCTAATCCCAAAACCAGATAAAGACACAATGAAGAAAGAAAACTTCAGGCCAATATCTCTGATGAACATAGGTGCCAAAATTCTCAACAAAATATTGGCAAACCGCATCCAGCAATACATTGAAAAGATCATCCACCATGACCAAGTGGGATTCATCCCAGGGATGCAAAGATGGTACAATATTCGCAAATCAATAAACATAATACGTCACATCAACAACAGCAAAGACAAAAATCACATGATCATATCAATAGATGCAGAAAAAGCATTTGATAAGGTACAGCACCCATTTCTGATAAAAACATTCAGCAAAGTGGGAATAGAGGGAGCATTCCTCAACATAATAAAGGCCATATATGAGAGACCTACAGCCAATATCATGCTCAATGGACAAAAACTTAGAGCTTTCCCACTAAGATCAGGAACAAGACAAGGATGCCCTCTCTCACCACTCCTTTTCAACATAGTATTGGAAGTCCTAGCCACAGCAATCAGACAAGAAAAAACAATAAAAGGCATCCAAATTGGAAAGGGGGAATTGAAACTGTCACTGTTTGCAGATGACATGATAGTGTACATGGAAAATCCTATAGACTCCACCAAAAAACTACTCGACCTAATAAATGAATTTGGCAAAACAGCTGGATACAAAGTCAATACTCAGAAATCAAAGGCATTCCTGTATACCAACAACGAAACTGCAGAAACAGAAATCAGTAAAAAAATCCCATTTGATATAGCAATAAGAAAAATAAAGTATCTAGGAATAAACCTAACCAAGGAGGTAAAAGACCTGTATTCAGAAAACTACACAACACTGAAGACAGAAATTAAGGAAGACACAAACAAATGGAAGCATGTACCATGCTCATGGATTGGAAGAATTAACATCATCAAAATGGCCATACTACCCAAAGCAATTTATAGATTCAGTGCAATCCCTATTAGAGTACCCATGACATATTTCACAGATATAGAATGAACATTTCATAAATTTATATGGAACCATAAATGACCCCGAATAGCTGCAGCAATGTTGAGAAAGAAGAACAAAGCAGGAGGGATAACAATACCTGATATCAAACTGTATTACAAGACCACTCTCATCAAAACAGCCTGGTACTAGCATAAAAACAGGCACATAGACCAATGGAACAGAACAGAGAGCCAAGAAATAAACCAAAGGCTTTATGGTCAATTATTATTTGACAAAGGAGGCCGGAGCATAAAATGGAGCAAAAACAGCCTCTTCAACAGATGGTGTTGGGAGATCTGGACAGCTACGTACAATAAAATGAAACTCGATCACCAACTTACGCCATACACAAAAATAAACTCAAGATGGATAAAAGACTTAAATGTAAGTCGTAACACCATAAAAATCCTAGAGGAAAACATTGGCAGGAATGTCTCAGACAGCAACATCCAGGCAGCAACATCCTCACAGACATGTCCCCTAAAGCAAGGGACATAAAGGAAAGAATAAACAAATGGGACCTCATCAAAATAAAAAGCTTCTGCATGGCTAAAGAAAACAGCGCCAAACTACAAAGAGAACCAACAGTATGGGAAAACATATTTGCCAATGATACCTCAGACAAGGGCCTGATCTCCAAAATATATAAAGAACTCACACGACTCCACTCCAGGAAGACAAACAACCCAATTAAAAAATGGGCAAAGGACTTGAACAGAAACTTCTCCATGGAAGACATACAGAGGGCCCAGAGACATATGAAAAGATGCTCAGCATCACTAGCCATCAGAGAGATGCAAATTAAAACCACAATGAGGTACCATCTCACACCAGTCAGAGTGGCCAACATAAACAAATCCACAAACAAATGTTGCAGAGGATGCTGAGAAAAGGGAACCCTAGTGCACTGTTGGTGGGAATGCAGACTGGTGAGGCCACTGTGGAAAACAATATGGAATTTCCTCAGAAACCTAAAAATGGAACTGCCATTTGACCCAGCAATTCCACTGCTGGGATTATACCCTAAGAACCTTGAAATACCAATCCAAAAGAACCTGTGCACCCCAATGTTTATAGCAGCACCATTTACAATAGCCAAGTACTGGAAGCAACCTAAGTGCCCATCAGCAAATGAGTGGATCCAAAAACTATGGTACATTTACACAATGGAATTCTATGCAGCATAGAGAAAGAAGGAGCTTATATCCTTTGTAACAGCATGGATGGAACTGGAGAGCATTATGTTAAGTGAAATAAGCCAGATGGTGAGGGAGAAGTACCATATGATCTCACCTTTAACTGGAACATAATAAATAGAAGAAAAAAAGGAAACAAAATATAACCAGAGACATTGAAGTTAAGAACAATCTAACAATAGCCGGGGGGTGGGGTGGGGAAGGGACAGTGGGAAGAGGGGATTACAGGAACTACTATAAAGGACACATGGACAAAATCAAGGGGGAGGGTGGAGGTTGAGGAGGGAGGGGGGTTTGGCTGGGGTGTGGTGGAGGGATGGGGAGAAAAGGCACACAACTGTAATTGAATAACAATACAATTTTTTTTAAAAAAAGACCGTTTACCCTTTGCAACAGTATGAGTGGTCCTGAAGAATATTATGGTAAGTGAAATAAACCAGTCAGAGAAAGACAAAAGCACATTATTTCACTCATATGTGGAATCTAATGAACAAACTGAAGTAACAAAGAAAATGGGGACAGACTCAGTGATAGGAAGCAAAACAACAGCTATTGGGAAGGGGGTTTGGGGTAGAGTGATTGGGCAAAAAAGAAAAATGACTCATAGACATGGACAACAGTGTGGTGATTGCTGGAGGAAAGAGGGCATAAGGGAGTAAATGGTAATGGAAAAAATACAATAAAGATTCTTTTAAAAAGGTGAATACACATTTTTTGACTTACTATTTGCTGTGATTCGGAGCCCAGACTGTGAAATTAATGCTAGCTTCTGAATTTTTTTCTAGTAGAAATGCAAATTATTTACATCCAAAGGTTATGCTTTAATTACCCTATAGGATACTAACTAGTTTTGTATCCAATCTAACAATCTTATTCTAACATTCTCTTTTACAGGGCTACAGATACCCAATTTCCCCAACGTCCTGGAACTAGCTATCTATCCTCCTGGTCTCCTCAGTAAGTTGAATGAGCCATTGACATGTACTTTATGAGAATTAAAAAAAACCTTGGAAATAATACTTTCACATACCAAACCCAACATTCACCCTATTTTAGCAGTTTTCCCTCCTCCTCATAAGATGACATTCAACTGAGATCTAATGGTTTTATCATCACTGACTAAATATTTGAAGAGTTGTTACAAGATAGGGAGTCACTGCAGAGCACATAGCCTTTTACCATCTTCTCATTTCTCCCTCCTTCCCTTTTCCTTTCATCTCTGTTTCTCATTTTCTCCTTCCTGAAATACTGATCTTTTTTCTCCATTCATGTAAATTGTCTTTTCTCCAGAGTACCTCAATTGAATGAAAGCTTTTAAACTATCATGAACTTCATTTATATAGAGCTGTGAGATTATAAATTTTTCTCCTGCTACATAAGAAAATTTCTTTTTGAAATAAATTCTTGATTACTTTGTATATTTTTCATTTGTCTCTTTCATAATAGAAGTGTTTTAATGAACAGATATTTGGGAGAAGAACACAGCTTTATCTGTAACTGTAATTATTCTAGCAATGGTTGAAGCAGATTTTCTCAGTTATTTTTTCTTTTTTAAAATTTTCTTCAGTAGTTTTTATTTTTCCTATATCAATTATACAATGACCTACTCAACCTCTTTTCATTTTCAATCATCTCATTTACATGATTTACATTTAATGTGTTAATTTAGTGAGAAGAAGGAGTATCCACCAACTCTGGGATTCCTCACTACACACATGCTTGAATGTTCAGAAGCAGTCAAACAATCCAATTAAAATGGGCAGAGGACCTGAAGAGACACTTCTCCCAGTAACACATACAAATGGCCAACAGCTATATGAAAACATGCTCAAATTCACTAACTATTAGGGAGCTAGAAATCAAAACTACAATGAGATACCACCTCACACCTGTTAGAATGGCTATTATCAGCAAGACAAGAAAAGTGTTGGAGAGGTTGTGGAGAAAAAGGAACTAACATCCACTGCTGGTAGGAATGTAAATTGGTACAGTCACTCTGGAAAACATTATGGAGGTTCCTCAAAAAATTAAGAATAGAGTACTATATTATCCAGTAACCCCTCGTCTGGGTATTTACCAAAAATTTTGAAAATATTTATTTGCAAAGATTTATACACCCCTATGTTTATTGCAACATTATTTATGATGGTCAAAACATGGAAATAACCTGTGTCCTTTGATAGATGATTGGATAAAGAAGATTGGCACATATATACAATGGAATACTACTCAGCCATAAGAAGAGAGGAAATACTGTCATTTGTGACTGTCATGGATGGACCTTGAGAATATCATGCTAAGTGAAATAAGTCAGTCAGAAAAAGCTAAGAACCATATGACTTCTCTCATATGTGGGATATAAAGCTGAAACTCATAGACACAGACAATAGTTATGATGGTTACCAGAGGGAAGGGAGGCAGGGGGTTAGTAAATGGTAGAAGGGGCCAAATACATGGTGATAGAAGAGGATTTGACTTTGGGTGGTGGGCACACAGTGCAATATACAGATCATGTATCATAGAAATGTACACCTGAAGACTATATAATTGTATTACCCAATGCCACCCCAATAAATTTAAAATATTTTTTGGTATGTGGTGAGAACACAAGATTTTTTGTTTTACCAGATTTCAAGTATAAAATATAGTATTAAATATTGTCAACATGCTGTACTTTAGATCTCTTGAACTTATTCTTCTTGCATAACAAACTGTATACCCTTTGGCCAATATCTCCCCATTTTCCCCACACCCCCCAAGTCCTGGAAACCACCACTCTGCTCTGTTTTTCTATGAGTTTAACTATTTTAGATAACGCAGTATTTGTCTTTCAGTATCTGGCTTATCCTACTTAGTATAATGTCCTTCAGATTCATTTACGTTGTCACAAATTACAAGACTTCTTTCTTTTTTAAGTCTAAATAATATTTGTGTGTATTAATTAAATTATCTTGGTGGCTGCAGATAATGCTACAATGAACATTGGAGTTAAGATATGTCTTTGAGGTAATGAAATAATTTCATTGGGATATATACTCAGAAGTGGGATTGTTGGATCATATGGAGATTTATTTATTCATTCTATCACCATTTATCCCCCCATACCCTCTTCCACCCGCACTGACCCTCTTTTTCCCCTCACAGTCACCACACTGTTTTCAGTGTTCATGAGTTCTTTCTCTCTTTTTTTGCTCAATCCCTTACCCATGGTCCCTGCCCCTAAGCTGTCAGCCTACTTTCTATGAATGTCTCTATTTTGCTTGTTAGTTCAGTTTGTTTATTAGATGCAACATATCAATGAAATCATTTAGTTCTTGTATTTTTCTGATTGGTTTATTTCTCTTTACATAATATTCCCAGGTCCATTCATGCTGACACAAAGGATAATATTTTCTCCTTTTTATGGCTGAGTAGTATTCCATTGTGTAAATGTACCATAGCTGTTCTATCCACTCATCTACTGATGGACACTTGGGCTGCTTCCAAATCTTGGCTATTGTAAATAATGCTTCAGTGAATATAAGGATGCGTATATAATTTTGAATTAGTGTTTTGTGTTTCTTTGGATAAATTCCCAGAAGTGGAATGCTGGGTCATAAGGCAATTCAGGCAGTTCTTAGAGTTTTATTTTTAATTTTTTGAGGAACCTCATTACTATTTTCATAACAACTCTACCAATTTATATTCCTGACAACAATGTACAAGAATTTTCTTTTCTCCATATCCTCACAACATTTATCATCTTTTGTCTTTTTGATAATAGCTATTCTAACAGGTATAAGATAATATTTCTCTGATGATTAATGATGCCGAGCATCTTTTCATTTATCTGTTGTCCTTTTGTGTGTTTCTTTGAGTAGTTTTTATTTAGATCTTTGCCCATTTTTATTTAAAAACTTTTTAAAAAATATATTTTATTGATTATGCTATTACAGTTGTCCGATTTCCCCCCTTTATTCCCCTCTGCCCTGCACACACCCTCCCACCTGCATTCCCCTTCTTTAGCTCATGTCCATGAGTTAAATAATACCTATAAGTTCTTTGGCTTCTACATTTCCTATACTGTTCTTAACTTCCCCCTGTCTATTTTCTACTTACAATTTATGCTATGTATTCTCTGTACCTTTTCCCTTCCTCTACCCCTCCCCTGTTGATAACCCTCCATTTGATCTCCATTTCTGTGATTCTGTTCCTGTTCTAGTTGTTTGCTTAGTGGGTTTTTTTTGTTTGTTTTTTGTTTTTTAGGTTCGGTTGTTAATAGCTGTGAGTTTGTTGTCATTTTACTGTTCATATTTTTTATCTTCTTTTTCTTAGGTAACTCCCTTTAACATTTCATATAATAAGGGCTTGGTGATGATGAACTCCTTGAACTTGACCTTATCTGGGAAGCACTTTATCTGCCCTTCCATTCTAAATGATAGCTTTGCTGGATAGAGTAATCTTGGATGTAGGTCCTTGCCTTTCATGACTTTGAATACTTCTTTCCAGCCTCTTCTTGCCTGGAAGGTTTCTTTTGAGAAATCAGCTGATAGTCTAATAGGAACTTCTTTGTAGGTAACTGTTTCCTTTTCTCTTGCTGCTTTTAAGATTCTCTCCTTATCTTTAATCTTGGCTAATGTAATTATGATGTGCCTTGGTGTGTTCCTCCTTGGGTCCAGCTTCTTTGGGACTCTCTGAGCTTCCTGGACTTCCTGGAAGTCTATTTCCTTTGCCAGATTAGGGAAGTTCTTCTTCATTATTTTTCCAAATAAGTTTTCAATGTCTTGCTCTTCCTCTTCTCCTTCTGGCACCCCTATGATTTGGATGTTGGAATGTTTAAAGATGTCCTGAAGGTTCCTAAGCCTCTCTTCATCTTTTTGAATTCTTGGTTGAAAGTTTTCTTCCTTCTGCTCCAAACCATTGATTTGAGTCCTGGTTTCCTTTCCTTCACTGTTGGTTCCCTGTAGATTTTTCTTTATTTCACATAGTGTAGCCTTCACTGCTGCCTGGGTCTTTTTTATGCTGTTGAAGTACCCAATGAGTTCCTGTAGCATCCTGATAACCACTGTTTTGAACTGTGCATCTGATAGTTTGGTTATCTCTTCATTGCTTGGTTGTATTTTTCCTGGAGCTTTGATCTATTCTTTCATTTGGGCCATTTATTTTTTTTTGTCTTGGTGCACCTGTTACATAGTAAGGGGCAGAGTCTTAGGTGTTTGCCAGGGTGGGGCATCCCAGGTTGCTGCATTGTGACTCTGTATGTGGGGGTGGGACCTGAGAGGGAACAGTGCCAATTGCTCAGCTCTCAGCCGAATTTCAGTCACTTCCCCCACTACCCACAATCAAATTCAGCCCTTCTGGTGCTGATTCCCAGGTGGGTGGGTTTGTGTACATTCTAAGACCCTGTGGATCTCTCCAAAGAACTCTCCTGTGCGGCTGGGAGTTCCTCCCATAGCCGCCTCAACCCCCATATGTGTTTTCAGTCAGAGGCTTTGAGGCTTTATTTCCCTGTGCTGGAACCTGGGGTTACGTGGTCTGTCTTACTCCCTAGTTGTTCCTCCTGGTTTATCTGCATGAGAATGTGGGACTGCCCAGTCCTCAGTCAGCTGCCTTGCTGGGTCTGCCAGCCACTGCCCTACCCTTCCAGGTCCCCCAGCTGCTGCCTTCCCACGAGTCCTCTCTGCCGAGCCCCCATCTCTACTCCCCCTACCAGTCTGGATAAATGTTCTTCTTTAACTCCTTGGTTGTCAGAACTTCCATATAGTTTGATTTTTCTGTCAATTCTGGTTGTTTTTTGTTTTTAAATTTGTTGTTGACCTTCTTCTGGTTGTGTGAGGAGGTACAGTGTGTCTATCTATGCCTCCATCTTGGCCGGAAGTCTCTTCATGGTCCATTTTTAAATTAGATTATTTATTTTGTATTTACTATTGAGTTGTTTGAATTCCTTATGTATTTTGAATATAAACTCCTTACTAGATATATGGTCTGCAAATCTTTTCTCTTATTATGTAGGTTGCCCTCTTACTATATTGATTGTTTCTTTTGCTGTGAAGATCTTTTTAATTTGATGCAGTCCCACTTGTCTATTTTTGCTTTGGTTGGTTGTGCTTTTGGGGTCATATCGAAAAATTCATTGCCCAGATCAATCTCAGGAAGGTTTTTCCCTGTGTTGTCTTTAGTAGTTTTACTGTTTAAGTTCTTACATTTCAGTCTTTTATCCATTTTGAGTTGATTTTTGTATATGGTATGAGATAAAGGACAATTTCATTTTTCTGCATATAGAATTTAGTTTTCACATTGCCATTTATTGAAGAGACTTCTATGTCATCCTGTGTGTTTCTGGTACTCTTGTTAAATAAGGATGGGGTAGTTTGAGGGGTTGGGTGAAATTAGTGATGGGATGAAGCAAAAAGAAAAAAAGAACCTCATGGACATAGACATCAGTATGTGATTACCAGAGGGAAAGCAGGGTAGGGGAGGTAGAAGACAGTAAAGGTGGGGATAAATGGTGATCGAAGGAGAATAGATTTTGGGTGGTGAACACACAATATAATATACAGATGATATATTATAGAATTGTGCATTGAAACCTATATAATTTTATTAATCAATGTAACCCAAATAAATGCAACACAAATATTTTAAAAAGAAAACAAGGATTTATCTTTTGGTGTGGATTTTCTTCTGGGTTCTCCATTCTCTTCTGATAGTCTATGCTGTGGTCTGAATGCTTTTGCCATCCCCCATTCATAAGCTGAAATTCTAAAACCCAAAGATGATGACATTAGGAGGTGGCACATTTGGAAGTTGCTAAAGTCATGATGGTAGAGCCATTATGAATGGATTAGTGCTTTTTAAGGGAGGCTCCAGAGAGATCCATAGCTCCTTCTACCCTGTGAAGACATAGTGAGAAGTTAGTGGGGAGAAGTCATGCCAAAAAAGATCATGTCAGTACCTTTGGACTTTCCAGCTTCCAGAAATGTGAGAAATACATCTTTGTCATTTATTAAGCTACCCAGTTTGTGGTATTTTGTTAAGATCATCATGTCTGTTTTTATGCCAGTACCATACTGTTTTGATTACTGTATCTTTATAAATCTGGAAGTCTTATATGCCTCCTGTATTGTCTTTTTGCTCAAGATTACTTTGGCTATTTATAGTCATTCAAATTTACAATTGTTTTTCTTTTTCTGTAAAGAAGGCCATTGCAGTTTTGATAGGGATTGCATAGATCATCATGGGTGGTATGGACATCTTAACAGTATTAGTTCTTGCAATTCATGCACATGTGATATATTTTCATTTATCTGTGTCTTTTTAAATTTCCTTCATCAGTGATCTATAATGTTCAGTGTATGTCTTTTTACTTTTTATTATATGTATATATACATTTAAAATAAGGCAAATACCCCTGTAACTATGAACCTGTTTAAGATATAGGACTTCATCAGTCATCTCACAAGCTACTCTGACATATTCATCAAGCTAAGTAAGCATCCTGCTTAAGGCCCACAATATTTCCATGTAGAAGAAACTAAGGGAGTCCCAAGCAGTTTCCCTTAAACAACCCATACACAGACTTACTCAGACACACTCCCTCTGAGCTCCAGCACCAGGATAGCAGCTTAAAAGGCACCTGTGGCATACAGGGAGGAGCTGAAGCATTGGCATTAAGGCAAGAACTGGGGGAAAGCTTTCTCACAGACAAAAATGCAGGCAGAGGCTATTGTCCTCCTTCACCCCCCCCCCCCAACACAGAGCCACAGAACCGGCAGGTGGGTGTCATATCTGAGATTCCATCAACCTGGCTAACACTCTTTGCCCCACCTTGGAGATCCCCTGAGACCCTGACCTACCCAACCTATGGGCCCAGCTAAGCTGTTAACAGAGACTTTTCCATATGAAGGGCTGGTCTTGGCTCACGCTTCACAACTTCCTAAATCCTTTCAAACAAGCAATAGTTGGCCTCAGTAAGCCCCCTCTTACTAAGTGGTCTCAGGCTAGTCACTGGCAACAGCCATCCTAGATTCACAGCTTGGCTTTGCCTGAGAATCTCCAAGATCAGCACAAGTAGTAGTCATCTCAGATTGCTTTATAGCTCATGCAGAGTGGCCCTGGACAGAATACAGGTAGAGGCTGACCTTGGCCTGTACCACCTGGGAACCCCAGAGCCTGCACACCCAGTGGACAGCTACAGACCACATCAGAGAACTACCACCCTGCCCCTGAACAGCTGATCCTCCACAAAGGGCAGATGTTGGTGGTCAGTGGTCACAGCCTGTCCTTGAAAGTGACTGGCCTGTGTAAATCCCTCCCATTGATCTGCCAATAGCAATCAAGGCTCAATAGCAAGAGGAGCATGTACTCAGCACTCAAGTACCAAGCTTGGGTGATAGGGAAGACTGTGCCACTGGACCCTACAGGACACCTACTACATTAGACTACCAAGACAGAGTCATAGCAGTTTTACCTAATACATAGAAACAAACACAGGGAGGCTGCCAAAATTAGGAAGTAAGGAAACAAGGCCCAAATCAAAAAACAGATCAAAACTTCAGAAAAAGAACTAAACAGACTGGAGATAAACAATCTATCAGAAGCAGAGTTCAAAACACTGATTATAAGCACGCTCAAGGAACTTAGTAGGGACCTCAACAGCATAAAACAGACCCAGTGAGAAGTGAAGGATACACTAATTGAAATAAAGACCAGTTTACAGGAAACAACAGTAGAGTGGATGAAGCCAAGAATCAAATCAATGATTTGGAATATAAGGAAGCAAAAAATGACCAATCAGAATACCAAGAAGAAAAAAAACAACCCCCAAACAAGGATAGTGTAAGCAGCCTCTGTAACAAGTTCAAGCATTCCAATAGTCACATCATAGGGGTGCTAGAAGGAGAAGAGAAGGAACAAGAAATTGGAAACCTATTTGAAAAAAATCATGACAGAAAACTCCCCTAATTTTGTGAAGGAAATAGACATGCAAGTCCAGGAAGAACAGGCAGTCCCAAACAAGATGGATGCAAAGAGGCCCACTCCAAAACACATCATAATTAAAATGCCAACAGTTAAAGAGAGGATCTTAAAGGCTGCCAGAGAAAAGCAGTTAATTCCCCACAGGGGAGTTCCCATAAGACTGTCAGCCGATTTCACAAAAGAAACTTTGCAGGCTAGAAGGGATTGGCAAGAAATAGTCAGAGTCATGGAAAGCAGGGACCTACGACCAAGATTGTTCTACCCAGCAAAGCTATCATTTATAATCAAAGGGCAGATAAAGACCTTTTCAGACAAGAAAAATCTAAAGGAGTTCATCATCACCAAACCATTATTATATGAAATGTTAAAGGGACTCATTTAGGGAAAAGGAGACAATCAAAACTATGAACAATAAAATGGCAATAAATATGTACCTATCAAAAATTGAATCTAAAAAACAAACTAAGCAACGAAGAATAACAGAGACATAATCATGGACATGGAGAGTATTTTGATGGTTGCCAGATGGGAGGGGAGTGTTGCATATTAGGTGAAAAGGTGAGGGGACTAAGAAGTACAAGTAGGTAGTTACTGAATAGCCATAGGGGTGTAATGTACAGTATAGGAAATGGAGTAGCCAAGGAACTTATATGCATGATCCATAGACATGAACAATGGTGTGGGGATTGCCTGAGGGAGTGGGGTGTGTTGGGTGGCTGGGGGCATAGGTGGATAAAATGGGACAACCATGATAGAATAATCAATAAAATATACTTAGAAAAAGTAAAAAAAAAATCAATGTGAAAAAGAAGCATCAATTGGTTGTCTCCCATACATGCCCCAGCTGGGGATGGAATCTGCATTTTAGGTAGGTGCTCTGATTGGGGCTCAAACCTGTAATGTTTTTGGTGCACAGGATGACACTCCAAACAAGTTGCCCTGCCAGGGCTGAAAAATTTTATTGTATGTGTTGTATTTTGTAAAGTTTCCTATTTTTATCTGCTGCTGTACTCTTTCTCATACTCTAATCTCTAGGCTTATCATATTACTGATACTCTGCTTGCCAAGCATGCTAGGCTATAATAGGTTTTAGTTTCTCCACTAGCCATTTTTTCTACTGCCAGGAATATTCTATTCCAAGTTCATATGTCAAATATCTTCTAATTTTTCTAGGTTGGTTACTTTCACCTCCTTAAAAAGAACTTTCTAGCCCTGACTGGTGTGGCTCGGTGGGTTGAGTATTTTCCAGTAAAGTGAAAGATTGCCAGTTGGATTCCTGGTCAGGGCACATACCTGGGTTGCAGCTGGGTCCCAGGTGGGAGCATCCAAGAGGCAACTGATAGATGTTTCTCTCACACACTGATGTTTTTCTCCCTCTATTTCTCCTTCCCTTCCCATTTTTCTAAGAATAAAAAAGAGATTCCTAAAACTCCAAATATTTTACTTACTCGTGCCTGTGTTCTACTCTGTGTCAACACTTATTGTAATACTCATTTATTTAATGTTTTCCCCTTCTAATGATTAGTGAGTATTTTTTAAAAATATATTTATTGATTATGCTATTACAGTTGTCCCATTCCCCCCTCCACTCCACTCCATCCTGCCCACCCCCTCCCTCCCACATTCCCCCCCTATAGTTCATGTCCATGGGTCATACTTATAAGTTCTTTGGCTTCTACATTTCCTACACTATTTTTACCCTCCCCCTGTCTATTTTCCACCTATCATCGATGCTACTTATTCTCTGTACCTTTCTCCCCCTCTCCCCCTCTCATTCCCCTATTGACAACCCTCCATGTGATCTCCATCTCTATGGTTCTGTTCCTGTTCTAGTTGTTTGCCTAGTTTGCTCTTGTTTTTGTTTTAGGTGTGATCGTTAATAACTGTGAGTTTGCTGTCATTTTTACTGTTCCTATTTTTGATCTTCTTTTTCATAGGTAACTCCCTCTAACATTTCATATAATAAGGGCTTGGTGATGATGAACTTCTTTAACTTGACCTTATCTGAGAAGCACTTTATTTTCCCTTCCATTCTAAATGATAGCTTAGCTGGATACAGTAATCTTGGATGTAGGTTCTTGCGTTTAATCTTGGGTAATGTAATTATGATGTGCCTTGTTGTGTTCCTCCTTGGGTCCAGCTTCTTTGGGACTCTCTGAGCTTCCTGGACTTCCTGGAAGTCTATTTCCTTTGCCAGATTAGGGAAGTTCTCCTTCATTATTTGTTCAAATAAGTTTTCAATTTTTTGTTCTTCCTCTTCTCCTTCTGGCACCCCTATAATTCGGATGTTGGAACGTTTCAAGATGTCCTGGAGGTTCCCAAGCCTCTCCTCATTTTTCTGAATTCTTGTTGCTTCATTCTTTTCTGGTTGGATGTTTCTTTCTTCCTTCTGGTCCACACCATTGATTTGAGTCCCAGTTTTCTTCACATCACTATTGGTTCCCTGTACATTTTCCTTTGTTTCTCTTAGCATAGGCTTCATTTTTTCATCTGGTTTCGAACAGATTCAACCAATTCTGTGAGCATCTTGATAACCAGTGTTTTGAACTGTGCATCCGATAGGTTGGCTATCTCTTCATCGCTTAGTTGTATTTTTTCTGGAGCTTTGAAGTGTTCTGTCATTTGGACCTTTTTTTTTTTTTTTTGTCTTGGGGCATCTGTTACTTTAAGGGGCGGAGCCTTAGGTGTTCCCTGGGGCGGGGTAACGCTGGTCGCTGCGCTGTGACTCTGTAAGTGGGCAAGGGGCCGAGAGGGAGCAATGGCACCTGCTTCACTCTCCTCCGGATTTCAATCCTTCACTCTGATACCCACAATCAAACTGGGCCCCTCCAGTGCTGGTTCCTAAGTGGGTGGGCTTGTGCACACTCCAGGCCCCTGTGGGTCTCTCCAACGACCCCGTGAGGCTGGGAGTCTCTCCTGCTGCCACCCCAACCCCCACGGGTGTTTTCAATCAGAGGTTTGAGGCTTTATTTCCCTGCACTGGAGTCCTGGGTTGCACGGTCTACTTCACTCCCCCCCGTTGGTCTGGTTTATCTATGCGCAAATGTGGGGTTGCAGGGTGCTACCCACTGCTCTACCTGCCCCGCTCTCTGCCACTCTGAGTCCATCCCTCTTGGTTTATCTGCGTGAATATGGGGCCGCAGGGTCTGCTAGTGGTCAGACTGCCTGCACCGTTTGTCCCACACTCCGCCAGTCTTGGTCCCACCACAGCCACGCGAGTCCTCTCCACCCCGATGCCTGTCTCTGCCCCTCCTACCAGTCTGGATGAATGTTTATTTTTTATTTCCTTGGTGTCAGACCCCCTTGCTGTTCGATTTTCTGTCAGTTCTGGTTGTGCGAGGAGGCACAGTGTGTCTACCTACGCCACCATCTTGGTTCTCCCCCGATTAGTGAGTATTTTGAGGGCAGGGCTTTTTATTTAATTTCAAGTACGCAACAAAGCCTGGTATACAAGTGGTACCCACTATTTATTTGCTGATTGGATTAGTGAAAAATGTCTTATAACTCTAAGCATTATCCAAGCTCACCAAGAGAATGAATACACTTTTTTTCCTGCCTTTAATTTTATTATTTTTTAATTTTACTGTTGTTCAAGTACAGTTGTCTGTGAATATACTTTTATATTTCTTTTTTCCCAAGCAGTATTATATTTTTTTAGCTGACAATTTTAATATTTTTATTATGATATTAATTATATTATCTCTATCTTAAGCATTTTCAATATATAATTTTTCTATATATAATTATGAATGTAAATTTAGGAAAGTAAGGTAATTTGTGATGATTTTAGAAATCTGGTTTCTAGGGTAAGATCCTTGAAGTCTAATGAGTTTAAATGTAATAACAGGCAGCAGTGAATTATTTTCACAACTATAAAAAAGTGTAAAATAAATATCAAAATCAATGATATTGTTCAGATTAACTGAAATATTGGGTTCTTTGCTTTTGACTGTAATTGGTAAATCAGAAACTCAGAGTGACAGTTGTAATCATTGACTAAATAAATATTTAATGATTACAACTTGGTACACAGAATCCTTCACAACATGGTGCACATGGGAGGGTTATTTAAGAGATTATTATCATTGGAAGAAAATTATATTTATGAATAAATTTTTGTTACATTTGTATATCTATGATGATGTTTTTGTTTGTATGGAAAGTTTAGCATTGGGAAATATCTCAATAGTTGAGGATTCTGATGAGTTAGTTTCTAATGATTTATTTGAGATTATATGGGTAAATTTCTCAGGAATATAGATCAAGTCCACCAACTAAATTTTTAAAAATAGGCAAACTTTCTCTATAACTTTATAGTGTTTATATGTTTTTCATGAATTACTTTGACTTCCTAATGTACTTTAATGCATGAAGTTCATCCTTCAACATCCCAAATTACAAAAATGTGTCTATGGATTTCTGTGGGAGAGCTTTGCCCGAAGAGCCCCTGGTCTGCTGTGGATGAGAATAAGTCTACCAAGACAGGATCTGCTTGGGGAGGAAAGGTGGCTGATCTCTCAAAGGAGGAGGACAAGGAACCTGTTCCTCAATGGGCTTTTATTGGGTTTAATTTGCATAGGAATACAGGGGGTATATGTAAAGCTCATCAATCATTGTCAGACAGAAATGATCAAATAAGAGATAACATTCAAAGAACTCTGAGGGCTTATTCTGAGTCAGGGTCAAATAGTTAAAGCGCCATAAAACTTCGGGGAACAAACTCATTTCATGCTTGGGCCCTTATCATTTAAATTGAGGGTATCGACACAGTTGGTTTCATAGGATTTTATGCATTTTTTCATTGGCCTGATTGCCCCAGGGAATCTGCCCTTTCCAGCACAGGGCCACACCCACCTCTGGCATTGTTTCAGGCTTCAGGCATTGTTTCAGGTTTAAGTCAGACAAGGGAAGTAAGGCAGCCAAGAGATTAGGAGGCTTCTTGCAGACAGAATGAGGACTCAGGCTATGTCAAAGCCGAGGGGTGAAGGTCCATCACCCTTTTTTCTATAGCCCCCCAAGTCCTTCCCTGAGGGCCCCTTTGTGACCTGCCTTTCTTAGGTTGTCCCTCCTTTGTGGAATCTTATCTGTCATTGGCTAACCAGTCACCTGCCCAGGGCCAAGCAGGGTGAGGTGAAAGGGGGCAGAGGTGGTGCCCCTACAAGGAAAATTAGCTTTGTCTCCTAAGTGGCTTATGGTCCCAAGGTCTTTTTACTCAGCCTTACCCAGGAGGGGTTACAGTTTCTGAAACCAGGCAGGGCAGTTCCCAACAGATTTCCTCTCAAGAAACTTCTTCCTTATCCCTGAATAAGATCAAAGGGATAGATATTTTGGTTGTTCTTCAGAAGCTCATTTAAATTAGCATACTAGTTTTGTTTTAGGCTGATATAGAAAAATTTGTATATAGCTTTATATAAATCTTAAATAGTAAATAATTTGTTTAGTGATCATTTTGATACATTTATCCACAATATGCCTAGTACAAACACCTAGAATATCTGACAATATAGGTTTTAAAAAAATATAATGATTTCTATGCCAAAGACCAAGCAATCTCTGTCACAGAAAACCAATTTCCTTCCCTAAACATTTTATTGACTGGGGCTGTGTTATAGGGTCATCATGAATGGTGTGTTTTAGACAATGAACATTGTATAACCTACAAAGTTGTATGTGACAACCCTGTTCTAGTGTCTTTGGGCCTCTCTTTTCCTGAAGACTTCTTGACAATTTTCTAGGACACTTTTAATTTGCATTAATTTCATTTGTGAAAACTTTCAGTTATTTAAACTATGCAATTGTTTATAATCTCCATAAATACAATTTTGCTTTATGTGAACATGGTGAACACAATATAAAGGAAGGAATCCTTTCTTTTAGGTGATACTCTTTCTCATTGTCTTCCAGGTTACAGTCATTGCTGCCATATATTAGTACAATATAACTCTACCCCCTGATTGTGTTGATTAGTCTAGGAGTTGGAATCTGGTCCAAGATGGACCATTTAGAGCCTTCTCTTTGGTGACTGACAATTCCAGTGACTTTGTTTCTTGCTATATTGATTAGAAAAACACAGCAAGTGAGTCTAGAGAGAGGGCAAGTGATAATTATAGCAAATACAAATCAAATCACATAGAATAGAAATAGAGGGAGACAACTGAGTGTTCTGAAGGCCTGGTTCCAGGTGCTTCTAAACAGCTGGTGCATTTCTTTGGAGTTCTGTGGGATGTCCCAGATACTTTATAATAAATTACCATTTTTACTTGTTTGAGAGGAATTCTGCAGTACTGATACTTCAACCTAGGTATGATGTGCCCCTCTCCAATGCCTTATGGTTTAGAAGGCTTTCTTCCAGCTCTATCCCCATCACTGGGGCAAAGAGTCTGTAGAGTTAATTGGATATGCTCACAAAGAGCCATTTCTGTATTCTAGATCGTGCACTAGGTATATAGGATCCCGGAGTTCTTGCTCAAATAGTCTCTAAACTACTTCCAGGATCAGTGTTAGCTTCTTCCCTGGTCCATGTTCCTGTAGGCAGATCGCACATTCAGTGTAACCTCCCCAGACTCCAGGGGTAGCTACAGGATGGCTGCTCATGATGGGGTGTGAAATGAGATTAGACGAGCAGGCTGGGCCATTCACTTGTGTGTACAACAAGCTTAAGGTGTAGAATAGAGCCTATGGGGAAAAAAAAAAAAGGGAGCATGCCACTAGTCTGTGTCCAGGGCTTGGGGACCAAAGACTGCCATATTCATATGTCGATCTCCCAAAACTCTGAGAATTTTAAGTTTGGGAATCTGACTTTCCAGGAGCTTATGAGGGTATGTTTGTCAAAACAGAAGGATAGAACACACTTTGTTTAATGGTTAGTTAGCTTGATTAGAAATTCTAAATATTTAGACCTGTAGTATGTGGGGTTTCATTTGTTCTCTGTTCCAGGCTATGCAATTGTTAGAGATGAGCCTGGCCAAACAAGCCAATATAAAGAAAACCTAGTTTTATAGTATTTAAATTAAAGCCTCACAGTACAAAGGAATTTCTAATAAGATTATTTTAGTAGCACAGACTAGTAAAAAGATTACTGATTTAAAACTTGTATTAATTATCTATTGCTGCAAAATATTGCCCTAAATTGAGAGCTTACAATTACAAACATTTGTTCTCTCCAGTTTCTGTGAATGAGAAATCTAGGAGCAGCTTAACTGGGTGGTTCATGTTCAGAGGCTCTTGTAAGACTGTAGTCAAGATGTTGGCCAAAGTTATAATTATTTTGGGCTTGACTGGGGCTAAAAGATCACTTTTGAGCTTACTCACATGGCAGTTGGTAGGCCTTGGTTTCTTGCCACAGGGGCCTCTCCATGGGTAATCTCAAGATGATAGCTGGCTTTCCCAGAGTGAATGATGAGAGAGGAGATACACCCCCCCTACACACACAAGGAGAGAGAGAGAGAGAGAGAGAGAGAGAGAGAGAGAGAGAGAGAGAGAGAGAGAGAGAGAGAGATGTGTGAGGGAGATAGCTCAAAATGGAAGTTGCAGTTTTTTAATAACCTAATCTCAGGAGCAATGTACTATCATTTAGACTGTATTCTATTGGTAATACAGACCAACTCTGGTACAATCTCGGAGAGGACTACCAGAAGTAGTCTTTACTTAATTTCTCCATCCCATTAGCCTTCTTTTGGTTCTTGAACCCACTAATTCTGTCTCACCTCAGGGCCTTTGCATTTATGGCTTCTCCTTGGTATGTTTTTCCTATTGATCTGCCTTGGCTGACCCTCTCTTTTAGATTTGAGCTTAAAGGTCCCCACTACAGAGAGACCTTCACTCATTACTCAACATAGAGTAGTTATCTCATCATTCTCTATTCTGTCACATTATTTTAATTCTAGGTATGCAGAACTTAAATATATGTTGAATGAATGGGTCTTTGTAATTATATGACCTTGGGGAAAAGATAAGCTGTCTAAATCTTAGTAGCTTTATTTGTATTTAGTAATCCTCTACCCCAACCACTACAAAGGCTTTTGTGAGAATAAAATGAGCTAGAATTTTCTATAGCATTATTGTTGGTTAACTTTATTCCCCTTTTTCCTCTGGGGCAGAAAAACTGCCCAGGAATATATTTTCCTATTTTACTCTTTAGATTTCCCTTATCTAACTGCTTTGTAGAACTATGCTGTTCATTTTTTTTCATTTATCCTTTCACTATTCTCAAATTTACTGCCCTGTAAATGTCTTAGAGGATTTGTTTTGAATTAAAGTTAGTATTTCATGTGTGTAAAGCATTCAGTTGGGAGCAAGGTTAGTAAGGTTTATTCAAAATGTAAGATGGCATTGTGGTTTTGGATCATAACTAATTGTAACAACCCATTGAACATGGGAGGTAGTATGTGCTGTTTGGAAGCTACTTATGCACAAAAGAACAAATACCCATGAATCAAAGCAAACCTTTAATAATGCCCAATTGGAATTCTGGTCATGTTTGAGCCATTCAGAGTATAATCAGCAAAACCCCCTTGAGTCAATAATTGTGTTCTCCTCAAATCATTGCAGGTATCTATTATGCTGCACATTATCCACATAGAAATGAGCATATGGTTATTGAACACATAACAAAACTGACTTTGTTAGAGAATGTTTCCTTTAGGATGCCTTAAAATGTTCTTGAGTAGAATATTATGTGGGCTGCTTACTATCCCTTCTGTTCCTGGGGTCATAGGGGGAAATTGCTAGTCTTTTGTATTAAGAACAGTGAATAGTGCACTGCAAGAAGTTGAACTCAGACTTTATTTATTTAGAGAGAATCATAATTATCTTCCATGATGAAAACAGCAATAGACGGAGTTTCTTTATAGTTGGGGAAATGTTTTTCTCTCTGAATAGCATTTCAGGGAACTCAATTTTTTGGGAAAGGCTATTTATTTATTTATTTAATGTATTTTATTGATTATGCTATTACAGTTGTCCAATTCCCCCCCCCCCCATTTATTCCCCTCCGCCCTGCACACTGCCTCCCAACTGCATTACCCCACTTTACTTCATGTCCATGGGTCATACATATAAGTTCTTTGGCTTCTCCATTTCCTATACTATTCTTACCCTCCCCCTGTCTATTTTTTACCTACCATTTGTGCTACTTATTCCCTGTACCTTTTCCCCCTCTCTCTTCTCCCACTCCCCTGCTGATAACCCTCCATGTGATCTCCATTTCTGTGTTTCTGTTCCTATTCTAGTTGTTTGCTTAGCTTTTTTTAGGTTCAGTTGTTAATAGTTGTGAGTTTGTTGTCATTTTACTGTTTGTATTTTTGATCTTTTTTCTCTTTTTTCAGACTTTTTATTTTATTTTTAAAAATTTTTAAATATTTTTTATTGATTATGCTATTACAGTTTTCCCAATTTTTCCCTCTCTGTCCCCCCTCCACCCTGCCCCCCAAACATCCAGCCTTCCCCTCCTTATGTCATATCCATGGGTTGTACATATAAGTTCTTTGAGTCTGTTTCCCACACCGTTTTTTATCTCTCCCTGTCTACCTTATGTTTACTAAATATGCTTCTTCTTCCCTGTACATTTTCCCCTCTATTCTTCCTTTCCCCCTCCCCACTGAAATCCCTCTGTATGATGTCCATTTCTCTAATTCTGTTCCTGTTCTGGTTGTTTGCTTAGTTTTTGTTTCCATTGTTTTTCTTTTCCTTTAGGTTCATTTGTTGATAGTTGTGAGTTTGTTGCCATTTTATTATTCATAGTTTTGATCTTCTTTTTCTTAGATAAGTCCCTTTTAACATTTCATATGATAATGGCTTAGTGATGATGAAGTCCTTTAACTTGACCTTATCTGAGAAACACTTTATCTGCCCTTTCATTCTAAATGAAAGCTTTGCTGGATAGAGTAATCATGGATGTACTGTATTTTTCGGACTATAAGATGCACTCCTCCCCCACCCAAATTTGGGAGGAAAATGGGGGTGCGTCTTATTGTCCGAATGTAGCTTACCTGGCTCATAGGGGTGGGATGGTGGTGGAGTGGGGCCACAGGAGGCAGGAGCAGGGTCGCCACTGCAGCATACTATAGTGGTAGGGAGGAGGGTACAGGTGGTGCAGGCACGTTAGGAGAAGAAAGCCTGCGGCGCCCGTACATGCCTCCATCACGTGACTGGTGTGTCCCCCATTCACATTAACATAGGCAAATTCCACTGCAGAGTCACCTGTCAATGTGGCCCTGCAGCTGTTGCAAAACTACAATTCCCATCATGCTTGGACAAGTTGGGATGATGGGAGCTGTAATTTGGCAACAGATGCAGAGCCACACAGGTTGTGCAAAACTGCTGTCCCCATACAAGAGTGTTGTACAACCTGTGGACCTCCAGCAGCAGATTTCCCCTATAACAGTGTCAGCAATGCCTTAGACGGCTCTGAAGATGACATCCTCTATGAACAGAATGAAGACAGTGATACTAGTGATTCTGAGGAATTGAGCTTCATAAATGTGGACGGTAGTGACAAGTAGTTCTTGGGGTTCCCTGATGATTAGAGGAGTTTCCATACTTAAAGCTTAAAGTCAGTAATAATGGTTGTTAATGCTGCTGTTAAGTTTTGCCACATTTACATTGGTAAAATATTATGTTATTTATGTTATTAGTATTTTACCACATTTTTGCTTCAAATTTTTTTTCCTATTTTCCTCCTCTAAAACCTAGGTGAATCTTATAGTCTGAAAAATATGGTATGTCCTTGTCTTTCATGACTTTAAATACTTCTTTTCAGCCCCTTCTTGCCTGCCAGTTTTCTTTTGAGAAATCAGCTGATAGTCTAATGGGCACTCCTTTGTAGGTAACTCTTTCCTTCTCTCTTGCAGCTTTTAAGATTCTCTCCTTGTCTTTGATGTTGGGTAACTTAATGATGATGTGCCTTGGTGTATTCCTGTTTGGGTCCAACTTCCTTGGGATTCTCTGGGCTTCCTGGACTTCCTGGAAGTCTATTTCCTTCTCCAGATTGGGGAAGTTTTCCTTCATTATTTAGTGAAATATGTTTTCAATTTCTTGCTGTTGTTCTTCTCCTTCTGGCACCCCTAAAATTCACATATGGGAACATTTCAGGTTGTCCCAGAGGCTTGTAACAGTCTCTTCACTTTTTCTAATTCTTGTTTCTTCATTTAGATCTGGATGGATGTTTATTTTTTCCTTTTGTTCCAAATCGTTGCTTTGAGTCCTAGTTTCCTTCCCGTCACTATTGGTTCCCTGAATATTTTGCTTTATTTCATTTTGGGCATCTTTAGTTTTTTTCCCCATTTTTCAACCAATCTCAATCAAATCTGTGAGCATTTTGATTACCAGAGCTTTAAATTCTCCATCAGATAGGTTGGCGATCTCCTTCTCACTTAGCTCTCTTTCTGAAACTCTACTCTGTTCGTTCATTTGGGCCACATTTCTTTGTTTTGGCACAGCTGATAGGCTTTAAGGGGGCAGGGCCTTAGGTATTCACCTAGGCAGGGCAACCCTCTTTGCCACACAGCAGAGCTGCCTGTGAGGGAGGGATTGGAGAGGGAATGGTGTGGTGTGCCTTCTCATCTCTAGTGCACTTTTCAATGCACTCTCGGAGTCTCCTGTGAGCCTGGGAGCTTCTCGTACCATGGCAACCCCAGCCATAGCCCACAGTCAGCTCTGAGTACCCTTAAGTCAGCCCCTCCTGTGCAGCCCCCTGAACTGGGCAGCCAGCCCCATCCCCAATGTCCACGCATCACCGTGATTTTTCTGAGTCAGCTGGCCTGGTCCCGCCATCTTACCGGTCTGGTTGTTCTGGTTGATTTTTTCTTTAACTCCTGGGTTGTTGGAGTTCCATGAAGTTTGATTTACTAGCGCTTTTGGTTTTTTATTGATTTCAGATTGGTTGTTGTCCTCCTTTTGGTTGTGTGAGGAAGTGAAGGGTCTCTACCTACACCTCCATCTTGGCTGGAACTCCTCTGAGTCCTGATCTTCTTTTTCTTAGATAAGTCCCTTTAACATTTCATATAAGGGCTTGGTGATGATGAACCCCTTTAACCTGACCTTATCTGGGAAGCACTTTATCTGACCTTCCATTCTAAATGATAGCTTTGCTGGATACAGTAATCTTGGATGTAGGTCCTTGCCTTTCATGACTTTGAATACTTCTTTCCAGCCTCTTCTGGCCTGGAAAGTTTCTTTTGAGAAATCAGCTGAGAATCTCATGGGAATTCCTTTGTAGTTAACTGTCTCCTTTTATTTTGCTCCATTTAAGGTTCTCTCCTTATCTTTGATCTTGGGCAATGTAATTATGATGTGCCTTGGCATGTGCTTCCTTGGGTCCAAATTCTTTGGGACTCTTTCAGCTTCCTGAACTTCCTGGAAGTCTATTTCCTCTGCTAGGTTGGGGAAGTTCTCCTTCATTGTTCAAATAAGTTTTCAATTTCTTGTTCTTCCTCTTCGCCTTCTGGCACCCTTATTATTTGGATGTTGGAACTTTTAGAGTTGTCCTAGAGGTTCCCAAACCTCTCCTCATATTTTTGAATTCTTATTCCTTTATTCTGTTCTGGCTGACTGTTTATTTCTTCCTTCTGGTCCAAACCATTGATTTGAGGCCTGGTTTCCTGTCCATCACTGTTGGTTTCCTGTCCATCACTGTTGGTTTCCTGTCCATCACTGTTGGTTCCCTGTACATTTTGGGAAAGGCTTTTTAAAAGTGGATCAGTCCTTGAGATGCAGTTTGTTGCTAACTTTTTGTAACAAAGAAAAGACATTTGACATGGTCAGAAAAAGGAGAGAGGAAGAGTTTAAAAAGGGGGAGTAGAATAAAACCTTTGTTAACTTGAAGAGGGCTAATTTCTGTTCTGAATTAACTGGATTTTCCCAGGTTTTACTCAACTTAAAAAGAAACTGATGAATTCTGACTTTTTGCTACAACATGGATAGAACTGGAGACTATTATGCTAAGTAAAAATAAACCAGTCAGTGAAAGACAAATACCAGATTATCTCACATATAAATGGAATGTAATGAACAAAATAAACTAATGAGCAAGATAAACCAGAGGCACAGAAACATGGCATGGACTGATAGTGGCAAGAGGAGAGGAAGGATGTGGGGACTGATAGGAAGAAGGTGAAGGGATTAGTCAAAGAACATATTGAAAATTATCCATGGACTTGGACAACAGTGAGGGGGCTGGTTGTGAGAGTGGGGTGCAGGCTAGGTTGAGGGAGCAAAAGGAAAAATTTGGGACAACTGTAATAGTATAAACAATAAAATATTTAAATGAAAAGGAAACCAATTAATCAAAAACATTTATTAAGATGTCACCTTATTTGAATCAAATGATTTAAATAATTATAACATCTTATATTTACCAACTGTGTTCAAAGTAACACAGTAATGAGAATGCCCATTTGCTAAATATTTTGTAAAACTGGGACTGCAATATAGCAAATAACCTTATTTATATGTATGATATATATATACATTCATAAATGCACATACATGTACATGTATAGTATAAAATGATGTTAAAATAGTAGTTCAACCAAGACTCTAAATTAATAGATATCAAATATTAAAGTTACTGATGAAACAACTAATGAACCAATTAAATGGAGGCTATTAAAGAACTTAAAAAAAATGATGTGACTGGTGAGACCAACTATCTTGTGGGACTTACAAGAATAGCTTGAAAATCAAATGGATGATTCTTAAACCCTTCTTATACCTTGAGAATATGAAAAACTCAGGGCAGTAGAAATTGAAGGTAGTTATATGAAGAAAGTATCTGGGGAAAACTGTTGATGTGCTGAATGTCCCTCCCTTTCCTTCTGAAAGGGCATTGTGGGGTACCTGCCCCTCACCTTGAGCTTAGCAAAAGGGTTTTCAGTGGGGCCACTGGAAGGTATGTGTGTGTCCTGCAGCCTGCCCTTAGTCCTGCAGTTGATGGGTCGAAGATCTATTGATGTTTCCCATGAACTGAAAGTGGTCCATGCATGAGAGAGATAGAGAAACACACACACACACATACACTGAGCACTGGTGGGGCATTTTCTTAGACCCTGCTCAAGAACAACAAACACTTGGAGAAACGACCATGGCAGAGAGAAGCTGCAGGTGTAGCAGGATTCCTGGGGCTGAGAAGGAAGTCCCAGCCAGGATAAAGAGAGAAGAATTTACTAACATTAAGGAAACTGCAGATGAGACAGCCACAACAATATAGGTGGAAGGGGGGACTTAAGGAAGTGTCCTAAAGAGATAACCTTTAGCTTCATGAAGGCCTACGAAGACCCAAATCAGTTAATAACAATAAATAATTGAGGTGTTTTTCTCCCTTATCCTGACACAATAACCCTTGAGGGATCAGAAAGTGTAGTTTAGAAAGAGGAGTAGAAATGCTAGGTGGTGAGAGAAGAAATCAATCACATTCTTCCCAATATACAGTCGTCCTATTTGATCCATGTCTCAGCAGCATCCAAATATCTGCAAGAGAGGACCTTGCATTTTATGTTAAGAATTAAGTTCTTACGATTACCTTCCTTAGGCATATTAAATACATATTTGGTCCACTTTTGTTTAGGACTTAAAGTAACCATGGAATTGTCTGTTATATAATAGAGACTAGAAATAAACTCATGGGGCCCAGTTAAGTTTTCATCCAGGGACAGAGGAAGACATGCTAGTTACATAAACTGCATTTATAAAAGTGTAGAAAAACATTTATAAGGATAAACATCCAACTGTTCACAGGGTTACTGCTTGGAGGTAGAATTGGATACAGGGAATAGGGTACTTTTATATTTTACCATGGGAATTTCCTCTCTAAATTGACAGAGTTTGAGTTGAACTCTTTTAGACTTACATTTTTCAAAATTAACATAATTTAAGTTCTTATGCACGTATATCTATGCAAATGAACAATCATTGTACATACATGCTCTTTGCAGATGACATGATAGTGCACATAGAAAACCCTATTGACTCCACAAAAAAACTACTTGACCTAATAAATGAATTTGGCAAAACAGCAGGAAACAAAGTCAACATCCAGAAACAGAAGTCATTTTTGTACACCAACAATGAAATATCAGAAACAGAAATTAGGGGGAAAAACCCATTTACTATGGCAACAAGGGAAAAAAAATAATTAGGAATAAATTTAACCAAGGAGGTAAAAGACCTGTACTCAGAAAACTACACAACACTGAAGAAACAAATTAAGGGAGACACAAATAAGTGGAAGCATATACCATGTTCATGGATTGGAAGAATTAACATAATTAAAATGTCCATACTACCCAAAGAAATCTATGGATTCAAAAGCAGCCCCTATTAAAATACCAATGACATATTCCACAGACATAGAACAAATATTTTAAAAATTTACACAGAAACAATAAATGACCCCAAATAGCTGCAGAAATTTTGAGAAAGAAGAATGAAGTAGGAGGGATACCTGATATCAAACTATATTACAAGGCCACTGTAATCAAAACAGTCTGGTACTGGCATAAGAACAGATGCATAGACCAATGGAGCAGAATAGAGAGCCCAGTAATAAACCCATGTCAATAGAGTCAGTTAATATTCAACAAAGAGGATAGGGACATAAAATGGGGTAAAAATAGCTGCTTCAATAAATGGTATTGGGAGATCTGGACAAGTACATGCAAAAAACCAAAACTAGACCACCAACTTACACCATACACAAAAACAAACTCAAAATGGTTAAAATCCTTAAATATAAGTTGTAACACCATAAAAATCCTAGAGGAGAACATAGGCAGGAAAATTTCAGATATTCCATGTAGCAGTACTTTCATCGATACATCCCTATGGCAAGGGATATAAAGGAAAGAATAAACAAATGGGACTACATCAAACTAAAAAGCTTCTGCACGGCTGAAGAAAACATTGACACAATGGAAAGGCAACCAACTGTATGGGAAAACATACTTGCCAGTGATACCTTGGACAAAGGTTTGATTTTCAAAATATATAAAGAACTCACATGACTCCACACCAGGAAGATAAGCAATCCATTTTAAAAAATGGGCAAAAGTCTTTATTCTGAGCTAAAAAAATAAAAAAATAAAAAAAGGGCAAAGGACCTGAACAGACACTTCTCCAAGGAGGACATAAAGAGGGCCCAGAGACTCATGAAAAATGCTGAACATCACTAGCCATTAGAGAGATGCCAATTAAAACCACAGTGAGATATTACTTCACACCAGTCAGAATGGCCATCATTAATAAATCAACAAACAAGTGCTGGCAAGGTTGTGGAGAAAAGGAGCCCTATTATACTGTTGGTGGGAATGCAGACTGGTATAGCCACTGTGGAAAATAGTATAGAATTTCCTCAGAAAACTAAAGGTGGAACAGCCTTTCAATCCAGTGATCACATTGCTGAGACTATACCCTAAGAATCCTGAATCACCAATTCAAAAGAACCTATGCACCCCAATGTTCATAGCAGCACTATTTACTACAGCGAAGTGCTGGAAACAGCCTATGTACCCATCAGTAAATGAGTAGATCAAAAAACTGTGGTACATTTACATGATGGAATACTACACAGCAGAAAGAAAGAAGGAACTCCTCCCTTGTCAACAGCATGGATGGAACTGGAGAACATTATGCTAAGTGAAATAATTCAGTTGGTGAAAGAAAAATAACATATGATCTCTACCTATAAGTGGAATCTATTCAACAAAACAGACAAGTGAGCAAAATAGAACCAGAGACATGGAAATAAAGAGCAAACTGACAGCGTCCAGAGGGGATGTGGGAGGGGAATAATAGGGGAGAGAAGGGGAAGGGGCAAGCAAGCAAAGGAACATGAATAGAGGACTCATGGGCATGAAAAATGAGGGGCATGAAATTGACTGGGAGTGGGGGTACTGGGTAGGGGTGAACAATAGGGGAAAAGGCAGAACAACTATAACTGAACAATAATAAAAAAATTGTACATATCCACATAGAGTGAATAAGTGTGTGTGATTTCAAAAATAAAGGATTATATTCTTGGTGTGTATTGACTTATTTGTTAAAAAATAGTTGGCATGAACAATGATGAAATTTCCAAAATAGCTACCCATGTTAGTGACCTCTGATTGGGCATTCATCCTGCTTTCTGTGTTGGCATCTCTAGTTTGAAGCAGGAGGAAACACTGTATCTGGTTTCACTCTGAAATTCATGGAGCTCTCTGCTTGATATAATATAAAAAGACCTTTATTATTCAACTTGTGCATTCATCTATGCAACCACATTTCCTTAGGGAAATGCTTGAAAATGGGATTTTTGTGGCCTTCTCTCCTGTTTGACTTTCCTTCCCCCCTCCTTTTCCCTATCCTCACCCAGGTATCTATTAGTTTTCTCCTTCAATAACACTATTCTGGCTGCACTGAGAGTGCTTTTTAATGTAAGAGATGTACTTCAGACATAACACCAGGTCACTTTCTGAGTAACATTTTATGGGATTGATTAAACTTGAGCACCATAACTGTGGACTTTACAGGCCAGAAAAGAGACTCAGAGTGTTATGCTCTGGACAATTTGTGCTCCACAATTTTGAAAAATCAAATAGAGAAAAGGGTTTTATGTGTTTTAAAAAAGAAGCTGTCATGTATTTTTGAGTCTTCTGTATTTAAAAGACCTCAATGTTTAAAATGAAATAATATCTTTTACACTAATGAAGTTAAGTTACAGTAAATAAGTATATAAAAGAAGGACTTTTTAATTGCAGGGGTGAAGATAAAGACTTAAATTGGTTTCTTCATGGCTCCAAATCTAACTGCATAACTTTTCCTCTTTTACTGCTGGAACATGAAGATACCTTTGCTCTTGGTAAAGTTTTCAAGGTTGTGAGATGAAGCAGAGCTAATCTTTTTATTAGAGAAATACATTTTTTGGACTAAAATGCAGTGGAATCATGGACCAAAGGTAAAATTAAAAAAAAAAAACTGTTTTGGAATTTGGAAATCCAAATCATTGACTTTATCTGTACACAAAGGTATATTTTCAGTGGCTCAGTAATGTGGTTAATAGTTACAGAAACATACCAAGGAAAGGAGAAAAAACTGAGATAGCAGAAAATCCACCATTAATTCATAGGGTTGGTTTTGCCCTGTGTCAATTCAGCTAGGTTGGAACTATGTCTCTCAGAATTTCCTTTCCTCCATAGTTCTGGATTAGAGTTGACTAGTAGAAACCTGTGGGTCAGTGTTGGCAGGAGGAAGTATCATTTTGAATGTTGAAGGTCGTTTATATTGTTGCTGGTTTTGCTGGAGGTGCTATGCAGGTGGCTGGTCTGCCACCTCAGTTCTTTGGAGTTGCAGCTGAGCCCACGGCTCCTCCAGCTTTGGCAGTATCAGCAACTTCAGTGTTTCTGAATCCTAGGCCAGGCACATGTGAGAAACTCCACAATAGGTCACCTTCATTAGTGGGTTAGAAGAGGTGAGAGTCAGGTATTGATGCCAGTTTGTCTTGCTTTTCCCCAATTTGCATCTAGCTTTTGTTCTCGACTGCCTTTCCTACTGACTTACAATGACTTCAGACTCCACACCAGAGCTCACAGCCTTCCAGAAGTCTCTTTGTCTTAGATAATGAATGCTGTTAATTTTGAATTATTTGTTTGAAAAAATATTGCCATCTCAATTAACTTAATTTTTACTTCCTATTTTTCCCTTAAATTTCACTTTTGCCAGTAGACTTTAAGAGAATATAGCATGAAAACCCTGTTGAAAAATTTTTCTAATATATACTATCTGATTAAACTTTGCAATAAGAGTAGAGCAATCTGAAGTTGGTATATTAAATGATTTTCAAATTGCAATGTGCTGCACTTTTCAGTTACATGCATAAGTAAAATAAATCAACTTCTGTCTTATCAGCATTGGGGGAATTTTTCATGTGTGAACGTTGTATTTTAAAGTCAGCAATATACACACTGTCTTTTTAAATAAAGGTAATATTACTAACTTCTCTTTAGTAAGGCTTGTGCCTGAGTTGCGATTATGTTTTTTTGTTTTTAATTTGTTTGTTTAAAGCACTGTTCTCAGCACAGAAGGAAACATTTACTAAATGATAGCTATTATTATTTCAATGGAATAATTTAAAAACTCTGAATTTTTTTCAATTGACTTCACAATTTTTAAAAACATCTCCTTCAGTACTATTTTGTGTGTGTGTGTGTGTGTGTGTGTGTTTGGGAGTACAATCTACCTAGGCATAAAGTAGTAAGATTGTTATTGGGCAGATAATTTTTGTAGTAAGTGCTACTTTCATTTATTTGAAGCAATGTAGTATGTTGTATATTTGCTTATGCTCATGTACACACACAAACACCCATGTGGTACTTGTGTAGACTCAATCTTACTGTGTCTTATAAATACAAGTTGGAGTTATAACTCTGACAAGTTCTTCTTAAACATATACTAGTAATAGAAAAATATATGGTCATGGCAAGGCATAATGTGAAAGTAGATGTCCTACTAATAGAAAGCTGACATTTTTGTTTGTTTAGCAAGTACAATCTTTACGTACATTTGTTTATGTATACCAATATGCATATATATGTGTGTGTGTGTATACATGTAATCATATAATGTGTACAAATACATATATAATATGCATGGTTTTCACTTAACAGATCAGTATCAACCATAATGTCTTTTTAAAAAATATATTTTATTGATTATGCTATTACAGTTGTCCCATTTTCCCCCCTTTAGTTGATGTCCATGGGTCATACATATAAGTTCTTTGGCTTCTCCATTTCCTATACTATTCTTAACCTTTCCCTGTCTATTTTGTACCTACCATTTATGCTTCTTATTCCTTGTACCTTTCCCCGCTTTCTCCCCCATCCCACTCCCCACTGATAACCCTCCATGTGATCTCCATTTCTGTGATTCTGTTCCTGTTCTAGTTGTTTGCTTAGTTTGTTTTTGTTTTTTGTTTGGTTCAGTTATTGATAGTTGTGAGTGTGTTGTCATTTTACTGTTCATAGTTTTGATCATCTTATTTTCTTAGATAAGTCCTGTTAGCAACCATAATATCTTTTCTTTTGGTTTTACTATTTTTTTTATTGTTGTTCAAGTATAGTTGCCTCTATTTTCAGTTGCCACTTTCCTCTGCCCCACCCTCACTCCTTCCTCCCTTTGGCTTTGTCCATAGCCTTATCCTGCCCTATAGTCTTTCTATGAAGCTTCCTATGAATTCCCTAAGGAAGTGAAAATCTGTCTCCTTTCTGCTGTGTCTTTGATTCTATGTATTCAGGGACTTAATGATGACATCCTTTATTCTTCCCTTTCCTACCTTTACATTTTAGTTCCCCTTTCCCTTGTCTCAATGCTCCTATTAAGCTATTATGGCTTTAGGTAAATATAAAATTAGTTATCTCTTCCCAAATGGCTGGAGACCCCTAGTATAAATTCATACAAATGTAAATATATATATGCAGATTTTCTGAAGCAAACCTCTCTCACTCTACTGCACTTGCAAATTTCCCAAATACTGTTATGATAATACTAGGTGATTTATTTTACATAAGGATGCATCTGAAGGGTGCAGCACATTGTGATTTGCAAACCATTTAACTTGCTAAGATCAGATTGTTCTGCTTTATCTGCAAAGTTCACCCACAAGGAATTTAATATAAATGCTTTTATTCTTGTTGTTTCATGTATTGTACTTTCCTGAGATGTGATGGATGAGTTTGAAATGGGTGTGTGGGGGAGGAAAGAAGGAAATTAGCCACTGTGTCTTCTATGGAAAAGCAACCCCTAACCCTCCATTTCCCACAAGACTGTTGAGAGTATTCAAGGACTCCCAGGAGAATGATGGAACAGTCTCAAGGGAGATATTATTACTCAGATGTGAGGTGAATGGGCATGGGCCCAGGGAACAATGAATCCGAATATTGTCTTTCTAGCTCATATTATTACCTTGAAACTCATAGAATAAGTAACTGAGTGCCAGTGCCCTCACAGAATGTAAAGAGATTTCAGTTTGTTCCCCTCTATCCTTCTGCTAACATTCATTGCATGGTGGTGTTGTACCAGGGAGTTATGGGACCAAGACTGGTATCCTTGCTTTGCAATTACCTCATGTGATTTTGGGTACATTGCTTTTACTTTTTGGATCCCTCACATTTAAAATAAGTAGGGAATTTCTAAGGTGTTTGCAACTCTAAGATTTTATGATTGTCTTATATATCAGCTCCCTTTTCTTTCCTTAAACTCCTTCCTTTCCTGAACTATGATTTCCCATGCCTTATATCCTTTTATAATGGGTCTGTATTTCTTTTAAATGTGTACACTGTTTATTGTAATGAATGGCTCATTTTCTTTCCATTTATACATTTAATTAAATGTTTATTGAGCTCCTACAATGTGCCAAATACTGGGAAGTAGATATTGAACAAGAGAGTAAATAAGGCATCCCTTCATAAAAGAGGGATTGCAGATGAAAAAAATTAAATATTTTGTTATGAAGAGTGATGTTCTAGGAATGGAGAACTACAGGGTGTCATGGGATCAAGTAAGTCAAGGGACTGGCATGTGCGTCCTAGAGATTAGGAAAGAGATCCTGGAGATGTGGCAGTTAGAGGAGGCTTGAAATTTAAGTAGTAGGTAACTAAACAGATGGGAGATACTTAGGAGATCAATAGACAAGGCTTGGTCATTTGTAAGACATAGTGGGTAGTGAGGAAAAAAGAAAAGCAAAGATAAGGTTCAATTGTTAACTGGCTTGTGGGTAGTAGGTGAATTTGGGAAAACAGAAAGAGGAGAGGAAAAAGCAGTGAATACGTAGGTTGAAAGTGTTTAGCAGAAGTTGATTCAATTAGAAAGTAACAAGTAATAATACCAGTATTTAATATTTGAGAGTGTTTTTTTAGAGCAAAACACTTTCATGTATATTTTCTCATAAGCCTCATAACAAATCAGAAGGTAGGTGTTATTATTCCTAATATTCAAATGTTAAGAAAAATTTTCAAAATTTGCAGATAGGCAGAAAGATGGACACATGTCCTTGTGAGGTCATAGTGTCTAACAGGATTATCTCATTCTCCTGGGATAAGTATCTTTGTTTGGTTTACTGTTTGCTGTTAAGGATATTTTTACAACTCTATAAGGGTAGATGTTAACTTGTAGAAAGCTGATAGAATGCAAATGATTCTTAGTTGCTGGAATAAAAATTTCCATCTGGTATAAAAGTTAACTGAAAAGGTTTTATTATTCTGTAAGACACTAGTGTTGTATTTTATTCTGCCTTTGTATCTAATTTAGCACTCTTATTCCAGCAAACTGTTTCTGCTATAATCCCTTGAAATAACTTTACCATCCTACTTGTTTATTTAATTGGATTTATTTAATTAGTTAAATAAATATTTGGCATGTATTCAATATATATTTGTATGAGTCATGTTTTTAGCTTTTTAAAAATGATACTTAAGATGGTGGCGAGATAGGTGGGAGCAGAGTTAACTTCCCTCTGCACCTGGGTGAAACACCTACCCAATCTATGGAGGAACAAACCAAACAGCCAAAAGCATCCCAGCGTTTATGAAGATAGGAGACCAAAAAGTACAGAGGACACTGAGAAAACAGAAGGTAAAGGGATTGCTTCAGGACAAAAGGTCCCTGGGACCAGCATGGGAACTACGGAGGCTGCAGCCCCAGGCCTGCCCATGCCGGCGTGTCGCTGGACTCCTGGGAGAGAGCTGGGTTAACAGCCCCCTCCCCTGCCAAACAAGGCCTGAGCAACACTGTGAGAGACCTGGTTGCCTGAAGTAGCAGGGAGGGGAATAGGACGAAGTGGTAAACCCACAGAGACCGTGGGCGCTAGCTGTGGAGAGTTGAAAGTTGGGATGTTTGTGACCTTGACCCTGACAGTCCTTGGCCTAGCTGGAGAGGTGGGCTGTGTGAGAGGACAGGCCCTTCCTTGTACAGAGGGAGCCACAAGATTGAGCATGGGGATTTTCCCAGAAAGAAAAAGACCCTCGGGGGCACAGTGGGGAATTCCCCTGCAGCAAGAGCTCCAGTCTCCTCTTCACCCTGCCAACTGTCCTGGGACTGTGAGCATCGACTGGGGAGTGTCTGCACCTCAATTGGGAGGGAGCTGAGACTACAGGCACCACCCAGGGGAGGTTGTCCAGCTACCGAGGAGTGTGCCCACCCACCAGGGAGTGTCTGTACCTCATCTCAGAGGGAACTGAGACCTCAGGCACCAGGGAGAGTGCGAATCAAGGAAGGCTCCGATTGCACACCCACAGTCTGGAGAGGGCTACCATAAAAAAAGAGTAGGTAGAAGCTGAGAATACCAGGATACTTCCTGGAAGAAGAAACCCACCAACAAAGGAAACACCAACAGATAAGAAGAGAAGAAGGTGAAGGAGGGAGTGGAAGCCACACTAACTCAACCAAGGACCTATCTGAAAATAAAAATAAATAGGGAAGAAATTACTAAGAAGAAACAACTGAACAAGAGCAAGAGAAAAGCCTTGAAACTTTGTACACACAGAAGAACCAGCTCCAACACAACCTGCCCACACCTGTACAAGAGAAAACAAGAGGTGGGGGACAGACTGACCCTCACATAACCAGCTGGTGAGAAAGACCCACCAAAGAAAGACACAACAAGAACCAAAAACCAAAGACATACACAGAGCCAACATAAACCACAGTCCAAGATCAGTAAGATCGGGAGATCAAGGAGACTGTACCACTAAATCTCACAGGTATTCTATCACAGAAGTTTACACCAAAAACCCAGGGGGTCAGAACAGAGCAACTTAAGAAGAAGAGGCGAACAGGAAGAGTCTCACAAACAATGGGAGGACAAAGAAACAATCCCCAAATGAAAGGAAAGGGGGAAGTCTCAGAAACAATGCTAACTGAAAAAGAGGCAAGTCAGCTATCAGGTACTGAGTTCAAGGAATTGGTTATAAAGAAGCTTCATGAGCTCATAGAGAATTACCAAAAACTACAGGGAAACTATGATGAACTCATTGCAAATTATATCAATATGAAAAAGGAAATAGAAACTATCAACAAGGGCCAAGAGGAAATGAAGAATACACTCTTTGAACTGAAGAACACAGTAGAAAAAATTAAAACCAGGCTCAATGAAGCAGAGGATCACATCAGCAAACTGGAGGACAAGGTAGAAAAAAAAAAAACAGAATGAGCAAGAAAAGGAAAAGAGGCTCAGAAAGAATGAAGAGGGGTTAAGGGAAATGCAGGACAACATGAAACGAAATAATATCCATATAATAGGGATACCAGAAGGAGAAGAGGAAGAGCAAGGGATAGAAAACCTGTTTGAAAAAGTAATGATGGAAAATTTTCCTAATTTGATGAGAGAAAAAGTCACACAAATCCAGGAAATACAGAGAATCCCAAGCAAGAGGAACACAAAAGGGCCCACTTCAAGAAACACCATAATTAAAATGGCAAAATTCCAAGACAAAGAGAGAATCTTAAAGGCAGCAAGGGAAAAAAAGGAAGTAACATACAAGGGAGCCCCAATAAGGTCAGCAGCTGACTTCTCAATGGAAACACTCCAAGCCAGAAGAGAATGGCAAAAAATATTCCAAGTAATGAGAACCAGAGGCCTGCAACCAAGGCTACTTTACCCAGCAAGGCTCTCAATCAAGATAGAAGGCCAAATAAAAAGTTTCCCAGACTAAAGAAGTCTAAAAGAATATACCTCTACCAAACAACCTCTGCTAGAGATGCTAAATGGCCTACTTTAAGGAAAGGAAGGAAAAGAGAAAAAAAGAGAAGAACACAGGTACAGAGAATCGGCAATGAATAAGTACCTATCAATAGTAACCTTAAATGTAAATGGATTAAATGCTCCAATCAAAAAACATAGAATAGCTGAATGGTTAAGAAAGCATGACCCACACATATGCTGCCTACAAGAGACCCACCTCAGGACAGAAGACCTACAGAGACTGAAAGTGAAGGGCTGGAAACAAATATTCCAAGCAAATGGACAGGAAAAAAAAATGCAGGCGTAGCAATCCACCCATCAGACAAAATAGACTTCAAAAAAAGGGCCATAAAGAGAGACCCAGATGGGAACTTCATAAAACTCAAAGGACGAATCCACGAAGAAGACATAAACATTGTAAATATATATGCTCCCAACATAGGAGCACCCAAATACATAAAGAAAATCTTGGAGGACTTCAAGAAAGATATTGACAGCAGCACAATTATAGTAGGGGATTTTAACACCCCACTATCAAAAATGGACAGGTCTTCCAAACAAAATATCAACAAAGATATTGTGGCATTGAACAAGGCACTAGAGGAAATGGACTTAACTGATATATATAGAGCCTTTCATCCCAAAGAAGCAAAATACACATTCTTTTTAAGTGCACATGGAACATTTTCAAAGATAGACCACATGATAGGACACAAAGCAAGCCTCAACAAGTTCAAGAAAATTGAAATCATATCAAGCATTTTCTCTGACCATAAGGGACTGAAAGTAGAAACAAATCTTAAGGTAAAAACCCCAAAACACCAAAAACATGGAGATTGAATAGCATGCTATGAAACAGTGAATGGGTGAAGAATGAGATTGAGGCAGAAATCAAAAACTTTCTGGAAACAAACAAAAATGAACTCACAACAATCCAAACCCTGTGGGACACAGCAAAGGCAGTTCTGAGAGGGAAGTTTATAGCAATACAGGCCTACCTAAAAAGAATAGATACAGCTCAAATAAACAACCTAACAGTACACCTACAACAACTCGAGGGACAACAACAAAGACAACCCAGGTCAAGTACAAGGAAAGAAATAACCAAGATCAGAGCAGAATTATATGACATAGAGACTAAAAGCACAATTCAAAGGATCAATTAATCCAGGAGCTGGTTCTTTGAAAAGATAAACAAAATCGACAAGCCCTTCAGCAGGCTCATCAAGAAAAAAAAGAGAGGACCCAAATAAACACAATCAGAAATGAAAGAGGAGAGACTACAACTGATACCACAGAAATACAAAGGATTGTAAGAAATTACTATGAAGAACGGTATGCCAAAAAATTTGAAAACCTAGATGAAATGGACAAATTTCTAGAAAAATATAACCTTCCAAAACCCAATGAAGAAGAAGCAGAACACCTGAGCAGACCAGTAACTCCTGATGAAATTGAAACAGCAATCAAAAAGCTTCTGTCACACAAACACCCCGAACCAGATGGTTTCATAGGAGAATTCTACAGGGCATTTAAGGGTGAGCTAACCCCCATCCTCCACAGATTATTTAAATAAATTCAAGAAGATGGAAGACTCCCAAACTCGTTTTACAAAGCCAGCATCATCCTAATCCCAAAACCAGATAAAGACATAACAAAGAAAGAAAACTTCAGGCCAATATCGCTGATGAACATAGATGCTAAAATACTCAACAAAATATTGGCAAATCGCATCCAGCAATACATTAAAAAGATCATCCACCATGACCAAGTGGGATTCATCCCAGGGATGCAAGGATGGTACAATATTCACAAATCAATAAACATAATACGCCACATAAACAAAAGCAAGACAAAAACCACTTGATCATATCCATGCGGAAAAGGCATTTGATAATGTACAGCACCCATTTCTGATAAAAACACTCAGCAAAGTAGGAATAGAGGGAGCATTCCTCAACATAATAAAGGCCATATATGAGAGACCTACAGCCAACATCATACTCAATGGACAAAAAATTTGATCTTTCCCACTAAGATCAGGAACAAGACAAGGATGCCCTCTCTCACCACTCCTATTCAACATAGTATTGGAAGTCCTAGCCACAGCAGTCAGACAAGAAAAAGATATAAAAGGCATCCAAATTGGAAAGAAGTAAACAAAACTGTCATTGTTTGCAGATGACATGATAGTGTACATGGAAAATCCTATAGACTCCACCAAAACCTACTCGACCTAATAAATGAATTTGGCAAAATAGCCGGGTACAAAGTCAATACTCAGAAATCAAAGGCATCCCTGTACACCAAAATTGAAATATCAGAAACAGAAATCAGGAAAAAAAATCCCATTTGATATAGCAACAAGAAAAATAAAGTATCTAGGAATAAACCTAACTAAGCAAGTAAGAGACTTAAACTCAGAAAACTATACAACCCTGAATAAAGACATTAAGGAAGACACAAACAAATGGAAGCATGTACATACTCATGGATTGGAAGAATTAACATCACCAAAATGTCCATACTACCCAAAGCAATTTATGGATTCAAAGTGCAATCCCTATTAAAGTACTGATGACATATTTCATAGATATAGAACAAATATTTCAGAAATTTATATGGAACCTTAAATGACCCCGGATAGCTGCAGCAATTTTGAGGAAGAAGAACAAAGCAGGAGCGATTACAATACCTGATATCAAACTGTATTACAAGGCCACTGTCATCAAAACAGCCTGGTACTGCCATAAACACAGGCATATAGACCAATGGAATAGAACAGAGAGCCCAGAAGTAAACCCAAGTCTCTATGGTCAATTCATATTTGACAAAGGAGGCAGGAGCATACAATGGAGTACGAAGAGCCTCTTCAACAGATGGTGTTGGGAGATCTGGACAGCTACATGCAAAAAAATGAAACTCGATCACCAACTTACACCATACACAAAAATAAATTCAAGGTGGGTAAAAGACTTAAATATAAGTCGTAACACCATAAAAGTCCTTGAGGAAAACATTGGCAGGAAAATCTCAGACATTCCACACAGCAATATCTTCACTGATATGTCCCCTAAAGCAAGGGACATAAAGGAAAGAATAAACAAATGGGACCTCATCAAATTAAAAAGCTTCTGCATGGCTAAAGAAAACAGCATTAAAATGAAAAGATAACAAACCTTATGGAAAAACATATTTGCCAATGATACCTCAGACAAGGGTTTGATCTGCAAAATATGTAAAGAACTCACATGACTCCACTCCAGGAAGACAAACAACCCAAGTAAAAAATGGGCAGAGTACTTGAACAGACACTTTTCCAAGAAAGACCTACAGAGGGTCCAGAGTCATATGAAAAGATGCTCAGTATAGCTAGCTATTAGAGAGATGCAAATTAAAACCAGAATAAGATACCACCTCACACTGGTCAGAATGGCCATCATTAATAAATTAACAAACAATTGTTGGAGAGGATGCGGAGAAAAGGGAACCCTAGTACATTGTTGGTGGGAATGCAGACTGGTGAGGCCACTGTGGAAAACAGTATGGAATTTCCTTATAAAACTAAAAATGGAACTGCCTTTTGACTCTGCAATTCTACTGCTGGGATTATACCCTAAGAGCTCTGAAACACCAATCCAGAAGAACCTATGTACCCCAATGTCCACAGCAGCACAATTTACAATAGCTAAGTTCTGGAAGCACCCTAATTGCCCATCAGTAAATGAGTGGATCCAAAAACTATGGTACATTTACACAATGGAATTCTATGCAGCAGAGAGGAAGATGCAGCTCATACCCTTTCTGACAGCATGGATGGAACTGGAGAGTATTATGTTAAGTGAAATAAGCCAGGCGGTGAGGGACAAATACCATATGATCTCACCTTTACCTGGAACATAATCAACAAAAGAAAAAAGCAAACAAAATATAACCAGAGACATTGAAGTTAAGAACAATCTAACAATAGCCAGAGGGGAACGGGCAGGGGACAGTGGGGAGAAGGGTTTTCTGGAACTATTATAAAGGACATATGGACAAAACCCAGGGGGAGGGTGGAAGCAAGGGAGGGAGGTGGGTTTGGCTGGGGTGGGGTGGAGAGATGGGGAGAAAATGCAGACAACTGTAATTGAACAACAATAAAATAATTTTTTTTAAAAAGAATTGTTTAGTAAGGTTTCTTATGCAGATTTGTCATGCCATCTCCACTGATAAGAATTGTTAAGAATCTTCCTCTTCCTAGTACTAGAGAAAGATGCACCTCTACAAATGGCATTTTTTATAACTGTAAATTCCTTTATAAAAGGCAAACCCATGTCCTGTTTTTAGAGCTTTTGCTGCATCTGCTTATTCGTGTTGATGTAGTAAGAAATGTCCAAACCTGTAGAGAATTGTTATGAGTTTATTTAAGCTAAACTGACTACAGTTGCTGGGAAGCAAAATTTCAATGGATTGGGAAAATGCCCTAGAGAATGGCAGTTGTACAGCCTAATTTATACATTAGAATCAATGAAGAAGACTAAGGAGAGTTACATGAAATCCATTGGTGGCAGATTAAGGGAGCGGGGAAGTCTCTGAGACTGGATAAAAAGTAAAACAGAGACACATACTTCTTTTCCATCAGTGGGTACAGGATAATTAGCTATTAGCACTTTGGGGGCATAAAGATGGTAGGTGGAAAAGAAAATAACAATGAGGGATTCTTTGTTCTCATGCTCTGGTGTGGTGGTTGTGCCGTGAGGGGTCCAGAAAAGGGGGATCACTCTGACATTCCAAGGGTATGTTATCTTAGATGCAAAAAGACAATACACAGCCTTACTTAAAGTACTGAACATTTTAAAGGAAGCTACAGTCCCAGGATGTGACAACCTGCCATGACTTGCCTTTAATTGGGAATTTTTATGTTCAGACCATCCTATGTAGTCTCTGAGTTTGCAGGGGCTGCCATGCAAGCATCTCCTTAGCTTGTCAGGTTTAGTATGTGACTCCTTTTTCATCCACATGCTTAATGCACTTCTACTCAAAATCAATATGCCAAAGAGGCATATTTGGAGGTGGTGTATTGTGGTGGTATTATTCCCTTAATACCACCAGCATATAAATCCCACATCAAGTGTGTTTTTCCTGATTTATAATTTAAATTTTACACAAGGAAAACAGCATACGTTTGCCTTTGGCTTAACAAAAAACTGACCTATTGACATTATTATCAAACTTTATCTGAAGCAGTCATGTAGAAACTATTCTCTTTACCTAAAGATCTCCAAATGATATTTTCAGAAAAGTAAAACATGTAAGTTTAGATGTTGAATTACAACATCATCCATCTATGCAATGTGGACTACATGTAATGCCCTATACACTCCAAACAATGAATTGGGTATTTATCTGTGCCATACTTCAAAAAGTATTTTATTTAGTCCTCCAAACAACTCTATGTATAGTAATGCTATCCCAGGTAAGGAAACAGAGAGGTAAAGATTTTTATAAAACTTGCCCTATATTATGTATCTTAAACAAGGAAGTCAGAATTCAAATTGATTTCTCTAAGTCTCCAAAGTCCATGTTCTTTACTTTCAATATGCTACTTACTAGGCAGTTTGTTTCAGTATTGCAGTAGTTTTCAAGGTGTGACACGCCTCCTGGCACCCCCTTCCTCACCCCCAGCAACATCAAAAGCATTTGGAAACTTGCTACAGATGCAAAAACTTGGCTCCTTCCAGACATGGTGTATCAGAAGTTCTGACAGCGGAGCCAAGCAAGTGATTCTGATGCCCATTCAAGTATGACAGCCATTGCACTATTGGATGACTAATGGCAGTGAGGGGAAACCTCAAAAGATAGAAGAGACTGGAAAGAGAGAGGAAAAGTGGGTACAAATTGTCCAATCTCTGATAAGAACACAGTACCATAACTTCCTCCATTAGGTGATCATGTCTGCAGCTTCAGGAACACACATGAAAAAGGATATGCCAAGGATCTCTTGACTAAATTGGTGATAAAGCAAATCCCAGGTGTGAGACTATACTGAAAATAACTTCTTCCAATGTGATACCACTGTATAGTAAAGACACTTCCAAAACACCAGGTGAAACATCTATATCCAGAGTGGTTAGGTCCACATTTCCAAAAGAGTGGGTCTCTGACACTTGGATCACAGATATGTACCTCCAAAAAGATGGAGGCAATAAATTAGAGGTCCTTTTCTACCATAGCTCTCTCACCAGGCAATGTAACACACTGCAGGCTCAAGTAGCTTTACATACTTGCCCAAAGACCCATTTTTTTAATATAAATGCCAAGTAATATCCCACTGAGCCCATGCTCTTGGGAGGTAAATGGCCCTCTGAGACACCAGACATGGAGACACAGGTGTTAAGGAACTTGACACTGTTTTTTCCCTCACCCCACCCCACAAATGAAAATGCACCTTTGCTAGTTCTGAATGGTCCAACAACTATAAGATCCCTGTACATTCATAAATATTGAACATATTTGTAGATTACTCGTGAAGTTCCTCTGAAGTAAAAGTCCTGTAGCATAGCAAGAATTAAACTATTCTATCAAATAAGACATGAGCAAGCAGTGTCTCAGGCAGCAGGCTTCCTCCTGTGAGGGGCATGATGTTGAGGGGGCACAAAAAATCTTTCCTCTCACCTTCTGAGTTCTTCCAGTTGGGCTAATAGTCAAATTAACACGAGATGGATTAATATGTCTAAAGTTTATTTTACAGATACGCATTTCGGGGTGCTGTAAGAATGAGACCAAAGAGGCATTGGGAAGTTGAGGTTTATATGCCATTCTAAAGCTAAGAAGAAAGCAGTGAGGGACTTCAAGGGCAGAAAGAAAATTCACACGGAGATAGAAAAGCAAATGTTTGGTAAATAAATGTTTGCTGGGCCATCTGTGCAATGAGACACAGAGAGGACTTTGATCAAAAGGCCTTGCTAGGCTCCTCTCTGTCTATTACACACTAGTTCATATAAAACTATAGTTACCTTTAATGATAGCTCCCTTCCTGGAGCAGGTCCTCTATCTCAATTCCTTTAGGCAGGTAAATGGGAAGGGTCCAAGGTTCTTTCTGAGTCTTTTATTCTTTAACCAACTTAAAATCAATATCTCAAAAGGCACATTTTGGGATTTGGCAAAACTTTGTTTCCCTTCAGCATCTGAAAGAAACCATGCCAAGACATGCCTCATCAACTTCTGCCCTGTGAGTTCACCTTGCTTCTAATAAAATTTCATTTCCTTGGATAATTAAAATAGTATCTGGGTAAGTTCATAAAAATGTGTGAAGTTCATAATTTTTAATGTAGCCCTTATAAATAAAACAACAATGAAATAAATTAAAGAAAAATATGGCCAGCCCACTAGGCAATGGTACAGTTTTCAGAACTTCCAGTAGCAGGAGCTCGGAGCCATGCAGGACTGGGCAGGTGGAAGAGCAGCTGCATGCATGTTCTCATTCAGTCTTCAGAAGAGCCCTATGAGGTGCATGTTATTTCTATTCCCATCTTGCAGAGAGAATAAATAATGTGCCTAGTTGCATAGAGTATAAAGGGCTGAGTCCAAATGTGAACCAGGCAGTCTTACTGCAAAAGCCACACCATAACCACACACAAAAAAATTTTTGTGCAAGTAGATTCATATGCCAATGTACCCTTACAGTGAATTAAAAAATCAGGGAATCTGCTCCAGACTCCATTCTCTGATTTGGTTGACTTCCTTTAGGCAGAGAAATTAATTATGTACAACCTATTTGAGGAACTGTTTTCTGATTCATGCCATGGGGGGGCAGGGACATAGTATCTTTGCATGTTGAAATTGTGAATATTTTGTCTTTTCAAAGCTACTTGTTTTTCTGTGCTTATCTCCTGGGCTGTAGAGGCAGCTAGTCTGCATTTGGTCCCCAGCGAGGTCTTTCCATTCTCTATATCCTGCCTGTATCCATGCCTTATGTTAACTCTGAAGGGGGCATTCAGAATATCATTTCAGGAAGGACTTGCAATATGGTATGAGGATCACTTCTCTTACAAATAGCTAGATTTTATTCACTTCTAACTTCTCACTAGCCCTTATTCTCATCCCTGGTACATTCTTGTTTTTAAGCAGGGAAATTTATATATTCTTCTAACTTACATTGTTCTTTAGAAACATTATAATCCAGTTTTGGTAGATTCATCATCAAATATATTTCATCAAACTACACAGCCCAAAACCACTTTAACTTTTTATGGATATATTATTTCATGCAGAAAAGTGCACAAATCAAAAATATGCAACTCAACTAATTATCAAAAATGAATACACCCATGTAGCCCCTACCCAGGCCAACAAATTGAAGATTAGCAGCATTTTAGAAGCCCTCTTGCTCCCTCTCCTACATATCTCCCACCCTGTCTCCAAAAGTAACCACCACCCTAACTTCTAATGCCATAAATGAGGCTTCTCTGGTTTGGGACTTCATGTAAATGGAGTCATACAATATATACTCTTTTATGTCTGGATTTACCCATTGTCACATATAGCTAAAGTTCATTTATTTTCATTACTATATAGTATCCCATTACATGAATATACTACAATTTATGTAAAATGCTACTGTTGACAGATATTTGAAAATTGCAATGCAAAGGCTTATATGTAAAATATGGAGAAACATGCTACATAAACAAAAATATCAAAAATCTAATGAAATATGTCTTAAAAGACACTTTTTTGGAAAGGATATTCAAATAATTGAAAAACATTTAAAGACTCTCAACCTCATTAATCATCCAGGAAATGTAACTTTAAGCTATGAGAAGGCACCACTCCACACCGCCACCAGAAAGGCTAAAATGAAAAGACTGTCAAGGTCACATGTTGATCAAGATGTGAAACACCACAAATGCCTTATAATTTTCATACATAACTTGGTACAATCACTGAGGAAAACAGTCTAGTATTATCTAGTAAAATTAAGTACATTTCATTTTTAACTATAAACGTATTTAAGTTTTTAAATGCATTTAAAAAAAATACATGCTTAGAGAAACAGGCTAGGCAGATATTTACATAAAACCACTTCTGGGGTCTTTTCCCAAACTTAATATATGCTCTTAGAATTATGTAGCAGAAAAAATACCAATAGTCACTCACATTACATTAATTTTCTCAAATATTGTCCAGTTCGATTTCATTATACTCTGCCAAGACTATATTCATATAGAGGATTGCATCCAAATAGGATATTTTCAGAAGCACATTGACAATTTAGGGATGGAAGTGGAGAAGGGCCCTGAGAACTCAGTTAGTGACTGAACAGGGCATTATTCGCTAAACACCCACTGTGGTACAGTGATGGCACAAGACAAAACACTTAAATATTTCAAAGTCTGTCTCATTTCAACACTTTTCTTACCCTATTTATTCTTCCTAAGTGATACCCTATACTTTTCAGTATTTTCCTAGGAGTCTTTTCCTGGGACCTCTAGGCTCACAATTCTGAAATCACAATATTTGTGATGTTTTATTCAACACTCACAATTTTTTATTCAACACATCTGTTGTCTTAACATCAGACTTTTACCTTGATCCCCTATTGGGTGTTCAGTTCCTCAAGCAACTCCAACAGAACACATCTAAATTTAACTCATTGTCTCCCAAACCAAACCATCAGTTTTTACAGGCCATTACGAAAATACCAAAAACCCCATACAGTCTCTGAAGCTAGAAATTAGACAGTGATCTTTGAAGTCTCTCTGTCTCTCATCCTCAACATCTGTTGAATTACTAAATCCTGATGGTTTTACCTCCACCTTGCCTCTATCCTTCTTTATTGGTACCCACCTGGACAACAAACACAGCCTCCCAGCTGTCCCTCTGTACCTCCAGTTAATACAAACCAACAATCCCTACCCAATCTGATCTATCTGACTTCCCTCTGCAAACCATTTGATGGCTCTTCACCTTTAGCATAGAGCATAACCTATAATCATCTCAGTTTATGTAATAAAAGCAGAATATTCAGATACTGGTGCCAGTGGTTGCTTCTAAAAAGACAACTTGTTGACTGGAGGAATGAAAGAAGAGAGAGATGTACTTTTACTATATACCCTTTTTTATATTTATAATACCTGGCTCTGATATATTTATATATTTATATCAGAGCCAGGTATTATCTATTCAAAAATATTTTTAATGTATGTCATAAGATTCTGCATATTTGCAATAAGTGGGCTACAAACTTGGTTCTGAGCATTCCTATAGTCAAAGAAATATGAGAAACATGATCGGATTTAAGTCACTTGTTTATTTAGATAAAATCAAACTAGTGCCTCACAACAAGCCTAACTTTTACTGGCTTTAAAAATCAGATAAGTTTTCCCATGGGTCCTCATGAAACAAACATATAGGAGAAATCTTCAACAACATTCCCAAATAGTTTCAACAGTGACTCTCAGGCTGCAGATCCCTAAAATATCCCTCCAGGCAAGCCAAAAGCATAATCCAAAAACACAATTTGGTAAAGCAGTTCTTCCAGGGGCTAACCAACTCATTTTGATGGTTTCATATGCTCCATTCACATTGGACCTTGGAATATGGTCAATACATGATAACAATGTTTTCCTTTAGTAATACAGATGAAAGAATTTCACTCAAGTCAGAGCTACCAATAATGAAAAAGCCTGATTCTCAGGTATTTGCCTACGTTTGATATCAGCATACTACAAGATCAAAGCTTGCAAGAAATCTGGAGTGGGTAACTTCTAAAATCTCTTTAAATTCTAATATTCTACAAGGAATGTTACAACACATCTCCATGTTTTGGAATTATTCTTCAAATAAATGTAAGAACTTTTGCCTGCATTGCTCATAGGGCTTCCTTGTACTCAGGAAATTCCCTGAATAAAATTAGAAGTGTTCCAGTTAAAGGTGAGATCATATGGTATTTGTCTTTCATTGCCTGGCTTATGTCACTCAGCATAATGCTCTCCAGTTCCATCCATGCTGTCGCAAAGGGTAGGAGCTCCTTCTTTCTTTCTGCTGCGTAGAATTCCACTGTGTAAATGTACCATAGTTTTTTTATCCTAATCAACAAAACAAACAACCAAGCAAAATATAGCCAAAGACATTGAAATTAAGAAAAAACTGACAGTAACCAGAGGGAGGAGATAATGGGAGGGAAAGGGTGAAGGGTTTACAGGAAACAACTATAAAGGACACAGGGACAAAAACAAGGAGGGGGTGGAAACAGGAAACAGGGAAGGAGGTGGGATGGCTGGGGTGGTAGGGAGGGGTGGGGGGGAAAGGCAGAAAACAGTACTTGAACAACAATAAAACTCAAAAGTTTTAATAAAAAATAAATGAATCAATCAAAAAAAGAATTAGAGGTGTTATTAGCATTGCTTCAAAGGAAACGAAGAGCTAAATTTGTAACTAAATTTGAGACATCTAAGAAGAGTTGTCAGGAACCATGAGTCCCAGATCAGTGTCTACGCGCTACAGTCCATACTTAATAAAGTTAGTAATGCTCCAAAAATATGTAGCACTACTTCACCTTTTACGTTAGATTTTCCTCTTTTTTTTAATCCAAAGGTCAACTTCATTTTTTTCTTTTAACTTTTTTGTATTGTTGTTCAAGTATGGTTGTCTCGATTTTCCTCTCACCATTCTCTCCACCCCAGCCATCCCCACTTCTCACCCTTGATCCTACCCACCTTGGGCTTTGTGCATGTGTCCTTTATACATGTTCCTGAAAACTCTTCCCCCTTAAGAAAGGAGAAAGTATCTCAGCCTGTGTCTGCACAAAGCCCCAGACACAATCCTCCTTTAAAACACACTTCAAAATGGACAGAGTCCTTATGTACAAGGAAAAAGGAAAGCAACAAGGAAAGAGGGAGGAAGGGAGAGGAGAGGAAAAAAAAGTAAAACAAGAACTCTAGGACCTAGTTCACAAGGGACAAGAAGGCAAGAGATAAATGTCCTCTCTACCCAGGGTGAAGCCTGATGCTGACTTTGCCAAGAGTCACCACATCTCTGTTACCATATTCCACTGGGGCCTAAAAGATAAGTACCATTCCTAGCCTATGGCTGAAGGGAAGCAGGAGAAGGAAAAAGGTTGAGAGTTGTCTGGCTGGGAGTATATGCAAACTAAATCAAATGTATTGTTCAAAATTTACAGTGGGTCATCTCTTCTTTTTTCTTACTTCTTTTCAATATCGAATGAAGGGCTGACCAGCAAGGTCAAACTCCCCTTATTAATGAGGCTTTGCTGGGGCTCTGTCTCATTAGGGCACTCAGAACTGTGCATTTACTGCAATTTGCAGCACTTAATAGAGAAAGGTCAGAGCGGGTCACATTCAATTTCCACTTGGCAGAGGGAGGAAAAATGGAAGCAATTCATTTGCACAAATTTGAATAATTCTTCTCAGTCTCCTTTTCTTTATCTACGTCTGGATAATTCCTGCATCTTAGCTCACTCACAATCATTTCAGAACTGCCAGCAGTCTGATTTCTATGAAGGCTGTAATGGAGCTGACAGATTCTATGAATCCAGGTGTCAAAATAAAGCTTCTGGCTTCTTCCCCCGCCCCCTTCTCACAACAGGGAATAGGAGCTGCCTCTAGTGAGCTCTTAAACTTATCATAAATGTATCAAGATTGCTGTGGGCCATGAAACAGCTGTAGACAATTAATCTTTCCACAATTCTTCAGCATAAGAATTGCTTTCCCCGAAAAGGAACATCTGCCGTGCCGAGGTGATTATTCACGGCCGAGGGGCGCCACCATAGTTTTATGCATAGAGCCATCAGTGGCAATGAAGCACAATTTATAGTTTTCCCTGGTTCAGTAAAAATAACATTTCAGCTGCATTAAAACATCATCCATCAGCATTGTCCCAGAGCCCAGAGCCCCATCTCATCCAAAGAAATTAAAAAGTATTCATTTTAATGCTAACTTCTGAAGCTTGCAATGACATTACTGCCTTTTTTGCAGTGGGTGGGAGTGTAATATTATGGAAGAAGATGGAAGGAAAGGTTATATAGCACAGCAAACTGAGCATTAAATGTGCTACTAGACAGTAATGATATCCCAATTACTGGACTGCTGGTTTTTATTTATTCTAACCCCAGAATGCTTCATCAAAAATCCTTGAATCAAATTGAACAACTAAAGAAGGAAAGTTATTTCACAGAAGCAATATAACTCCCTGACTTTAAGGGAAAGGTATGAAATGGATACCAAAGTAATAGCTGCCTGCTCCAATGCACTGGACATTTTTTCTTTAAAGTAGTTGTTTAAACATTTGTCTGAAGAAGTAAATTTTACCTAGGAAGGATGTGGGGGAAACAGGTATTTCCTTTTGAACATCCCTCAACACTGCATCAAGCTTATGGCTGCTCTCAAAAGTGGCAGTGTCTCCTGGTACTTTGGAGCTCTATCTATAGAAAATAACCAGTTTCAGAACTGGATGTATGGATATTTGAATATAATAAAATAGAAAAAGAGAAAGAGGTGTCCTTGAAGTCATTTGTTCTCCACAGGACTTCATACACAGTGCAGGTCTCCAAATATACCAATTTACAAATAAAATATATGTTATTTCCAAAATCACACCCACTGCATTGCACTGAGCCACCCTTATGATACTTATGTTTTAAATTTTTGAAATGTAGTCCATGTAGTCAACATTTAGTCGAGCATTATGCACTGTGTTCCAAGTTCTGTGCTATATGCTACGAGTACACAGACTTGTAAAAGCAAGATCCTGCCTTTGAGCAGCTTACAGTCCAGCAGAAAGCATATAAACAAATCATTAAAATGCAGGTAATAAATGATATAATAAAAGTATAAACAAAGTGGTCTGGTTTCCCAGAAAATACAGTTGCTCGGCTGAGGAGTGTAGAAGAAAGAGGTGTTAATTCACTGGAGTCTGGCGAAATAGATATTTGAATACCTACTATTTAAAGTATTAGTAAATATCATCTGGCAATTGTATCATCATATCTAAAAATGTTGCTATCAAGGTCATAAACACACTGACTTAGAAAGTCATAAAAATATTTTTTTAAAGCTGAGAGGTAATGAACTGAAAGGTCAGATTTTGGCTCCAGCAGAGATATATCAATGGTGCTGCCTCCAAGTGAGGTTTATAAGGTGCAGTGCTCTGTAAAGGATCTCTTAAAACCAGTGTTTGTCCTTGCCAATGTTTTCATCCAAAAGTAAAGCTAATCATTTTTTACTCATTGGAGATTCTCCTAATTTCACAGTCAATGAAACACAGATTTCTCTGCAAGCCAAAAGTTGAATATCACAAAGGTCAAAGGGAAAGTTCAAGTTGCTGTGTCAGTGAGTCTCAAACCACAGGATGAGATGTGCTGATCTGACACAGTAGAATAACCTCAATGAGGGAGTGACTCCTTGCCTGACAGGTAGCGTTCAGAACACAGATGCACACAATACGTTCACTGTACAGCAAGGTTCTCCAATATTTTTAAGTTGTTCCTCTTTCCTTTTTGTTTCCAATTTTTAAATAATAACATTTTTAGAAAGTGTGATGGATTATATAACTGTCAATGAAAAAATCTTTTAAATCTTGTCAATAAGCTTGTGCTTGGCATGTTTAAAATTTATATAAAGAGACTTCAGGTCAAGATGGCAGCATAGGTAAACACATTACTTGCCCCCTCACACAACCACATCAAAATTACAACTAAAGTATAGAACAGTGATCACTCAGAACTGCCAGAAATTGAGTTGAATGAAAGAATGACAACTACGGAGTTAAAGAAGCCACATCCATCCAGACTGGTAGAAGGAGCAGAGACACAGAACAGGCTACATCAACATGTGGTAGATAAAAATTCAGGAGGACCCTGTCTGGTGTGGCTCAATGGACTGAGTGCTGGCCTGCAAACCAAAAGGTCACTGGTTCAATTCCCAGTCATGGCACATACTTGGGTTGTGGGTCCAGTCCCCAGTTGGAGGTGTGTGAAAGGCAACATATTGATGTAGCCCTTGCACATTAATGTTTCTTTTCCTCTCTTTCTCCCCTCCTTGTCCCTCTAAAAATATATATATATATAATTAATAAATAAAATAAAGAAGTACAAACTTAAATTAAAGAAAAAACTTCATGAGTAATATCTTGGGAGTGAGGATCCAAGCCCCACAATAGGCCCCCCAGCCCAGGGTTCTAGTGCCAGGGAGATAAGTTCCCATGACTTCTGGCTGCAAAAACCACCAGGAACTGAGTAGGTGGAAGAAACTTTTAAGTACTCTTAAGGAACCCATACATGGGCTTACATAAACTCATTCCTTCTAGTTTCTCAGCTCGAAACTAGAGTAGCAGCTTAAAAGACACCAGTGGTATACAAGGAGGAACTGAAGTACCTGGCATCAAGGCAAGAATTGGGGGACAGCTTTCTCACAGAAAGAAAAACAGGCAGAGGCCATTGTCCCTTTTTTGTGTCCTCCCCCAGAACCACAGAGATGGCAAGTTGGTGTCATATCTGAGACTCCATCAACCTGGCTAAAACTATCTTACCTACCAAGGAGATCCCCTGATACCCCATACCACCCAAATTATAGGCCCACCTAAACTGCTAACAGAGACTTTTCCATATGAAGGTCTGGTCTTGGCTCATGCTTCACAGCTTCCTAAATCCTCTCAAATAAGCAATAGCTGTTTTCAGTGAGTCCCCAGCCCCTATACATCTTGATAAGTGGCCCCAGGCTGAACACTAGCAGCAGCCATCCTAGATTCACAGCTTGGCTTTGCCTGAGAATCTCCAAGATCAGCACAAGTAGAAGTCATCTCAGATTGCTTTATAGCTCATGCAGAGAGGCCCTAGGCAGAACACAGGTGGAGGCTGATCTTGGCCTGCACCACCTGGGGAACCCCAGAGCCTGCACACCCAGTGGACAGCTACAGACCACATCAGGGAACTACCACCCTGCCCCTGAACAGCTGATCCTCCACAAAGGGCAGATGTTGGTGGTCAGTGGTCACAGCCTGTCCTTGAAAGTGACTGGCCTGTGTAAATCCCTCCCATTGATCTGCCAATAGCAATCAAGACTCAATGGCAAGAGGAGCATGTACTCAGCCACACAAAGAGCACACCTCAAGTACCCAGCTTGGGTGATAGGGAAGACTGTGCCACTGGACCCTACAGGACACCTACTAGATTAGACTACCAAGACAGAGTCATAGCAGTTTTACCTAATACATAGAAACAAACACAGGGAGGCTGCCAAAATTAGGAAGTAAGGAAACAAGGTCCAAATCAAAGAACAGATCAAAACTTCAGAAAAAGAACTAAACAGATTGGAGATAAACAATCTATCAGAAGCAGAGTTCAAAACACTGATTATAAGCACGCTCAAGGAACTTAGTAGGGACCTCAACAGCATAAAACAGACCCAGTGAGAAGTGAAGGATACACTAATTGAAATAAAGACCAGTTTACAGGAAACAACAGTAGAGTGGATGAAGCCAAGAATCAAATCAATGATTTGGAATATAAGGAAGCAAAAAATGACCAATCAGAATACCAAGAAGAAAAAAAACAACCCCCAAACAAGGATAGTGTAAGCAGCCTCTGGAACAAGTTCAAGCATTCTAATAGTCACATCATAGGGGTGCTAGAAGGAGAAGAGAAGGAACAAGAAATTGGAAACCTATTTGAAAAAAATCATGACAGAAAACTCCCCTAATTTTGTGAAGGAAATAGACATGCAAGTCCAGGAAGAACAGGCAGTCCCAAACAAGATGGATGCAAAGAGGCCCACTCCAAAACACATCATAATTAAAATGCCAACAGTTAAAGAGAGGATCTTAAAGGCTGCTAGAGAAAAGCAGTTAATTCCCCACAGGGGAGTTCCCATAAGACTGTCAGCCGATTTCACAAAAGAAACTTTGCAGGCTAGAAGGGATTGGCAAGAAATAGTCAGAGTCATGGAAAGCAGGGACCTACGACCAAGATTGTTCTACCCAGCAAAGCTATCATTTATAATCAAAGGGCAGATAAAGACCTTTTCAGACAAGAAAAATCTAAAGGAGTTCATCATCACCAAACCATTATTATATGAAATATTAAAGGGACTCATTTAGGGAAAAGGAGACAATCAAAACTATGAACAATAAAATGGCAATAAATATGTACCTATCAAAAATTGAATCTAAAAAACAAACTAAGCAACGAAGAATAACAGAGACATAATCATGGACATGGAGAGTATTTTGATGGTTGCCAGATGGGAGGGGAGTGTTGCATATTAGGTGAAAAGGTGAGGGGACTAAGAAGTACAAGTAGGTAGTTACTGAATAGCCATAGGGGTGTAATGTACAGTATAGGAAATGGAGTAGCCAAGGAACTTATATGCATGATCCATAGACATGAACAATGGTGTGGGGATTGCCTGAGGGAGTGGGGTGTGTTGGGTGGAAGGGAGTAAAGGGGGAAAAACTGGGACAACTGTAAAAGCATAATCAATAAAATATAATTGAAAAATAAAATTACAGAAATAGATTTATATAGAGATAGAGAAGAATAAAGATTTTTAAAGTTTTATATATAAATATATACATTTGTATTCTTTTATACATGTTATAAAACTAAAAATACATTATATACAACTATATATAGATATACATAAACAACTCTATATACAAGCTAGAGAGAGACCTGAATATTTATGTTCAACTCACATCACATGATCTTTCCATAACATATATGTCTTCAGCCCTTGCTAGATGTATGCTAACAGAAACTCTAAGGGAAAAAGGGTTGGAAGGATATAGAACTTTTAACCAAATACTGACAATATGATTAAAAATTATTCCAATGAGAAAGAAATATTAACTAAGTACTGCACACTAATAAACTTAGGTAAAAACCTCATACAAAAGTGAAAAAAGGGGGAGGACATAATCTAAAAGGAATGTTTCTAAGTAAAAAAAGCTGTAGGAATGTTGTTTTGAAAGTTAAAATCCAAAATGGATTGAGGATTGGGAAAAATTCTGTAGACCAAATGGGCCTTTTTAAGCTATTTATTTTCACAAAACAAAGAAAGCATCATCACCAAACCACTGTGTGTAGTGAAAGCTTTTCTATACCTATTCTGTGTCAGTTTTCTCTATGCGCAGCAGCACAACCTTCACATCAGAGAGGAAAGCACCAATATGATTTCAGAGGAATTAAAGCCCAAGAAAGGTGGAGGACAGCAAGGACATAGTCAGCAGTTTTAAATAAACTCAAGTGTCAGGCCCAAAATAATTACATTCCAGAATATTGAAAAGAACACAGTTATAATCCAAAACCATAATCAAGACGCTGACAAAGGGAAAGGTTCTCAAAGACTAGATGGGAGCAAATGTCTACATTTTCAAAAGAAATGAAAAGTACATTTAAGAAACATTGAACCTCAAAATAATGTTATATGGTTTGAGAGCATTGGAAATGAAAATGGGGCTCATTTTGATAAACTGGACTAGCTTCATTTCATCTGGGATTACTAGACTGCTAGGCAATAGGTTGCCAGAGGTTTATTCTGTCATGATTTCATCAGAGCATCTTATAAATTGTCTCATGTCCTTGTATTCAAGATAGAGAAATGTGGGCTGAATAAACTAGAATGTGTAGGATTCATAACTGTTGAACATAGTTAATTAAATACAGAAGAAACCTTGAGGAAGCTGGTATGTCAGAGTGCTGGTACAAGAATCTGAGTGTTCAATATTTCAATATTATCTTCTTGAACAGCAGTACTCAGCCTTTTTGATGCCAGGGACCCATTTCCTAGAAGACAGAGTTGGGGAGGGGGGACCACAGGAGGCAGAGCTCAGATGAGCTCCACTCATGGCCCAGTTCCTAACAGGTCCCAGACTGATACCAGTCCACCGCCTCGGGGTTGGGGACCCCTGTTCTTGAAAGAAGACTTATCTGTTGAGCTGCAGGTGGCTGAAACTGAAAAGGAAAGCTAACACTGCAAAAAGCTGCCTGCCTCACTACTTTCAAATATGTGATAGCTGGCTATTCTCTCACAAATATGTGAGAGAATAATAAGAAACAAAAGAAAAAATAAATGAATGGGACCACATCAAACTAAAAAGTTTTGTGCTACAAAGGTAACCATCAACGAAATGAAAAGACAACTCACTGAATGAAAGAACATATTAACCAATACATCTGATAAGAAGTTAATATCAAAAATTTATAAAGAATTTATAAAACTCAATACCAAAAAAACCAAACAATCCAATTAAAAAGTGGGCAAAGGACTTGAATAGACACTTCTCCAAGGAGGACATACAAAGGGCCCAGAGACATATGAAAAGATGCTCAGCATCACTAGCCATCAGAGAGATGCAAATTAAAACCTCCATGAGACACCACTTCACACTGGTGAGAATGGCCATCACAAACAAATCAACAAACAACAAGTGTTGGAGAGGATGTGGAGTAAAAGGAACCCTAGTGCACTGTTGGTGGGAATGCAGACTGGTACAGCCACTGTGGGAAACAGTATGGAATTTCTTCAGAAAACTAAAAATGGAACTGCTTTTTGACCCAGCAATTCCACTGCTGGCATTATACCCTAAGAACCATGAAATGCCAATTCAGAAGAACCTATTCACCCCAATGTTCATAGCAGCACAATTTACAATAGCCAAGTATTGGAAACAACCTAAGTGCCCATCAGTAAATGAATGGATCAAAAAACTATGATACATTTACATGATGGAATACTACTCAGCAGAAAGAAAGAAGGAACTCCTACCCTTTGTGACAGCATGGATGGAACTGGAAAGCATCATGCTAAATGAAATGAGCCAGGCATTGAAAGACAAATACTATATGATCTCACATTTAAGTGGGACCTAATCAACAAAACAAACAATTGAGCAAAATATAACCAGAGACATTGAAATTAAGAACACACTGACAGTAACCAGAGGAGAGGTGGGAGAGGATAATGGGGGGAAGGGGGGACAGTTTTCAGGAACATGTATAAAGGACACATGGAAAAAACCAAAGGGGAGTAGGATCGAGGGTGAAAAGTAGGGATGGCTGGGGTGAGGAGGAGTAGTGGGGAGTGGAGGGAAATGGAGCCAACTGTACTTGAACAACAATAAAAAAATGTGGAAAAATGGGCAAAGGTAAAAAATGTGCAAAGGAACTAAATAGACACTTTTCCAAAGATGACACACAGGTGGCCAATAGACATATGAAAAGATGCTCAATGTCACTAATTATCACAGAAATGCAAATTAAAACTACAATGAGATTTCACCTCACACCTGTCAGAATGACTATCATAAATAAATCAACAAACAACAAGTGCTGGAGAGAATGTGAAAAGGGAACCCTAGTGCACTGTTATTGGAAATGCAGAATGGTGCAGCCACTGTGGAAAACAATGTGGTGATACATCAGAAAATTAAAAATGAAACTGTCTTATGAGCCAGCAATTCCAGTTTTGGGATATATCCTTAGAAACCCCAAACACTAATTCAAAAGAATATATGCATCCCTATGTTCATTGCAGTGTTATCTAAAATACACAAGATTTGGAAGCAGTCCAAGTGTCTACCAGTAGATGAGTGGATAAAACAACTATGGAACACTTACATAATGGAATATTATCCAGCCATAAAAAGAGAACGAAATTTTACCCTTTGCTACAGCATGGATGGTCCTAGAGAACATTATGCTAAGTGAAATAAGTCAGTCAGAGAAAGACAAATACTGGATGATATTACTCATAGGTGGAATTTAATGAACAAACTGAACTAACAAGCAAAATACAGACTCATAAATGGAGAGAAGGCTGACAGCTCTGGGCAGGGGTATTGGTGGTGGTAGAAGGATCAAGCAAAAAAGACAGAGAGAAAGAACACACGGACACGTACAACAGTGTGGTGATTGTGGTGGGGTGCAGGTGAGGGGTGGGCAGAGGTAGAAGAGGCTATAAGGGTGATAAATTGCAATGAAAAAATACAATAAAAATAAACTATAAAAAACAAGAAAGTAAATGTAAAACCCAATATTCATACTCAACCAGTCGCAGCCCACAAAACTAAACACAGATGAATAAAAGATGTGCTATTAAATACTGGAGTAACACAATTATAATTTTATATTCAAAAAACAAAGTTCTAGTCTTAGTTCTAGCCAACTTAACAATGCATTATTAATAAACAAAAAAGTACAAGGAGAGGTAAAAGATTGTTATCCTGGCTATAGGAGTAGATATCTCAGGAAGTCCAAGAAAGTCAAACAATTACAATTAGTCCTAAAGGCTAATAAAGTTGCAATATAAGATAAAGTCACAGAAAGTAAATATTTTTCTATATGTTTGGAGAAACCACTTGGAAAATAAATATTTTTAAAGTTCATGCATAATTGTAAAAAAAGCATAATTATCTTGGGGAAAACCATAAATAAATATCAGAATCTGTATAAAAATCTAGTAAAATTTTTTTCAAGTGTTTGTCTAAACATTTGAATAAGAAATACCAGACAGTTCTTAATATTAACGAAATTCTAATTAAAATCTCAACTTTTAATTTTAAAAAGTATAAATTAATCTGAAAGAATTGGAAGAAAACCCCTTTTTAAAAATAGGTGCCAAAATGGAGTGGTAGTTCCATGACAGAGCAAAACAAATTGTGAAACTACAATAAACAAACCAGTATCGTATTGACTGGAGAGTTGTTAGATGGGTCAGTTGAAAACAGTAAATCTATGATATGTAATGAGGGCTACCTCATCAATTGGGAACAAAAACAGCTTTTCAATAAATAGTGCTACTGAGAGGAAGAAATGGGGAATAGTTGTTAAATGGATTCAGAGTTTCAGTTTTTCACACAAAAATGTTCTAGGGATCTGTTATACATAAATCTGGCTATATCAAACAAAACTGAATTGTACATTTAGAAATGGTTAAGATGGTAAATTTACTGCTACCTTTTTACCACAATTAAAAATTAAAATAAATAAGTATTAGAGTTGACTACAGCTCAGTATGATCCATCACTTTGACCTAATTATTAAAATCTTATATTCTATTTTTGATATTATCAAAAGAGACTACACATGGTTATAATGTCAATTCCTTCTTTTGCATCAACTCTCTTAAAGTATCGTTTTTACTTTTTTTGTTGTTATTCAGTTACAATTGTCTGCATTATCTCCCCATCCCTCCACCCCACCCCAGTCAATCCCACCTCCCTCCCCCACCTCCACACTCCCCCTTGATTTTGTCCTTGTGTCCTTTATAGTAGCTCCTGTAGACCCCTCTCCCCACTATACCTTCTCCACTCCCCTCTGGCTATTGTTACGTTGTTCTTAATTTCAATGTCTCTGATTATATTTTGTTTGCTTTTTCTTCTGTTGATTATCTTCCAGTTAAAGGTGATATCATATGGTATTTGTCCCTCACTGCCTGGCTTATTTCACTTAACATAACGCTCTCCAGTTCCATCCATGCCATTGCAAAGGGTATAAGCTCCTTCTTTCTCTCTGCTGCATAGAATTCCATTGTGTAAATGTACCATAGTTTTTGGATCCACTCATTTGCTGATGGGCACTTAGGTTGGTTCCAGTACTTGGCTATTGTAAATTGTGCTGCTATGAACATTGGGGTGCATAGGTATCCTTTGTATTTCGGTGGTATCAGTTGTAGTCTCTCCGCTTTCATTTTTTTTTTAATTTTTATTGTTATTCAATTACAGTTGTATGCCTTTTCTCCCCATCCCTCCACCCCACCCCAGCTGAACCCACCTCCCTCCCACACCTCCACCCTCCCCCTTGGTTTTGTCCATGTGTCCTTTATAGTAGTTCCTGTAATCCCCTCTTCCCACTGTCCCCGCTCCCCCCCCCCCCCCCCCCCGCCCTGGCTATTGTTAGATTGTTCTTAACTTCAATGTCTCTGGTTATATTTTGTTTGCTTTTTTCTTCTGTTGATTATGTTCCAGTTAAAGGCGAGATCATATGGTATTTGTCCCTCACCGCCTGGCTTATTTCACTTAGCATAATGCTCTCCAGTTTCATCCATGCTGTTGCAAAGGATATAAGCTCCTTCTTTCTCTCTGCTGAGTAGAATTCCATTGTGTAAATATACCATAGTTTTTGGATCCACTCGTTTGCTGATGGGCACTTCGGTTGCTTCCAGTACTTGGCTATTGTAAATTGTGCTGCTATGAACATTGGGGTGCATAGGTATCCTTTGTATTTCGGTGGTATCAGTTGTAGTCTCTCCTCTTTCATTTCTGATTGTCTTTATTTGGGTCCTCTCTTTTTTTCTTGATCAGCCTGCTGAAGGGCTTGTTGATTTTGTTTATCTTTTCAAAGAACCAGTTCCTGGATTCATTGATCCTTACAATTGTGCTTTTAGTCTCTGTAATTTAATTCTGCTCTGATCTTGGTTATTTCCTTCCTTGTACTTGATCTGGGTTGTCTTTGTTGTTGTTCCTCGAGTTCTTGTAGGTGTATGGTTAGGTTGTTTATTTGAGCTGTATCTATTCTTTTTAGGTAGGCCTGTATTGCTATAAACTTCCCTCTCAGAACTGCCTTTGCTGTGTCCCACAGGGTTTGGATTGTTGTGAGTTCATTTTTGTTTGTTTCCAGAAAGTTTTTGATTTCTGCCTTAATCTCATTCTTCACCCATTCATTGTTTCATAGCATGCTATTCAATCTCCATGTTTTTGAGTGTTTTGGGGGTTTTACCTTAAGATTTGTTTCTACTTTCAGTCCCTCATGGTCAGAGAAAATGCTTGATATGATTTCAATTTTCTTGAACTTGTTGAGGCTTGCTTTGTGTCCTATCATGTGGTCTATCTTTGAAAATGTTCCATGTGCATTTAAAAAGAATGTGTATTTTGCTTCTTTGGGATGAAAGGCTCTATATATATCAGTTAAGTCCATTTCCTCTAGGGCCTTGTTCAATGCCACAATGTCTGTGTTGATATTTTGTTTAGAAGATCTTTCCATCTTTGACAGTGGGGTATTAAAATCCCCTACTATAATTGTGTTGCTGTCAATATCTTTCTTGAAGTCCTCCAAGATTTTCTTTATGTACTTGGGTGCTCCTATGTTGGGAGCATATATATTTACAATGTTTATGTCTTCTTGGTGGATTCTTCCTTTGAGTTTTATGAATTCCCATCTGGGTCTCTCTTTATGGCCCTTCTTTGGAAGTCTATTTTGTCTGATATGAGTATTGCTACCCCTGCTTTTTTTTCCTGTCCGTTTGCTTGGAAAGTTTGTTTCCAGCCCTTCACTTTCAGTCTGTATAAGCCTTTTGTTCTGAGATGGGTCTCTTGTAGGCAGCATATGTGTGGGTCATGTTTTCTTATCCATTCAGCTATTCTATGTCTTTTGATTGGATCATTTAATCCATTTACATTTAAGGTTATTATCGATAGGAAGTTATTCATTGCCACTTTTTCCTACCTGTGTTTCTCTCTCTCTCTCTTTTCCTTCCTTTCCTCGAAGCAGTCCCTTTAGCATCTCTTGCAGAGCTGGTTTGGTGGAAGTGTATTCTTTTAGGCTTCTTTTGTCTGGGAAACCCTTTATTTGGCCTTCTATCTTGATTGAGAGCCTTGCTGGGTAAAGTAGTCTTGGTTGCAGACTGCTGGTTCTCATTACTTGGAGTATTTTTTGCCATTCTCTTCTGGCTTGGAGCGTTTCCATTGAGAAGTCAGTTGCTAACCTTATTGGGGCTCCCTTGTATGTTACTTCCTTTTTCTCCCTTGCTGCCTTTAAGATCCTCTCTTTGTCTTGGAAATTTGCCATTTTAATTATGATGTGTCTTGCAGTGGGTCTCTTTGGGTTCCTCTTGCTTGGGACTCTCTGTGTTTCCTGGATTTGGGTGACTTTTTCTCTCCTCAGATTAGGGAAATTTTCCATCATTACTTTTTCAAACAGGTTTTCTATCCCTTGCTCTTCTTCTTCTCCTTCTGGTATTCCTATTATACGGATATTGTTATGTTTCATGTTGTCCTGCATTTCCCTTATTACCTCTTCATTCTTTCTGAGCCTCTTTTCCTTTTCTTGCTCTTTCTGGGTGTTTTTTTCTACTTTGTCCTCCAGCTCGCGGATCTGATCCTCTGCTTCATCAAGTCTGCTTTTCATTCCTTCTACTGTGTTCTTCAATTCAGAAATTGTATTCTTCATTTCCTCTTGGCCCTTGTTGATAGTTTCTATTTCCTTTTTCATGTTGATATAGTCTGCAGTGAGTTCACTGTAGTTTCTCTGTAGTTTTTCGTAATTCTGTGGGAGCTCATGAAGCTTCTTTATAACCAATTCCTTGAACTCAGTACCTGATAGCTGACTTGCCTCTTTTTCAGTTAGCATTGTTTCTGAGACTTCCCCCTTTCCTTTCATTTGGGGATTGTTTCTTTGTTTTCCCATTGTTTGTGAGACTCTTCCTGTTCGCCTCTTCTTCTTAAGTTGCTCTGTTCTGACCCCCTGGGTTTTTGGTGTAAACTTCTGTGATAGAATACCTGTGAGATTTAGTGGTACATTCTCCATGATCTCCTGATCTTACTGATCTTGGGCTGTGGTTTATGTTGGCTCTGTGTTTGTCTTTGGTTTTTGGCTCTTGTTGTGTCTTTCTTTGGTGGGTCTTTCTCACCAGCTGGTTATGTGAGGGTCAGTCTGTCCCCCACCTCTTGTTTTCTCTTGTACAGGTGTGGGCAGGTTGTGTTGGAGCTGGTTCTTCTGTGTGTACAAAGTTTCAAGGCTTTTCTCTTGTTCTTGTTCAGTTGTTTGTTCTTAATAATGTCTTCCCTATTTATTTGTATTTTCAGATAGGTCCTTGGTTGAGTTAGTGTGGCTTCCACTCCCTTCTTCACCTTCTTCTCTTCTTATCTGTTGGTGTTTCCTTTGTTGGTGGGTTTCTTCTTCCAGGATGTATCCTGGTATTCCCAGCTTCTACCTACTCTTTTTTTATGGTAGCCCTCTCCGGACTGTGGGTGTGCAATCAGAGCCTTCCTTGATTCGCACTCTCCCTGGTGCCTGAGGTCTCAGTTCCCTCTGAGATGAGGTACAGACACTCCCCAGTGGGTGGGCACACTCCTCGGTCTCTGGGCACACTCCCGGTCGCTGGTCACCCTCCCCGGGTGGTGCCTGTAGTCTCACCTCCCTCTAAGATGAGGTGTGGACAGTCCCCAGTGGTTGGGCACACTCCCCAGTTGCTGGGCACACTTCTGGTTGCTGGACACACTCCCCCAGGTGGTGCCTGTAGGCTCAGCTCCCTCTGAGATGAGGTGTGTACAGTCCCCAGACTGGTGGCAGTGTGGAGAGGAGACTGGAGCTGTTGGTATAGGGGAATTCCCCAAAGTGCCCCCTGAGGGTCTTTTTCTTTTGGTGAAAAATCCTCATGCTCATTCCTGTGGCTCCCTCCATACAAGGAAGGGCCTGTCCTCTCACAGAGCCCACCTGTCCAGCTAGGCCAGGGGCTGTCTGGGTCTGGATCGCACACTGCCCAACTTTCAACTCTCCTTAGCCAGTGCCTGCAGTCTCCCTTGGTTTACCACTTCATCCTTAATCCCCTCCCTGCGACTTCAGGCAACCAGGTCTCTCACAGTGTTGCTCAGGCCTTGTTTGGCAGGGGAGGGGCCATTAACACGGCTCTCTCCCAGGAGTCCTGCGGCACGCCAGGCAGGGGCGGGCTTGGGGCTGCAGCTTCCCTGGTCTCTGCGTTGGTCCCAGGGACCTTTTTTTCCTAAAGCAACCCCCTTACCTTCTGTTTTCTCAGTGTCCTCTACTTTTTGGTCTCCTATCTTTATAAACACTGGGCTGCTTTTGGCTGTTCGCTTTGTTCCTCAGTAGAGTGGGTAGGTGTTTCACCCAGGTGCAGAGGGTAGTTAAGTCTGCTCCCACCTATCTCGCCGCCATCTTCTCTCTCTGATGATAGACTTCTTATTATAAACAATGCAAGCTAGAAGATAGTGAATCAGTTTTAAAGTAATGAGGAAAAAAACAACAAACCCAGTCAACTTAGAATTTTATACCCAGTGAAAACATATAGGTAATCCTTGCTTTGCACAGTAGCATGAGACTGTAAAAATGATCATACAAGCTGTGCAAAGCAATCGTAATAACCAGTGGGAAAAACACCATTGTTCCATGACCTTTAAGAAGTCTGACAAAATATTTGAAACACTTTTAATGTCAGCTATAAATGTATAGGAGAATAAAAATATAAAACAAATATTTAGTTAGGACACTAATTTAAAACACTAGAAACATTGAGAATTAAAGTGTTTTATTTTTTGTAAAGAAGTTATTAAGAGTAGTGTTAATAGTGCTTGCATTCTTCTTCTTGTCATATAAGTTACCCTATGGGATGAACATCATTTCTCTGTCTTGATGAGTTTTCATATTCTAAGTTTAGGTCAACTTCTAATATTTTATATTTTGCAACTTCAACATTCTTAAATATTTCCAAGAGTTCCTTTAATGTGACAATTTTGGTAGCATGACTTCCTCTGGGACAAATATTTTTCCATCAGAATTACTTCCCTCATTTATGTCAATATGTTCACATTACCAAGTTTTTCTTGCTGTATATCTAGAGTCTCCACATTCCCACTGTTATTTCTTCCATTTATGATCAATGTAAATTGTTATCATTCCATATTATCTTTTTTGTTTGTTTGTTTCTCTGCTGTATGTGCAGGGTTTGGGGCCAATTCTTTTCTTTGGTTATCCATATTTTTTTGTAAAACGTTATGTGGGTTTATCACTAGGAGTCAAGGAGGCAGCACAACTGCTTATTATTTTACCATTAAGAACTGACTGTTGACACAATGATTCATGAGTGAATAGCTGGTAGCAAAGTTTGTAGGTTATGAAATTATCCATGGTTTATATACATTGTAACTGAAATTTAAGCGGTGTTGTTGGGGAACTAGTATTCTATAACTAAACAATTATAATTGAAATATGTATATATTTGAACTGTGCGACCTGAGGCTTGCTTGTATTTTAAAAACAAAGATGAGAAGAGAGTTGATGATGGCAGCCGAGTAGGTGGTAGCTGAGCCCACTTGCTTGTGCCCCCAGCACGGATTTTTGGCTGATCTTCTGACAAACGACCCGAACAATCAACAGAATCTCAGATGATATGAATTTTTGAAGCCAAGGAGTACAGAGGATGTTTTGTACCATCTGGTAACAGATTTCTTAAGTTGAGTGGGCAATGCCCTATGTGAGGCCCCAGCAGCAGAAGAGAGATCAGTCAGAAAATGCAGCTTAGTGGCTCCCTTCCCTCCCAGAGCAGGGCCTTAGTCCCATACAGGGAAACCACCAACCCTAATTGGGAGAGTCTTGGTAGGATATACCAAGTCTGGAAGACTAAGGCTACACACACAGCAAGTAGCATGCCCATAGCTGCAGTGCCATTTGTGAGAGTTCCAGAGAGAAACTCTATCTAAAAACTGACAGCCTTGGCAGGCTGTCATCAGTCCTGACAGAGAGAGAGTTTGTGCTTTTGGGGAAGGTGTAGTGCATGGAGAATCAGCCCAGGGCTTGGGGTCGCAGTGAGGGGCGCAGTGACTCTTAAAAGAGGAGCTGAGGCAAGACTCGAGACTCAGCAAGGACTCTCTCCTCAGCATGTGTGTGGAAGTACAGTAGCTCTGCCAAAGGAGAAACCACAGTGAAAGTGCAGTCCAGCCCCACTGAGTCCAGCTGCACAGGAAGAACAGAAAGTGTCACACTGAAGGGACTGTGGGACCTGAAACATCATGGTTGGTAAGCAGGGGCCTGTGCAGAGTGGAGAGTTCAGGCCTGAGTTTCCTGTGATAGTGGCAGGCTGGGAACTGGATGGCTAGGAGCAGAGCGCATGTCCCCTCACTGGCAGGCAGGCCCAACAGACACCTGCAAGATTGCAGGCTCTGCAGATCAGTGAGGCCAGGCTCAGGTATCCCCTGCTCAGTGCATTATCTGCAGGGGAAAGAAGGAGAAGCCCTGAAAGGGCCTTTTCTGAACTTCTATCAGACACTACAAACTATGCTGGTTCCTCAGGACCTGATCCCCAAAAACAAGCAGAGCAGAGAGATTAGAGACAGAGGCAACAAAGGCTGTTCAGGATCCCATCCAGTCTCAGCTCTTACACAGAGCTGCCATTAGCACCAAGCAGGAAAGAGCTACCCCTTTTAAACAGATTGGGCCCTCACAGGACATAGACAGGTAATTCATCAGAAACTATACATTATTGGAAATTATCTGGGACAGACCAAGGCATGTGCCAGGGGAGTTGGGAAATACCACCTTCCCTGAAGACTGAACAGTGCCTGCTGGGGGTGAGCCAGGGATCCTGCCCTCCCAGTTGCACCAGAAGCCTCCTCTGGAGGCAGGTGGAGGCGGTACTGGCGGTGCTCTCAGACATTAGAAGAACCATTCCTGGGCCTTGTGCAGATGGAAAGCCAGCAGGGCAGAACAGTGGGGACCAACCAAGCCTGAAGGAGACAACCACAGACTGTGGATCACATATAGCCTTGAACAGCTTGCCTAGGGCCTGACTAGTACACCATCTGATATTACCAGAGGCAGATCCAGAAAGAGAAGACTGTGGCAAACTCTACACTCTGCTGAGACGAATTCCACTGTGGTCTTTATTATTTGCACTGTTTTTCTCTTCTGCAGAGCTTTTTGACATTTTTTCTTTTTCTTCAAGTTTGTTCCTATTATTTCATTATTTTTTATTTTAGTTTATTTCAGATCTCATATTTCATTCCTCCCTTCTCTTACTCCATTTTGCCTTCTTCCTTCCTCTTCTTATTTTTGTTTTAAATTGTATATTCTCTTTCTATGACTTGTTTCTATTCTGCACTCTTACTATTTCTGCTTCCTCTAACCTTTCGAACTCACTTTTCTTGTCATTAGTCACCTCACATTCTTTTTCCCAATCTTATAGTATCTTTATTATCTCTTCACCTTTATTAATCTTTGCTCATTGGTTGTTGATATGGTGGTTGTTGTTGCATTTCTTCAGTTTTCTTCCTAGATGTTCACTTTTTTTGTGTTTCAAATCTCAAATTTTACTGTTCCCCTTTCCTACTCCATTTTGTCCTCCTCCTGCCCTTTCTTATTTTTGTATTAAATTTTACTCCCCGCCCTCTTAGCCTGGTTTTCATTCCTCACTCATTTTATTTCTTCTCTCTTTATCCTCTCAAAATCACTTTTAATTACTTTAGACACCTTATAAGCTTTTTTCTTTCTTTTTTCCTTCTCATTCCATTTTCACCTGTATTAATCTTTGTTCCTTTGTTATTGATATTGCTGTGGTGGATTTTTATTCAGTTTCATTCTTATTTTTTGACTATTTAAAAAAGCTTTATAATCTCATACTATACTCTTCCTTTTTCTTATTTCATTTTGCTTTCTTCCCTTCCTTTTTTATTTATGATGTAAATTTTCCTTTCTTTTTTCTTTGCCTTGATTCTGTTCCCTATTCTTATTATTTCTCCTCCCTCTATACTCTCAAAATCATTTTTCTTTCCTTAATCATCTTACATTCATTTTTCCTTTCTTATAACAATCTTAATCTCTTTCTACCTTTATTAATATTTGCTCATTAATTGTGGAAAGTGTAGTTGTGGGTGGAGGTTATTTTTATGGGTATGGGTTTTGTTTCCTGGGTTGTTTGTTTTGCTCTGGCAGCACCTGTGCAACAGCATACAAGATATGGTGGGCAGCCTGACTCTTGGTCAGACAGCCAAAGGGAAGAACCCACCAAAGAATGACAACCAAACAACCAAATCCCAATTACAACAAGAGAGCCAACATAAATGGCATAACAGTATCCCAGGAGCATCCTGCTCAGGAGATCAAGGAGACTTCACTGAGTCCCACTGGTCTCCTACCACAGAAGTTCACCCACGAAGACAAGGAGTCAAAGCAGATCAGTATAATAGGCAACCATGTGATCTCCAAAATATATAAAGAACTCATATTCAACATCAGGAGGACAAACAATCCAGTTAAAAAATGGACAAAGGACCTGAATAGACACTTCTTCAAGGGGCACATACAGGTGGCCCATAGACATATGAAAAGATGCTCAAAATTGCTAGCCATCAGAGAGATGCACAATAAGATATCACCTTACTCTGGTCAGAGTGGCCATCATTGAATTTGTTTGTTAATGAATTAACAAACAATAAGTGATCGTGAGGTTTGGTGAAAAGGGAACCCTAGTGCACAGTTGGTGGGAATGGAGACTGCAGCAGCCACAGTGGAAAACAGTAAGGAATTTCCTCATAAAACTAAAAATGGAACTGCCTTTTGACCCAGTGATTCCACTGCTAGAGATATACCCTAGGAATCCCAAATAACCAATTCAAAAGAACTTATATATGTTCTTATGTATATATTTATGCTCATAGTAGTGCTATTTATAATAGCCAAGTGCTGGAAGCAACCTAATTGCCCATCAGTAAATGAATGGATCAAAAAACTATGGTACATTTACATGATGGAATACTACCAGCAGAAAGAAAGAAGGAGTTCCTACCCTTTGTGACAGCATGGATGGAACTGGAGAGAATTATGCTAAGTGAAATAAGCCAGGAGTTGAAAGACAAATACCATATGATCTCACCTTTAAGTGGAACCTAATGAACAAAACAAACAATTGAGCAAAACATAGCTAGAGACATTGAAATTAAGAACAAACTGACAGTAACCAGAGGGGAGGTGGAAGGAGATAATAGGGGGGAAAAGTGGGGAGGATTTTCAGGAGCATGTATAAAGGACACATGGATAAAACTAATGGGGGGTAGGATCAAGGGTGGGAAGTGGTGATGGCTAAGGTGTGGGGAGGAGTGGAGGGGGGAAATGGAGACAACTGTACTTGAACAACAATAAAAATAAGTTAAAAAAGAAAAAGAAAAAATAAAAGACGAAAGTCTCAAACTAATGCTCTCAGTTGTTACTTTAAGGAACTTGAAGTAGAGCATGAATATGGTGTAATTACTCAAAGTAAACAGAAGAAAGGAAAGAACAACGACTGTGTGTATTAGACAGAGTTTTCCAGAGAAACAGAACAAAAACTGGTGGTGTAATTCAGTCTGTGTCCAAAGGCCTGATAATTAGGAGCTGATGGTGTTAGTCCTGGTCTGAGTCTGAAGGCATGAGAACAAGGAGTGCAGATAACTAGGGGTGTGAGGAGATAAAAGTCCTAGTTCAACCAGAGGACAAATTTTTCTTCCTTTTGTCTTTGTATTCTATTCAGGCCCTCAACAGACTGGATGATGCCCACCTGAACTGGTGAGGGTGATCTTCACTCAGTTTATTGATTCAAATGCTAATTTTATCTAGAAACACCCTCAAAGATATACCCGGAAGTAATATTTTACCAGCTATATGGGCATATTTTATACCAGTACAGTTGATACAAAAAACTGACTATCACAAAGACCAAGTGAAAACCAATTAAAAAAAAAAAAGGAAAAAGGATATAGACAATCAATGGAAAAGAAGAAAATTTTTTAAAAGATAAAATTAGTAAAACCTCTAGCCAGAATGATAAGGAAAACAATTAGAGAAGACACAAATTGCCAAGATCAGGAATGAGATAAATGATGATATTACTATAGATATAGCAGATAGTAAAAGATAACAACATATATTATGAAAAAAACTTTCCAGCAAATTAAAAATCTTAGATAAAATGGACTTTTTAAAAAGACAGTTTGCCAAAATTCATTCAAGATAAAATACATTACCTGAACAACTATGTATCTATTAAAGAAATTGAATTTGTAATTAAAAAAAAAAAACCTTTTGCAAAAGAAAACTTCAATCCCGGATGACTTTACTGGTGAATTCTTCTGAACATTTAAGGAATAAGTGATAATAATTATACAAAATTAAAAGAGGAAGTAATTCCCAACTCATTATATGAGTCCAATATTACTCTGATATCAAAACCAGACACATTACAAAAAAAAGAAACTACAGATCAATTTTCTCATGAAACTAGATGCAAAAATTCCTAATAAAATTGTAGCAAACTGAATGCAATGATATGTAAAAAGGATAAGATATCATGATCCAGAGGAGTTTATTTCAAGAATGCAAGCTGGGAATAACATTTGAAAATTAATTAATGGAGTTCACCATATCAACAGAGAAAGAAATAAAAACCATGTGATAATCTCAATAGATGCAAAAGCATCAGAGTAGTCGGAAAGATGGCGGCAACATAGGTGGGAGCAGAGTCCACTTCCCCTCAACGCCAGGGAAATACCTAGCTGATCTGAGGAGCAGAGCGAACAGCCAACAGTATTCCAGCATATATGAAGATCAGAGACCAAAGATAGAGGACACTGAAAGATCTGACAGTAAGAAGAGTGCTTAAGGACAATAAGGTCCCAGGGACCCAGGACCCGCACGGGGACAAGGGCGGCAGAAGCCCCAGCCCGGGTGCAGGGGCTGCTGCAGCAGACTTGGGAGAGGGCCAGGCTGAGCTGTGAGCAGCCAGGTGCTTGTTTGGACCAGGGGGGCTTGAATATGAAGAATTTCTCAAAAAGAAAAAGAAAATAGAGGCACTCAGGGTCTAGTAAGAGAACTCTCAGCAGCAGCCGCGGCCCCTGGCGCCCCTCCCCCCTCCGCCCCTGGACTGCGAGTGCAGGATAAGCAGCCCCCGAGCCCTGGTGCTCACCTGAGGCCGGGTTGCGGGCACGCAGATTAGCGAACTGGGGGCCCAGGCTTGAAACCCGAGAGGGGCGCCCACAGCTGAAACCTCAGGTGGGAGAGCATCTGGAGCAGAGGCTAGCAGCTCCACCCACAGGCCCAAAACCTCTACCGGAGTGCTGCCTGATTCAGTCCCAGGGCGTCCCCGCCCGCCTGAGAGACTCCAGCCCAGGGCGGCTGGATCGGCCTCCCAAGCACAAAACTGCTGGATTGGCTGATCAACGGCCTGATTGCCTGCCAGGGACCACACCTACAACACCTACCTAACACCTGCGCACAGAGCCCTGCAGGGCCTACTAGCTCTCTAGGACAAAGGCAGAACACCCAGCAGAGGGGAGCTGCAGGGTTAGGGGAGACTGCAGGCTGAACAACAGCGAAGAGTGTGACCCAGGAAGGGAGAAAAGTGAAACCAATCCTTCCAAACACCCCCTCCCATTGCACAGACAGGACGACCAGCAGAACTAACCTGACCGGTTCAAAGCCAGCAGAAGATTTTTTTTTTTCCTTTCCTCCTTTCCCCCTGAATTCCTTCTTCCTTTCTTTTTTTTTTCATTCCTTCTTCCTCCCATCCTTTACCTTTCTTATGTCTTCTTCCTGCCTTCTTTTATCTATTTCTATGTTTTAATTTTGTTAAAATTCCTTCTTATCTTGCCTCTGATCTTTCTTTATTCCTTCTTCCCTCCTTCCTTCATTTCCTCCTTTTCTATTTCCTTTTTCCCTCCTTCCCTTCTTTTTTCTTTCTTCCCCCCTTTCTCTTTTTCCCACAGGTGAGACAACAAAACCTGGAGTGCTGAAAAGACTAGAGTTAGACCGTGTTAAACCCATTAACGTCAGCTCAAGACCAGTGAGCACAGGAGATTAAGGAGACAGCACCACGGAATCCCATTGGCATTCTACCATAGAAGTTCATACCATAAACCCAGGGAGTCAGAATAGAGCAATTTAAGAAGCAGAGGCTAACAAGAAGAGTCTCACAAACAATGGGAAAACAAAGAAACACTACCCAAATGAAAGGAAAGGAGGAAGCCTCAGAAAGAATGGTAACTGAAAAAGAGGCAAGTCAACTATCAGATACTGAGTTCAAAGCAACGGTTATCAGGAAGCTCACTGAGCTCTCTGAGCTCAAAGAGAACTACCAGAAACTATAGGGAAACTACAATGAACTCACGGCAAACTATATCAACATGAAAAAGGAAATAGAAACTATCAACAAGGGCCAAGAGGAAATGAAGAATACAATTTCTGAATTCAAGAACGCAGTAGAAGGAATGAAAAGCAGACTTGATGAAGCAGAGGATCAGATCTGCGAGCTGGAGGACAAAGTAGAAAAAAACACCCAGAAAGAGCAAGAAAAGGAAAAGAGGCTCAGAAAGACTGAAGAGGCAATAAGGGAAATGCAGGACAACATGAAACGTAACAATATCCGTATAACAGGAATACCAGAAGGAGAAGAAGAGCAAGGGATAGAAAACCTGTTTGAAAAATTAATGATGGAAAATTTCCCTAATCTGAGGAGAGAAAAAGTCACCCAAATCCAGGAAACACAGAGAGTCCCAAGCAAGAGGAACCCAAAGAGACCCACTGCAAGACACATCATAATTAAAATGGCAAATTTCCAAGACAAAGAGAGGATCTTAAAGGCAGCAAGGGAGAAACAGGAAGTAACATACAAGGGAGCCCCAAAAAGGTTAGCAACTGACTTCTCAATGGAAATGCTCCAAGCCAGAAGAGAATGGCAAAAAATATTCCAAGTAATGAGAAACAGAGGCCTGCAACCAAGACTACTTTACCCAGCAAGGCTCTCAATCAAGATAGAAGACCAAATAAAGAGGTTCCCAGACAAAAGAAGTCTAAAAGAATACAGCTCCACCAAACCAGCTCTGCAAGAGATGCTAAAGGGACTGCTTTAAGGAAAGGAAGGAAAAGAGAAAGAGAGAGAAACACAGGTAGGAAAAAGTGGCAATGAATAACTTCCTATCGATAATAACCTTAAATGTAAATGGATTAAATGATCCAATCAAAAGACATAGAATAGCTGAATGGATAAGAAAACATGACCCACACATATGCTGCCTACAAGAGACCCACCTCAGAACAAAAGGCTTATACAGACTGAAAGTGAAGGGCTGGAAACAAACTTTCCAAGCAAACGGACAGGAAAAAAAAGCAGGGGTAGCAATTCTCATATCAGACAAAATAGACTTCCAAAGAAGGGCCATAAAGAGAGACCCAGGTCACTTGATAATACTCAAAGGAAGAATCCACCAAGAAGACATAAACATTGTAAATATATATGCACCCAACATAGGAGCACCCAAATACATAAAGAAAATCTTGGAGGACTTCAAGAAAGATATTGACAGCAACACAATTATAGTAGGGGACTTTAACACCCCACTATCAAAAATGGACAGGTCTTCCAGACAAAATATCAACAAGGATATTGTGTCACTTAACAATACCCTAGAGGAAATGGACTTAACTGATATATATAGAGCTTTTCATCCCAAAGAAGCAAAATACACATTCTTTTCAAGTGTCCATGGAACTTTCTCAAAGATAGACCACATGATAGGACACAAAGCTAGCCTCAACAAATTCAAGAAAATTGAAATCATATCAAGCATTTTCTCTGACCACAAGGGGCTGAAATTAGAAACCAACCCCAAAGGACAAAACCCAAAATACTCAAAATCATGGAGACTGAATAGCATGCTATTAAGCAAAGAATGGGGCAAGAACGAGATTACGGAAGAAATCAAAAACTTCCTGGAAACAAATGAAAATGAACTCACAACAACCCAAAACCTATGGGACACAGCAAAGGCAGTCCTGAGAGGAAAGTTCATAGCAATACAGGCCTACCTTAAAAAGATAGAAATATTTCAAACAAACAACCTAACACTACGGCTACAAGAACTCGAGGAACAACAACAAAGACAGCCCAGAGCAAGCAGAAGGAAGGAAATAACCAAGATCAAAGCAGAACTAAATAACATAGAGACTAAAAGCACAATTCAAAGGATCAATGAATCCAGGAGCTGGTTCTTTGAAAGATAAACAAAATCGACAAGCCTTTAAGTAGGCTCATCAAGAAGAAAAGAGAGAGGATCCAAATAAACACAATTAGAAATGAAAGAGGAGAGATTACAACTGATACCACAGAAATACAAAGGATTGTAAGAAATTACTACGAAGAACTGTATGCCAAGAAATTTGAAAACCTAGGTGAAATGGACACATTTCTAGAAAAATATAATCTTCCAAAACTTACTGAAGAAGAAGCAGAAAACCTGAACAGACCAATAACAGCAGATGAAATTGAAGCAGTCATCAAAAAACTCCCAACACACAAAAGCCCTGGACCAGATGGTTTTACAGGAGAATTCTACAAAGCATTTAAGGAAGAGCTAACCCCTCTCCTCCACAGACTATTCGAAAAAATGCAAACTGATGGAAGACTCCCAAACTCTTTTTATGAAGCCAGCATCATCCTAATCCCAAAACCAGACAAAGACACAATGAAGAAAGAAAACTTCAGGCCAATATCTCTGATGAACATAGACGCTAAAATTCTCAACAAAATATTGGCAAACCGCATCCAGCAATACATTAAAAAGATCATCCACCATGACCAAGTGGGATTCATCCCAGGGATGCAAGGATGGTACAATATTCGCAAATCAATAAACATAATACATCATATAAACAACAGCAAACACAAAAATCACATGATCATATCAATAGATGCAGAAAAAGCATTTGATAAGGTACAGCACCCATTTCTGATTAAAACACTCAGCAAAGTGGGAATAGAGGGAGCATTCCTCAACATAATAAAGGCCATATATGAGAGACCTACAGCCAACATCATACTCAATGGACAAAAAATTTGATCTTTCCCACTAAGATCAGGAACAAGACAAGGATGCCCTCTCTCACCACTCCTACTCAACATAGTATTGGAAGTCCTAGACACAGCAATCAGAGAAGAAAAAACAATAAAAGGCATCCAAATTGGAAAGGAGGAAATGAAACTGTCACTGTTTGCAGATGACATGATAGTGTACATGGAAAATCCTATACACTCCACCAAAACCTACTCGACCTAATAAATGAATTTGGCAAAACAGGTGGATACAAAGTCAATACTCAGAAATCAAATGCATTCCTGTATACCAACAACGAAACTGCAGAAACAGAAATCAGAAAAAAAATCCCATTTGATATAGCAACAAGAAAAACAAAGTTCCTAGGAAAAAACCTAACCAAGGAGGTAAAAGACCTGTACTCAGAAAACTACACAACATTGAAGAAAGAAATTAAGGAAGACACAAATGGAAGCATGTACTATGCTCATGGATTGGAAGAATTAACATCATCAAAATGGCCATACTACCCAAAGCAATTTATAGATTCAATGCAATCCCTCTTAGAGTACCCATGACATATTTCACAGATATAGAACAAGCATTTCAGAAATTCATATGGAATCATAAACGACCCCGAATAGCTGCAGCAATTTTGAGAAAAAAGAACAAAGCAGGAGTGATCACAATACCTGATATCAAACTGTATTACAAGGCCACTGCAATCAAAACAGCCTGGTACTGGCATAAAAACAGGCACGTAGACCAATAGAACAGAATAGAGAGCCCAGAAATAAACCCAAGTCTTTATGATCAATTAATATTTGACAAAGGAGGCAGGAGCATAAAATGCAGCAAAAACAGCCTCTTCAACAGATGGTGTTGGGAAATCTGGACAGCTACTTGCGAAAAAATGAAACTCGATCACCAACTCATGCCATACACAAAAATAAACTCAAGATGGATAAAAGACCTAAATATAAGTCGTAACACCATAGAAGTTCTAGAGGAAAACATTGGCAGGAAAATCTCAGACATTCCACGCAGCCACATCCTCACAGACATGTCCCCTAAAGCAAGGGACATAGACATAAGGGAAAGAATAAACAAATGGGACCTCATGAAAATAAAAAGCTTCTGCATGGCTAAAGAAAACGGCACTAAAATACAAAGAGAACCAACAGTATGGGAAAACATATTTGCCAATGATACCTCAGACAAGGGCCTGATCTCCAAAACATATAAAGAACTCGCAAGACTCCACTCCAGGAAGACAAACAACCCAATTAAAAAATGGGCAAAGGACTTGAACAGACACTTCTCCAAGGAAGACATACAGAAGGCCCAGAGACATATGAAAAGATGTTCAGCATCACTAGCCATCAGAGAGATGCAAATTAAAACCACAATGAGGTACCATCTCACACCAGAGTGGCCAACATAAACAAATCCACAAACAAATGTTGCAGAGGATGCAGAGAAAAGGGAACCCTAGTGCATTGTTGGTGGGAATGCAGACTGGTGAGGCCACTGTGGAAAACAGTATGGAATTTCCTCAGAAATCTAAAAATGGAACTGCCCTTTGACCCAGCAATTCTGCTGCTGGGATTATACCCTAAGGACCCTGAAAACACCAATCCAAAAGAACCTCTGCACCCCAATGTTCATAGCAGCACAATTTACAATAGCCAAGTACTGGAAGCAACCTAAGTGTTCATCAGCAAATGAGTGGATCCAAAAACCATGGTACATTTACAGAATGGAATTCTACGCAGCAGAGAGAAAGAAGGAGCTTATATCCTTTGCAATGGCATGGATGGAACTGGAGAGCATTATGCTAAGTGAAATAAGCCAGGCAGTGAGGGACAAACACCATATGATCTCACCTTTAACTGGAACATAATCAACAGAAGAAAAAAGCACAAAATATAACCAGAGACATTGAAGTTAAGAACAATCTAACAATAGCCTGGGGGGAGTGTGGAGGGGATAGTGAGGAGAGGTGATTGGAGGAAGTACTGTAAAGGACACATGGACAAAATCAAGGGGGAGCATGGATGTGGGGGAGGGAGGTGGGTTCAGCTGGGTTGGGGTGGAGTGATGGGGAGAAAGGGTATACAACTGTAACTGAATAACAATAAAAATTAAAAAAGAAGAATGACTGAAGTAACACTGTATAATGAAAATTATATGTGATTAAACATGTTTATATATAACAATTTTCAACAAATATGTAGAGAGTGGTACCTGGTAATTAGGTTCCCGGTACCATTCATTCTCATCCTGGAACCTGATAGTTACTAGGTCACATGGGATTACTTCAAGGCTTTGGCCCACTGTGTCAGAGATCATGGATATCTGTGGGCCCTTTGCATTCTTTCACTTCACTACAGTTTTAAGAAGTCTGCTTCTGGCATCAAGAAACCTTATATTAAGCTCTGAGTCTTAGTTTATTTATGAACATACTCAAAATATGATCTTTAGATACAACATTGTTACAAATTAATTTCTCCGGAAAGTTTTACTTCTCTCAAACATTATCTGAACAGCAGTCACTACCTGCTTTAGTCATCAACCCCAGGAAAAAATACACGGTACTTTACTTTCCCATTTCTCATCTAATCCTTGTGCTTCTGGATTTTCTTTGGTAGTTTTCTCTGCCATTATCAGTGTTTTGCTTAAGCAGTGATGATGGAAGGGCATTTGGCATTTTATTTTTCAGAGTTATTCTCTCTTTCTGGTTCAAGTTGAAAAATAAAAGCCCGTTGTGCTGCCGATATACATCCTGGGCAATGCCAATACGGCATCCCTCCCTTTCACCTCACCTCCTGGTAACTTATGGACAGTGAATGCTGTTTGATCTTGTATATTCAGTGTGTCATTAGGACTGCAGCATGTACAGCCTATTATTATTCAGGTGAATCAATTACAAAGCCTTTATGGAAGTTTGGATTTTTATGGGCTAGATAGTTGGAACAGAAGTTTTTATTGTTAAGGAACAAAGGAAAACACTGACAAAGGCTGTGCTTATCCCTCAATAGTTGTTCTTTCTTTTCCATAGAATGTATATAGTAATAGTATGGCTACCTGAGAGTATGGCTACTTATATCCCAACATCCCATGCAGCTCTTTGTGACCATGTAACTAGCTTTTGACTAATGGAGAATGAGCTGAAGTGATGGGTGTAACTTCTGCATTGTGGAAGGGAAAGTGGAAATTAAGAAAACCAGCCCAAAGGAGTGTTTATGCCCCCTGCTGGCTGGAATATGAACATGATGTTATCTGGCACAGTCATCTCACTGGGAGATGTTGATGGCAGAGAAGATGAAAGGAGCTGGGTCCCCGATGATTGTGGGGTCACCATACCGGCCCTGGATCTTCAAGTTAACCTGTTTTTCAAGATAGAAATACATTTCTGTTTTATTTAAGCCACTATTATTTCATTCCTTTCATTATAAGAGAAATACACACAGACGGTACAAGTAAGCAAATGTACACATGCACATGAATACACACACACATCTTGGTTAATAAACTGTCCAAACCAGAACAACCAACTTTTTAAGGTGGAGATGTTTTAGATTAAAAATATGTCAACATAATTCAACTTGAGTATTTTTTTGTTTTTATAATCAACATTGTCTTTTGGCAACCTCAGTAAAATTTGACATTAGTTAAGTATGGAATGATGAATAGGGACAGTTAACAAGGCATAAATCAATCAGACTTTCTGATGAGGTCATAAACTACAGTAACAAAGTATTTTGCAGCAGTAAATTCTCAAGTGCCTGCCTAATATAAACTTGAAATTTGTAAATGTTTCCAAGGTAATTATAATTTTTAGGTTAGATATAAAAAGAACATTTGAAGTCAGAGGCCAAGTGGAAATAATGAAGTAAAAACAACATACTTATTCCTTTTGACCTGAGAATATATTTCCAAGATTTTTCATTTTAAATTTACTCAAAATCGTACGCTGTACAATTTTTAAATAATATATCAAGCTAATCATTTGTACCAGCTTCTGAGAAGACCTCACAAATGACAAGATTGATTGCTTACAGGTTAATCTTTTAATCTCTGGCAGGTGGAGGAAGAAGGGGTGGGATGGGATGCTGGAGATGGGATGGAACTCACGAACACTGAAGAAAAAGGAAAAGCAAATGGTCCAGAATATTAATTAATTCAGTGTCAAATATTTATTTAGTGCCTATTATGTTTTATGTATTATTCTAGGTGCTGAGAGTTCAAAGCCTAATAATATTTAATTTGTATCCTCAAGATACTTATAATATTGTTGGGAGGCAAACAAGGAAACTGACTATAATACAAAATAAAGGCATTGTTTTTAAAACTTAATTAATTTTCATTATTTTCTAGAGGCAATTCTATGTTGGATCATTCAGAGTACTGCACATTCACAGACCCAGTAATTGACTCAGGGATGTGCAAATAACTAGGGCCAATTAGAGACTTTCTTGAGATTTGACATATAAAGCTGGGAAAGAGAGAGCCTTTTTTCATTCGGACCATGAGCTTCTATCACTTGCACCAGCAGATTCCTAATACCACCTGTGTAGGAATTTCCTGGAAGGCTTTAGATATTTCATAATTTAAAAAATAAATTAGTAAGTGATTTATTTTTTATCATATATAACCTATATGATCCCTGCCTTCATGTTTGTCCTTTGATTTCATCTTCCCACACACATTTCTTTCCCCCACACAGAAATCCACTGACCTCCAAGCAAGATTCACATTTCTTTGCATCCCTCAAGATGAAAATGGACTCCGCAGGCACTGGCGAACAATATAGATTTTCTTGAGGGTATGGAGGAGAGCGAGAAAGAGGGAAAAGTAAATTTTATAACAAGTAGCTTTGTACAACAAAATGCTTCTTAGTAATCTCCTTCTAAGTCTTTGCTTGGCGCTCTGATGCTGGCCTCCCATTTATCTCTTTACATTTCTACATCTCCCAATTCTGATTCCTGACACCTGGATCTCTCTGAGTCACTTTAGCTCTGCTGCAGCTCATCCAAATCTGCATTCATTTACCTATCACCCCATTCAACAGACAAAAGATACTTCAGATAATAAAATCTACCTTTCTTAGCCCATAGCAGAGAGAATATAAATCACACAAATTTTAAATCACTTATAAAAGCTGACCAAACAATGTACCTGAGTATAGAGATGATTTAAATTAGGGATACAAAGTATTCTTGGATAGGTATGGGCTGAGGAAGACTGTCTAGGAATAAAAAAATATATTTCAATTCGAGAATTTATCTTTCAGTGGCTATATGTTATCAGGTTGGTGTTATCATAAAGACTCCATGTGAATGTGTACTATTAATATAAGGTATTTGCCCTGATGTTTACTTTGGTAATAGATATTTGACCTCAGAGGTGTTGGGTAGGCAAAGAAATCACCATGTAATGTATTCAGCCTCCTGGATAGAGTTTCCAAGGGAGAAAATGACAGTCATTATTTTTCTTTTGTTTCTATGTTTCTCCCTTTATTCCTGTTCCTTTCTTCTAGTTCTAACCTTTTTAGGATCTAAGGTGCAGGGGGAAGCTCTTTAGGGAGAGTTGGAAATGCCAAGATGGCCTGAGTCTTAGTTTGGGTATGCTGATAATTTCTTTTTAAAGTTGGGATTTCCTGTTCACCTGAAATGATGGCTTGGCATAATCATTGATATATTTCAAGTCATGAAATAAAGGGAGGATATAAAAGTTTGTAAATTTACAGTTGTTGGACAACTGTCCACAGTTCAGTTTTCCTGGAACAGGAACACATCGTTCTGATTCTTTCTCATATCCAAAGGTGGTCTGTCCCATTTTTATTTTGTATTGCTAATGGTTTAAGTGTATCTTTGTAAGGCCTCTAATGCTATCTGGCAGTTAGGCAGAGTATAAATAATCTTTATTGTTATTATCATTGTATGTAGCATTCACTCTGTTTTGCTGCCATTAATAAACCATTCAAGCAATGTCATTGCAATGTATAATATTAGCAGAAGACTCCCTGGGGAGACATATGAGTGGGTATTTAATATTCTTCTTGTTTCTCAGTCCATCTCTCCATAGGCAGAGATGCTAAAGCATGTTCAAAGTTCAACTAAAAAAATAAATAAAATCTATAAGATACAAAGAGCATACAATATGTTACTGTATATATAGAATTACTTTTAGTTTAGTATTCTTGCTAAATTAGGGGGTCATAAATTAATTAAATTAATATGCTCTTGAAGTTTTTATTCCTGTTTAGATATCTTTGAATGAACATATAAAATAATTCCCACAGACCTATATATCAGAAGTAATTTCTCAGCAGCTCCATTAAACTAGTAGAGATAAATTTACAAGCCAAGTGACTTTACCATCAAATACTCAATTATGAACTCTCTTTGAACAGAGTTAGCCTGCCCTTTGTTTTCTTCTCACAATACCTCTTGCTGACTTGGTAGAGTTCAGATTCAGTCTTGAAGTTTAAATCCAGTAAGATTATTTAGTAGAGTCTGGAATCATTGGCATTTTAAGATGTGAAATAGTACATTCAAATGATTATGCAACAAAGTGTTTATTGTGAAAATTGGCCCTGAAGATTTTCAGATGAATATTGGAATCTCAAAGACCTGCTTAGATGTGAAAACCAATCACAACAGCATGCTGTTGACTGCCAGGTTGTGTGGACCTTTAAAACAATTTTATCTTCTTCCTTGCACTAGTTAGTTGTAACTTTCATCTTCACATAAAATTCCCTTTGAGAGTGTGTATGAGGAGTTATAGCAGACTTCTTTTACTGTGTAACAAATGATCCAATTTAGTGGCTTAAAACAGCAATGAACTGTGTTTATTCAACACAGGATTCTGTTGTTCAGTAATTTGGGTTGGGCTCAGATTGGATGTTCTTTTGCTGATCCTAACTGAGCTCCCTCAGACATTTGTGGTCAGATGCTGGTCAACCTAGCTGCCTTATTTCTGGGTTTGGCTGGCTATGGGGTAGGGCAATAGGGTGATTGGGCCATAAGTTTCATCATCTTGCAGGCTAACCTGGGTTCATTCCAATGGTGACTCAGAGTTCTAAAGGATAGCCAGAAAGAGGAAAAGCCCCATTTCACAAGTGCTTATGAGTCTCTGCTTGAGTTAGATTTGCTCATGTCCCATTGGCCAGAGTAAGTCACCTGGCTGAGACAAGAGTCATATGGGAGGCACTCAAAGTGACATGGCAGGGGGGCATGAATACAAGAGTAGTTGCCTCTCCCTTTATTGAGGAGAAAGTGCCTCATTATTCTCCCCCATGATGTGGGTGGGGGAGGCATGTTGCAGATCAGGAACATGTTCCAGCACTGGCATCCTTTCTCCCAGATATCCCCAACACCTATTTGAATTCTCTGTCTTCTCTCATGTAGCTTGAAAGTGGGAACTACACATGACATTTGCATGGTTTCCCTGTCTCTCAGCACACCAACTTATATGGTCAGCCCCTCATTTTAGGATGTGGGGCACCTGACACCCATTGTACTATTTTTAGCTCTTGGTTCTTGCCAAACAAAGTACATAGAAGGATAGCTTTAGTTTCTTCATCTGAAAAATGAAGAATTTGGACTTCTTGAATTTCAGACATTGCTATGGACTGAATTGTGTTCTCCCTCACCAACCCCAAATCCATCTGTTGAAACCCTACCTTCCAATGCGATTATATTTGGAGACAGGGACTTTAAGGAGGTAATTAAAGTTAAATGCCATAAGTGTCCAATAAGATTAGTGGCTTTATAAGAAGAGAGAGATCTTTCTCTCCACATGCATGCACTAATAAAAAAAAAAAAGGCTATGTGAGCACTCAGCAAGAAGGTTGATATCTGCAAGCCAGGAATAGAGTTCTCACCAGAAATAGAACCTTGCTGAACCTTGATATTGGACTCTCAGTTCTAGAACTGTGAGAAAATAGTTTTTTGATGTTTAAGCAACATAGTCTGTGGTATTTTGTTATGGCAGCCCAAGCAGACTAATATAGACAACTTTATCTCTAAAACTAAAAACAAACAAATAAAACAAACCATCTGAAACTGCTCATGACGACTTCCAGTCAAGATGGAGGCAAGGTAGACATGTTTTACCTCCTTGTGCAACCATAGAAAGAATTACAACCAGATCTCAAAAATAATAACACCCAGAACCATCAGAAAATCAAGCTGTATTGAAGTCCAAAAACCAAGGATTTAAAGAAGCCACATCAAACCAGACAGGTAGGAAGGGTGGAGTCATGGAGAAAGTGCTTAAAAAGCCTCTAAAAAAACAAAACAAAACATGATTTAGAGGCTTTTTAAGCAGTGAAAATCCAGCAGTTTCTTCCACTACCTCACTCCGACTGGTTTTTACAGCCAGAGATTGGGGATTTATCTTCCTGGTGCTATAACCCTGGGCTATTTGATATGGCCTGGGGCTGGGATTGCTTCCTCCTAGGATATCCCTCCCAATTTTTACCCACCAAAAGTGAATGTGGGACCATCTGTTCTAATCAACAGAAGAAAAAAGCAAATAAAATATAACCAGAGACATTGAAGTTAAGAACAATCTAACAATAGCCAGGGGGGAGTGGGGAGGGGACAGTGAGGAGAGGGGATTACAGGAACTACTATAAAGGACATATGGACAAAATCAAGGGGGAGGGTGGAGGTGGGGGAAGAAGGTGGGTTTGGCTGGGGTGGGATGGAGGGATGGGGAGAAAAGGCATACAACTGTAATTGAATAACAAGAAAAATTATAAATAAATAAATAAATAAATAAAAACTTCTTGCTTCAGAAAAAAAAAGTCTTTAAATTTAAAGTATATGCAAACTCCAAGGCAGTAACTGGAGGGGGTGCCAATCATATATGGAAAGTGTGTCAAATGATTGGAAATGGGGTGAGCACCAGGCAGACCTCTGGAGGCCAGGCAGTGCCATTGTCCCTTCTTCAGCCAACCCCCACAAGTGGAGCTGTGAAGGAGTGAAGTGAGTTTCCCTGTCCTGACAATTACCTGAGGCTCTGTGCCACACAATTTATGGGTGCCTTTGCTACATAGGCCACACTACTAAGACAGGGAGTAAAAGCATCTCTACTTAATATACAGAAAGAAACACAGGGAGGCTGCCAAAATGAGGAGACAAAGAAATATGGCCCAAATAAAACAACAGAACAAAACCCCAGAAAAAGAACTAAACAAAATGGAGATAGCCAACCTATCAGATGCAGAGTTTAAAACACTGATGATACACTCAGAGAACTCTGTGAATATGGCAAAAAAATAAAGGAAGAAATAAAGGTTACATAAAGTGAAATAAAGAAAAATCTAGAGAACCAACAGTGAAAGAAAGGAAACCAGGATTCAAATCAATGATTTGGAACAAAAGGAAGAAATAAACATTAAACCATGACAGAAAGAAGAAACAAGAATTATAAAAAGTGAGGAGAGGCTTTAGAAACCTCTGGGACAAATTTAAATGTACCAACATCCAAATCATAGGGGTGCCAGAAGGAGAAGAGGAAGAACAAGAAATTGAAAACTTATTTAAAAAAACAATGAAAGAAAACTTCCCTAATTTGAAAAAGGAAGTAGACGTATAAGCTTAGGAAGCACAGAGAGTCCCAAACAAGTTGGACCCAAAAAGGACCACATCAAGACACATCATAATTAAAATGCCAAGTGTTAAAGATAAAGAGGGAATCTTAACAGCAGCAAGAGAAAAGCAGAGAGTTACCTACAAAGGAATTTCCACAAGACTGTCAGCTGATTTCTCAAAAGAAACTTTGCAGGCAAGAAGGGGCTGGAAAGAACTGTTGAAAGTGATGAAAAGCAAGGACCTACACCCTAGAGTATTCTATCCAGCAAATCTATCATTTATAACTGAAGGACAAATAAAGTGCTCCCCAGACAAGGTAAAACTAAAGGATTCATTATCACCAAGGCATTATTATATGAAATGTTGAAGGGACTTATTTAAGAAAAAGAAGAAGATCAAAACTATGAACATTGAAATGACAACAAACTCACAACTATCGACAATCAAATCTAAAAAACAAAAGCAAACTAAGCAAACAACCAGAACAGGAACAGAATCATAGGTATGGAGATATTTTGGAGGGTTATCAGCTGGGAGCGGGAAAAGGGAATATAGGGGAAAAGGTGCAGAGATTAAGAAACATAATTGGTAGGAACAAAATAGACAGGGGGATCTTAAGAATAGCATAGGTGCCTGGCTGGTGTGCCTTAGTGGATTGAATGACAGCCTGTGAACAGAAAAGTCCCAGGTTAGATTACCAGTCAGGGCACATGCCTGGGTTGCAGGCCAGGTCCTAAGTTAGGGGTGTGCGAGAGGTAACTGATCAATGTTTCTCTCCCTCTCTTTCTTCCTCCCTTCCCCTCTCTCTAAAAGTAAATAAATAAAATCTTAAAAATATATAGAATAGTATAGGAAATGGAGAAGCCAAAGACCTTACATGCATAACCCATAGACAGGAACTAAAGGCAATGGAGTGCTGGAGGGAATGGGGGTACCAGGTGAAAGGGGGTACAGGGGGAAAATTGGGACAACTGTAACTGTATAATCAATAAAATAATCTTTAAAAAAGAAAACAAAGGGAATGATGATAAAATACTTTGGAAAAAAATAAAACTGCTCATGACCTATGAGAGTTCCCATATCTCTAGGAAAGAACTTGCCTCACTCTCCAATGGCAGTTAGATTCCAGAAAGCCTCTCCTTGACTGTTGAGGCTGTTAATTTGCCTTCACCCATCTTCTCCAAACTGGACTCTGAACCATGGCACTCACATTGTTAATCTCAACAACCAAACAAGCTCTGGACTCCTGACTTTTCATTTTCTCAGATTTCTAGGACTTGGCTGTCTCATGTACTGATTTCCTCATCTATGACATCAGTAGTATAGCAATTTCCTGTAAACTATGGTTTGATCATACTGAAATATATTAGCTGTGGTGAGCGATGAAATTGCCAGTGCTGTTATTGTGTGCAACACCCTTTGGAAACTGACAACCTCCAAGAGATTACATTCATAGCTTCAGATTTGTGATCTCTTTTGAACTCAGAAAAAAATGGCATTTATATGAAGGAAGGTCTTCATATATGGAGGAAGTGGAGGGCCAAGAACAATTACAGTAATGCATCACATAATGACACTTTGGTCAGGGATGGACCACATATACAAAGGTGGTCCCATACAATTATAATGGAGCTGAAAAATCCCTATTACCTAGCGATGTGGTAGCCATCTTCACATCACAGTGCAATGTGTTACTCACTTGCTTGTGGTGATTCTGGTGTAAACAAACCTACCGTGCTGCTAGCCATGTAAAATCACAGCACATGCAATTACAGTAGTAGGCTATGCCGTTGAGGTTTGTGCACACTTTATGATGTTCACACAATAATGATATCTCCTAACTACACATTTCTCAGAACCTATCCCTGCTGTTAAGTGGTTACATGACTGTATTTTAAAAACCAACTTAGCTGCATAGTGAGGCTGTCTCTTAGTATCAGAATCATGCTTACATCCACAGTAACAATTCTTTGGGTTCACAAGATGTCTCTTTTTTCAACTTCTAGAGCACCTTCTGTTAATTCCAATATTTGGCACATGAATTTAAAGCTCCTTGGACATGGGGAATGTGCTTTGTCATCTGTGTATCTCTAAAAACCCCTAACAGATCCCTAGAAGGAGAATAATCCAGATAAAATTCTGAGCACTGTACCTGCACCATAATAAGCACACAATACATGTTAGCTCTTATTATTATTAGTCCAAAGAAGGGGCACACTAGTTGTTGATGGACTGACTTCTTTTTTGAAACTGTTCTCTGTTTCATTCATTCTGTGGAAAGTTATGCAAACCTGTAAAATATTATTCTATTTTATATTAGAGTTAAGGATAGAAAAATCATGAAAGAAATATTATTATTCTTTGACCAATATCATCAGTTAATATTCACTAATTTTGAGCATGTTTTGTATACATTTGTTTGTGTAAACTAAAATTTAATCACATAGAAGGACAAGTAGAGGTTGCTTTGTTTGAAACTACTCTCTTAAATGATTCCAAGTAATGCTTGAGTCCTGTTTAAAAAAAATTGCCAAGCCTTCTTGCATCAAAATCTCAATTTGCATACTACTTTGCATACTACAAAGCCTGTAAAGGCTTTGGGAAGCCTTTCATCCCAAAGGCTTCAATGCAAAGGATGAAAAATAAAATTAAATGAATCAATTACTGTATCTTACTGCAATTGTATTCAAACCCAATATTAAGGGCATTACATACAAATTACATAACAGATTTAGAAAGCAATTCTATTTAATCAATTCTAAATTAGTAGGGACAGGAACTCAGTCAAAAGCATGAGAGAAATGCAGTCAGCCTTTGTGCTGGGAGGCTGAGGAGGAGCCCAAAAGCCCCTCAGCACCATACCCCTGCCTCAAAGCTGGGATTCCCAGGAGCCTTTACTCTTATAAGAGGTGATTCTATATGTTCTGTTGCTTTTTTGACCATTTGATTTCTGGTAATTTTACAGTTTTAAACTTGCTGCTGAATAGCCACTAATTTTGAACAATTATTGTGCTGGGGAAATATTTCAAAGGATCAGCTGCTCTGTGCATATTTCCAACCCTTTTCAGCCATTTTTAAAAGTTCTTCCCATCCTTTTCTCTGAGGTTCTTTAATTCAACACAGCCTGGGCATCTAGACCTCTGCTATGCAATAAAGGAGCCACAGTGACTAGTGTGGCTAAAGAATTGAATGCTTAATTTTATTTAATTTAAAATAATTTAAGTTAAAATTTTAAGAAAGCTGATACTGGATTGAGTTTTTGGAAGATTTAAAATTTTTTTTATTTTTATTTTTTTCCAATAAAATTGTACTTTTGAAACCTTTATTAATTTATTAATTAATTTATTTTTTATCTTATTGTTGTTCAAGTACAGTTGTCTGCCTTTTCCCTCCACCACAGCCCCCACCCCAGCCATCCCCACCTCCCCCACTGATGCCATCCCTCTTGGTTTTGTCCATGTGTCCTTTATAGTTGTTCCTGAAACCTTTCCCCCTCTTCTCCCCATTATAGCCTCCACCTCCCTTCTGGTTACTGTAAGGTGTTAAGTTTGTTCTTAATTTCAATGTCTTTGGTTATATTTTGTTTGCTTGTTTGTTTTGTTGCTTAGTTCCACTTAAAGGTGAGATCATATGGTATTTGTCTTCCACCTCCTGGCTTATTTCACTTAGCATAATGCTCTCCAGTTCCATCCATGCTGTCACAAAGGGAAGTTCATTCTTTCTTTCTGCTGCATAGAATTCCATTGTGTAAATGTACCATAGTTTTTTGATCCACTCATTTACTGATGGGCACTTGGTTGCTTCCAACACTTGGTTATTATAAATTGTGTTGCTATGAACATTGGGGTACATAGGTTCTTTTGGATTGGTGTTTCAGGGTTCTTAGGGTATAATCCCAGCAGCAGAATTGCTGGGTCACAAGGCAGTTCCATTTTTAGTTTTCTGAGGAAATTCCATACTGTTTCCCACAGTGGCTGTATCAGTCTGCATTTCCAACAACAGTGCACTTAGGGTTCTCTTTTCTCCGCATCCTCTCCAACACTTGTTGTTTGTTGCCTTGTTTATGATGGCCATTCTGACTGGTATGAAGTGGTATCTCATTGTGGTTTTAATTTGCATCTCTCTGATGGCTAGTGATGCTGAGCATCTTTTCATATGTCTCTGCACCCTCTGTATGTCCTCCTTGGAGAAGTGTCTGTTTAGGTCTTTTGCCCATTTTTTAATTGGGTTGTTTGTCTTCCTGGAGTGGACTTGTGTGTTCTTTATATATTTTGGAGATCAAACCCTTGTCTGATGTATCATTGGCAAATATGTTTTCCCATACAGTTGGTTGTCTTTTCATTTTAATGCTGTTTTCTTTAGCCATGCAGAAGCTTTTTATTTTGATGAGATCCTATTTGTTTATTCTTTCCTTTATGTCCCTTGTTGTAGGGGGCATTTTGGTGAAAATATTGCTGTGTGGAATATATGAAATTTTCCTGCCAATGTTTTCCTCAAGGACTTTTATGGTGTCACGACTTATATTTAAGTCTTTTATCCATCTTGAATTTATTTTTGTGTATGGTGTAAGTTGGTGATCGAGTTTCATTTTTTTGCACGTAGCTGTCCAGATCTCCCAACACCATTTGTTGAAGAGGCTATTTTTACTCCATTGTATGCTCCTGCCTCCTTTGTCAAATATGAATTGACCATAGATGCTTGGATTTACTTCTGGGCTCTCTGTTCTGTTCCATTGGTCTATGTGCCTGTTTTTATGCCAGTACCAGGCTGTTTTGATTACAGTGGCCTTGTAATACAGTTTGATATCAGGTATTGTGATCCCTCCTGCTTTGTTCTTCTTTCTCAAAATTGTTGCAGCTATTCAGGGTCATTTAAGGTTCCATATAAATTTCTGAAATATTTGTTCTATATCTGTGAAATATGTCATGGGTACTTTAATAGGGATTGCATTGAATCTATAAATTGCTTTGGATAGTATGGACATTTTGATGATGGAAGATTTTTTAAATTATATTTGGGCCAACTTACTTGAGTCTACTTTTTGACTCTGTATTTTATGAATCTAAGATATACATCATATTTTTGAGTATAAAAAGGGATGTTACATATCTCATTAATCATTTTTATGTTAATTACATGCTGAAATGATTTTCAGATACATTTTTTGTTAAGCAAATTATATTATTAAAGTTAACTTTATTTAGTTTTGTAATGTGGCCATTAGAAGTTTTAAAGTTACATTGTTTTGTATTTCTTTTGCATAGCGCTTGGATAGAGAGAATGTAAACGAATCAAAGGAGCTAAATATTTGGGTTTTAAATTCAAATGCCACAGTTTATTAAAAAGGTAGGGAACTTAGAATCATACATTCTTGCTTTTTCTCTGTTCTTCTTCAACAATATTAAGGTTTTTCAGTGGGGGGAAGTAAGAGGGAGGTACTGGATGAAAAGGAGCAGGTGGGCACCTAAAGGTTCTCCAGTATCTGTGTGGGAGTCACTGTCTGCTGCCCATGCTGAGGACCAACATGAGCTGTCCTCTCAGTGGGTCAGTACAGATAAGGCACCATCTGTAGCCTGTGTTCCTTGACCTTAGTTAGCCCTCACCAGCCCGCTGTGTGGGCTAACTCCACTTTCCAACTGCACTCCTCCTGGTTCCCTAATGCCCTCTTTTAAAGCTCTTGGCTACCCATGAATGGAGAGTGGAGCACTGGACTCCTGGAGGATTGGTGATATTGTGTACATGAAAGTCACTGCCCCAGCTAAGGCAGAATAAGTCACACTAGTTCAGTATCTGTCAAGTTGGAGACACCTTCCAACCTTTACTGTCTAACCTGTTTCATCTTTTATAAGAGTGTGTGGTCTTTTGACAGGCAGGGATACTCACCACTGTACTAATGAGGATGAGTTCTACAGAGCATGCGGTCTTTTGAGATTTCAATAGAGCCGGGCATTTTTTTTTTCACACAGATTTACTTAATTTTATGATGGTTTTTGTTTGTGGCTCATGATTCATATTTTGTTTACTTCCTTGGGCCCTGCTTCCCAGTGTAGGTTATGTGTAATTTCTGTGTTCACACAGTGGGGCAGGTTGTATTCCCCCAAATGGCCACAGCAATATTTTCAGTCCTTTGTGCTCTTCAGAACCTTGCCACTCTCATAAAGAAATGGAGTCTGTTTACCCCTCCCCAAAGCTGAGTGGGACCTTGTAACTGTCTTGATGAATAAAATGTGGTGGAAGTGAAGCTATGTGACTCAAAAGCTAGGTCTTAGATGATGGTATGGTGTCCAACTGGTGCCCATTGATGCCCCCCCTCTGTTCATCTTTAGAACTTTGCCCCTATGTTCTAAGAAAGCTCAAAGTAGCCCATGTTGAAGAAGATATGGAGATGCCCATGTGGAGAACAATTGAGGTCCCTTGATTGCTGCCAGTATCAACTGTCTTCTAGTATTCTAGCTGAAACTTCTGGCCTCCTAAAACAGAGAAAAGATGTCTGCATTATATTCTGTCTCAGTTTCTTATCCACTCATAAGAAATGTATGGATTTATGCTACTAAGCTTTATGTAATTACTATGTAGGCATAGTAGCAGAAACATACAGTATCCAGTACTTATCTATATTATTTCACCCACAAAACTACACATATTATAATTATCTGATGGCTTTTCTATCCTTCCTAGACTCTTAAGTTCCTTGTGGACATATCTAGGTTACATCTGTCAGTCTATTCCTTATACCTGGCACAGCATCTGCAAAGTAAGGACCTAACAATGTTCGAGTCATTAAAAGTGGGAAAGAAATAAATGAATTTGATTCCTGATGGAAAACAGGAGCTAAGAAATGAGAGGATTTGTTATGACAGTGATGACTGAGGGAAATAAGTACAGGCATAGTTCATCTGGATTTCATCAAGATATTTTACAGAGCCTTTCATGACATTTTTGCATAAGCTAAATTATAATGGTTAAGAGGATTTGTAGTCTCTTTTAAATCTACATCTAAGTCGTGTTGATGTAGAATTTGAATCAGCTTCAAGGGATGCTTTTAGGGGAATATGCCTAGAAATTTAACCTAGTCTTTTCACATTTGAGTAAAGATATTCATAATATACTTACCAAATTGGGTTAAAATATGTTAGCCAAAGAGAAAGTAACTGCACTAGATGAAAGAATCAGAATTCTAAAAGACTTTGGCCATCTATAAAAATGCACTAAGATAAACAGAATGAATTTAGCAGAGGTAAATGTAAAGTATACAATTTTTATTACAAAAAATATCAATGCTCTTTCTGAGTTGCTCAGTTTGTTAGAGCATCATCCTGAAACACCAAGGTTGCTGGTTTGGTCCCTAGTGAGGGCACATAAGTAATCAACCAATGAGTGCAAAAATAAGTGGAACAATAAATTCTCTCTATCTCCCTCTCTCTTTCTCTTTCCCTCTCTGTAAAATAAAAAAAAAAAAAACAATTGTAGTATATGTATAGGTTATTTAACATGGGTTCATTTGAAGGAAGAATGAGGGATTTAGATTGCCTGCAAGCTCACTAGTCAACCATAGTGTGAGGTGGCTGCTAAAAAATGTTCATGCAATCTCAGGTCTGTTCATTAAGAAAGTTTTTAGATCAAATGGAGATAAGAGTTCCACTGTAGTAGAGCCTTTTGTTTGAGTAAGTTATACATACTAAATTCTCAGTGTGCCCGACACTATTCTAAGGGCTTTTATGATATATCTGATTGATGTTTTTATAGCCACCCTATAGAGATAGATGCTATATTAATTCCTATTGTATTAAACGAGGAAACCAAACAGAGAGCTATTAAGTAATTTTCCCACATTGCACATCTATTTAGTAGCAGGGCTGGGATTTGAATTTATGCCAGAACTTGCTCTCTTAAATACTATCCAAGTTCAGGCACCTGATTTTGGAGACATGAGAAAGCTGCCATGTGTCCAGAAGAGGATAGTCAGGATGGTGAAATTGTGGCTAGAAATAACATTGGAAAGTGATCGAAGGAACTGAAACCCTTGAGTTGGGGAAGACAAACTGAGAGGTTGTTTCTGTTTTGCAAATGTGTAAAAGGTAGTTTATACTTAAAATATGAAAGAAACATCTTACAAAATAATTAATAAAAGAAGTGAATGCTGGGAGGTGCAGCAGGTGAGGAAGGACTATGGCAGTTAGGCTGCTACAAAGCAGATTCTGATAACTGGGGGAGCTGGTATATACTGTACGTCCACCTCCAGGTCTGAAATTTGAAAACTCTGGTATGTCCTTTGATTTTCTTCTTTATTGTCAATGTTCCATAGACTTGAACTAAGTTTTCCCCTATGGTCCAGAAACTTTTGTGATAGAGCAAATGTTTCTGCAGTATTTTAAGATTTTGTAGATTAATTTTGAATGTTGGTTAAATTATCATAGAAATAAATGTGCCCTGGGTTTTAAAATATAGCTGAAGAGTATGCTTTTGTTATAGAAATGTTATTCATGGAACTTAACACAGTGCTTGTAGCATAACACACATTCAATTAATGTTAGAAAAGTATTTGATATTTTTATTGAAATGTTTTTCTACATAAGGGTTTGTTAAAATTTTAAACTTTGATATAATCTATAAAATTTATATTTTATAAACATATAAATTCATAAATGTATAGATTTATATCTATTACAAATCAATTCAATACTTCATGTCAATGTATTATATAAATAATAAATAATATTTATCATATGTGTAATGATATGTTATGAGCATATAAATATAATAAATATTATATGACATGATATATAATTAATACTATATACATAAATCTACAAATATGAATAAACTCCATGGGTCATACATATAAGTGTTCAGCTTCTCCATTTCCTACACGTTTCTTAACTTCCTCCTGTGTATATTCTACCTACCATTTATACTTCTTATTCCCTGTACCTTTTCTCCCATTCTCCCCACTCCCCCTCCATACTGATAGCCCTCCATGTGATCTCTATTTCTGTGATTCTGTTCATGTTTTAGTTGTTTGCTTAGTTTGATTTGGTTTTTGTTTGTTTTAGGTTCAGTTGTTGATAGTTGTGAGTTTGTTGTCATTTTACTGTTTATATTTTTGATCATCTTCTTTTTCTTAGATAAGTTCCTTTAGCACTTCATATAATAAGCGCTGGGTAATGATGAACTCCTTTAACTTGACCTTATCTGATCTGGGAGCACTTTATCTGCCCTTCCATTCTAAATGATAGCTTTGCTGGATAGAGTAATCTTGGTTGTAGGTCCTTGCCTTTCATGACTTTGAATACTTCTTTCCATCCCCTTCTTGCCTGAAAGGTTTCTTTTGAGAAATCAGCTGAGAGTCTTATGGGATCTCCATTGTAGGTGACTGTCTCCTTTTCTCTTGATGCTTTTAAGATTGTCTCCTTATCTTTCATCTTGGGTAATGTAATTACGATGTGCCTTGGTGTGTGCTTCCTTGGGTTCAACTTTTTTGGGACTCTGTGAGCTGCCTTGACTTCCTGGAAGTCTATTTCCTTTGCCAGACTGGGGAAGTTCTCCTTCATTATTTTTTCCAATGAGTTTTCAATTTCTTGCTCTTCCCCTTCTCCTCCTGGGACCCCTATGATTCAGATGTTGGAGCATATGAAGTTGTCCCAGAAGTTCCTAAGCCTCTCCTCATTTTTTTGAATTCTTGTTTCTTCATTCTGTTCTGGTTGGATGTTTATTTCTTCTTTCTGTCCAAATTGTTGATTTGAGTCCTAGTTTCTTTCTGTTCACTGTTGGTTCGCTGTATATTTTCCTTTATTTCACTTTTCATAGCCTTCAGTTTTTTCTCTATTTTGTGACCATAATCAACCATTTCTGTGAGCATCCTGATTACCAGTGTTTTGAACTCTGCATCTGATAGGTTGCTTGTCTCCTTGTCATTTAGTTCTTTTTTCTGGAGTTTTGATCTGTTCTTTCACTTGGGCCATATTTCTTTGTCTCAGCATACCTGTTACATTGTAAGGGGTGGAGCCTTAAGGTATTTGCCAGGGTGGAGCAACCCTTTTACTGTGTTGTGGCACTCCCTGTAGAGAGGGGTCAGAGAGGGAGCAATGATGCTTGCTTGGCTTTTGCCCCAATTTCCATCACTTGTCTTGCTTCCCACAAGTGCTGTGCCCTTTCAGGCACTGATTCCTGGGTGGATGTGTTTGTGTACATTCTAGTATCCTGTGGGTCTCTCCAACAAACTCTTGTGAGGCTGGGAGTTTCTCCCATTGACACAACCCCCACAGGTTTTTACAGCCTGAGGTTTTGAGGCTTTATTTCCCTGCACTGGAACCTTGGGTTGCTCGGTCTGTCTTGCTCCCTAGTTGTTCCTCCTGGTTTATTCACATGCAAATATGGGACCCCCTGGTCTGCCAGGCGCCGCCTCACCTGCTTTGTCCTACAGCCACTGCCTTCCCACATGTCCTCTCTGGCCCCGGCTGCCCATCTTTGCTCCTTGTACCAATTTGAATGAATGTTTCTTCTTCAACTTCTTGGTTGTTGGACTTCCATACAGTTTGTTTTTCTGGCAGTACTGGTTATTTTTTGTTTTTAAATTTGTTGTTGTCCTTCTTTTGGCTGTGTGAGGAGGCAAAATGTATCTACCTACACCTCCACCTTGGCCAGAAGTCTGAAAACTTTCTTCTTTTTTATGGCCAAGTAGTATTCCATTATGTAAATGTCCCATAGTTGTTTTATTCACTCATCTATTGATAGACATGGGCTGCTTCCGTATCTTGGTGATTGTAAATAACAGTGTAATGAACTTAGGGGGGCTTATGTTCTTTCTAATTAGTGTTTTGAGTTCCTTTGGAGATATTCCTAGAAGTGAGATAGCTGGTTTGAAAAGCAGATCCATTTTTAATTTTTTGAGGTATCTCCATACTGATTTCAACAGTGGCTGCACCAATCTGCATTCCCAATAGTGCAAAATGGTTCCCCTTCCTCCACATCCTTGCCAGTTCTTGTTTGTTTATTTATTGATGATAATCATTCTGACAGGTGTGAGATGATATCTCATTGTGGTTTTAATTTGCATTTCTCTGATTATTAGTGATTTTGAGTATCTTTCATATGTCCTCTTTGGAGAAGTGTCTATTTAAAGCCTTTGTCCATTTTTTAATTGGGTTGTTTATCTTTTTTGCTGTTGAATTTTGTATGTTCCTTATAAATTTTGGATATTAACCCTTTATTACATGTATTGGTGAATATTTTCTACCATTTTGTGGGTTGTCTTTTTATTTTGTTGATGATTTCCTTTGTTGTGCAAAAACTTTTTAGTTTGATGTAGTCCCATTCATTTATTTTTTCTTTTTTTCTTTTGTTTCCATTACTTGGTGACATATATCTGATAATATATTGATGCGAGCAATGTCTGAGATTTTGCTACTTATGTTTCGTTTTAAAATTTTTATGGTTTCGGGTCTAACATTTAAGTTTTTGATCCATTTTGAATTTATTCTTGTGTGTGGTATAAGAAAGTGGTCTAGTTTCATTTTTCTGCATGTCTGTGTCCAATTTTATCAACACCATTTACTGAATAAACTGTCTTTAGCCCATTGTATGTTCTTGCTTCCTCTGTCAAATATTAATTGACTATAAATTTGTGGGTTTATTTCTGTGTTCTCTATTCAGTTCCATTGATCAATGTGTCTGTTTTTATGCCAGTAGCATTTTGTTTTGATTACCATGGCCTTATAGTATATCTTGATATTAGGTAGTGTGATTTCTCCAGCTTTGTTCTTCTTTCTCAGAATCACTTTGTCATGTGAGGCCTTTTGTGGTTCCATATAAATTTTAAAATATTTGTTCTAGTTCTGTGACACATCATTACAATCTTGATAGGAATTGCATTGAATCTATGGATTGCTTTGGGTAGCGTGGACATTTTAATGATATTAATTTTCCAATCCATGAACATTATATGCGCTTCCACTTATTTATATCTTCTATTTCTTTCTTCAGTGTCTTATAGTTTTCCAAGCACAGGTCTTTTACATCCTTGGTTAGGTTTATTGCTAGGTATTTTATTCTTTTTGTAGCAATTGTGAATGGGATTGTTTTCTTAATTTCTGTTAGTTCATTACTGGCATATAAAAATGCAACTGACATCTGGATATTAATTTTGTATCCTGCTACTTTGCTGAATTCATTTATCAGTTCTAGTAGTTTCTTGGTGTGATCTTTGGGGTTCTCTTGTACATTATCACATAATCTGCAAATAAAGATAGTTTTATTTTGACCTTTCCAATCTGGGTACCTTTTATTTCTTCTTGTCTGCTTGTTGTGGCTAGGACTTCCGTACTACGTAAAATAGAGAGGTAAAAGCAGACATCCCTGTTTTGTTCCCAATCTTAAGGGGAGCACTTGTAGTTTTTCCCCATTGAGTATGATGCTGGCAGTGGATTTGCCATATATGGCTTTTATTATGTTTAGGTATGTTCCCTCTAACCCCACTATGCTGAGATTTTTATCACAAATGGGTGCAGGATTTTATCAAATATTTTTCTGCATCTATTGATATTATCATGTCATTTTTATCCTTCGTTTTGTTTGTGTGTTGAATCACATTTATTGATTTGCAAATGTTGTGCCAACCTTGCATTCCTGGAAAAAATACCACTTAGTCATGGTGTATGATCTTTTTGATGTATTGCTCTATTCATTTGCTAATATTTTGTTGAGTATTTTAGCATCTATATTCATCAGGGATATTGGTCTATAGTTTTCTTTGTAGTGTCTCTATCTGGTTTTGGAAATAGGATAATGCTGGCCTTATAAAATGAATTTGGGAGCCTTCCCTCCTCTTGAATTTTATGAAAGTTTCAGAAGGAGAGGTGTTATTTCTTCCTGGAATTTTTGGTAAAATTCACCTGTGAAACCATCTAGTCCAGGGTTTTTGTTTGTTGGTAGTTTTTGATTATACTTCAATTTCATTAAGTGTAACCTGTCTATTAATATTTTGTGATCCTTCCTAATTTACTTTGGGAAGATTGTATGTTTCCAGGAATTTATCAATTTTGTCCTTACTGTCCAATTTGTTGGCATGTAGTTGTTCCTATATTTTCTTACAATCCTTTGTATTTCTTTCTGTCAGTTGTTATTTCTCCTCTTTCATTTCTGATTTTATTTATTTGGGTACTCTCTCTCTCTCTTTTTTTTGTTGGTGTGTCTAGTTGAAGGGTTATCAATCTTGTTGATGTTTTCAAAGAGCCAGCTGTTACATTCGTTGATCTTTTGTATCTTCTTTTAAAGACTCTATTTCATTTATTTCTGCTCTGGCATTTATTATTTCCTTCCTTCTACTCACTTTGGGTTTTGCTTGTTCTTTTTTAAGTTCCCTTAAGTGTAAATTTAGATTGTTTATTTGAGCCTTTTCTTCTTTTTTGAGATAGGCCTGTAATGCTATGACTTTCCCTCTTAGGATTGCTTTCCCTGTTTCCCACAGATTTTGGATTGTTGTCTTCATTTTTATCTGTTTGAAGGTAGTTTTTGATTTTTCATCTTGATCTCATTGTTGACCCATTCATTGTTTTAAAAACATGAGATTTAGCTTCCATGTCTTTGAGTGTTTTTTAGTATTCTTTGTGTGATTGATTTCTAGTTTCATAGCATTGTGGTCAGAGAAGATGTTTGATATGATTTCAGTCTTCTTAAATTTATTGAGACTTGTTTTATGTCCTAACATGTCTATCCTAGAAAATGTTCCATGTGCACTTGAAAAGCATGTATATTCTGCCACTTTGAGGTGAGATGCTCTGACGATATAAGTAAATCCATTTGATCTAGTGTGTTGTTTAAGGCCACAGTTCCCTTGTTTATTTTCTGTCTGGAAGATCTATCCATTGAAGTCAATGGGATGTTAAAATCTGCTACTATTACTATATTCCTGTTCTCTCATTTTATGGCAATGAAGAATCGCTTTACATATTTAGTGCTCCTATGTTGGGTGTGTAAATGTTTACTAGTGTTAATCCTTTTCTTGGATTTTTCCCTTTATCATCACATAGTGTCCTTATTTGTCTCTTTCTGTAATCTTGTTTTTAAAGTCTGTTTTGTCAGATGTAAGTACTGCTACTCCAGCCTTTTCTTCCTTTCCACTTGAATGAAATATAATTTTCCATCCCTTTACTTTTAATATGTGTGTATCTTTTAATCTCTGGGGTCTCTTGGAGGCAGCATATATATGGATCTTTTTTTTCTTATATTTTCAGCTATCCTATGTCTTTTGGTTGGAACAACAAAGCCATTTACATTTAAGTTGATTATTGATAGATACATATTTAGTGCGATTTTAAGGTCAGACTGTCTTCTTTTGTTTATGTGACTCTTGTTCTTTTTCTTCTTAAAGCAAGCCCTTTAATATTTGTTGAAGTGCTGGTTTGGTGTTAAGAAACTCCTTTAGATTTTTATTGCCTGGGAAGCTCCTTATTTCTCCTTGATTTTAAATTATAGCCTTGCTGGGTAAAGTAGCCTTCGTTGTAGGTCCTTGCTTTTCATCACCTTGAATATTTCATGACACTCCCTTCTGGCCTGAAATGTTTCTGTTGAGAAATCAAATGACAGCCTAATTGGTACTCCCTTGTATATAACTACCTGCTTTTCTCTTGCAGCCTTTAGGATTCTCTCCTTGTCTTTAAGTCTTGTCATTTTTATTATGATGTACTTCATTGTAGGCCTCTTTGGGTCCAACATGTTTGGGACTCTCTGAGCTTCCTGGACTTGTATGCCTTTTTCCTTCACAGGTTTGGGAAGTTTTCAGTCATTATTTCTTCATATAAGTTCTTGACCTCTTGCTCACTCTCCTCTCCTTCTGGTATTCCCATGATGCACATATTGTTATGCTTCATGTTGTCCAAAATGTTTCTTAAGCTCCCTGTTTTTCTTTTTTGTTGCTTCATCTGGTCATTTTCGTCTATCTTGTCTTCCAATCACTGATTTGATCCTCTGTTTTTTCTGACATACTGTTTATTCTTTCCAGTGTATTATTTATTTCAGATATTGCATTCTTTATTTCTGATTGGTCCTTTTTTATGGTTTCTATATCTTTTTTTATGCTGTTAAGTTGCCTTATAATAATTACTCTAAACTCTATGTTTGATAAATTGCTTGCTTCTAGTTCACCTACCCCTTCTTCTGGAGAATTCTCTTGTTCTTGCTTTTGAGGTCTGTCTTTTTGCCTTCCTATTCTGGCTGCTTATTTGAATATCTTTCTATGTATTAGGTATAGCTGCATAGATTCTTGTATAGGCTTTTGTCATATGCTGCTTGTGCCTGGCCCATGTCAACCAGTTTCAGCTATCAGCTATCCACTGCAATAACCTCCCTTTGTTGGGCCTCTTGTGTGCAGAAAGAACTTCTGTGCAACATGGCCAACTTTTATCAGCATTGTGCCCTTGGTAAGTTCAGCTATGGGAAGTCTCATAGAGCTCCCAGAGTTCTGCCTTAGTTGTTAAACTAAGCAGTTATATAGCCTCAACCTGTAATCAGCAGCCCTGCTTAAGTTCCTCAGGGTGGGTTAGAGTAATTCCTCTGGTCAGGGCTATTGCTGCCCTTCAGGCTGATGCCTTTTGGAGAGGAGTGCTCTGCCTGAGAAAGATGGCTCCTGAAGGTTAGGGAATGACTCATCACAGGGATACTGGCATGTGTTCCTTTAGTTCTCTCCCCAGAGCCACCAACCCTAGACTCTTCTCAAGTATCTCTAGTCAACTCTGCCCTCCCTCTGCCAGGGCCCAGAGTAAGTGGCTGCATGGGAAATTTTGTGTGTTTGCCTTCTAAGGGGCTCTCTGCCTCTCCAGCTGTCTCTGATGGACAGAAACCCTGCTGCTTTTCACAGCTTGATGTTATCTGGGTTCCTTTCCAGCTCTGGTGCTGTAGGCTGGAGAGAAAAGCTTGGGGTTTAGATCCCACATTTCTCAAGGGGAACCCCCCTGTACACTGACATATCCTTGCAGAACTTCAGCTGCTGCCCATGGGAGCTCAGCCAGCCCTCTCACACCTCCTCTGCCCTCCCTATCAGTCTCGTTGTGGCGAAGTGGTTTTTCTCTCTGTCCATTGTTGTAAGGCTTCTCTCCAGCTAGTGTTCAGTTGGTTATTCAGGATTATTTCTTTACAATTTAGTTGTAATTCCAGAGTGGTCCTGGGAGGAGGTTAGTATAGCTTCCACTTACTCCTCCACCATCTTGGATCCTATAAAATGTATCTTGAAGTAATCACTGTCTTCTCTAGGACCATGGCAACAAACACAATCACTTCTGGTTGGTACCCTTTTCCCAGACAAGATTTCATCCTTTTTTATGGCTGTGTCATATTCCTTTGTATATATGCACCACTTTTTTATCTGTTTATCTATTGAACACTTGAGTTGCTACCATATCTTGGTTTTGGATATAATGCTGCAATGAACATGATGTGTATGTCTTTTAAATTTAGTTTTTGGGTTTTTTCAGTTAAATACCCAGAAGTGGAACTGCTAAATCCTTTTGTCTTTTGCTATAGCCTTTGTTTTAAAGTCTATTTTGTCTGTTATAAGTATTGCTACCCTAACAGTTTTGTTTCCATTTTCATATCTTTTTCCATCCCTTTACTTTTCATCTTGTGTGTCTTTTGATCTGAAGTGGTTCTCTTGTAGACAGTATATGTAAGGGTCTTCTTATCCATTCAACCACCCTACATCTTTGATTGGAACACTTAAAACACTTGTATTTAAAGTAATTGTTGATAGATATGTATTTATTGTCATTTTATTATTCATATTCATATTTTTGATCTTTTTTTTCTTCTTAAAGAAGACCCTTAACATTTCTTGTAATACTGGTTTGGTGGTAATGAAATCCTTTAGCTTTTTCTTGCCTGGGGAAGCTCTTTATCTGTCCTTCAATTCTAGATGATAGCTTTGCTAGGTAAAGTAATCTTGGTTGTAGGTCCCTGCTTTTATCACTTTGAATATTTTGTGCTAATCCCTTCTGCATAGTTTCTGTTGAGAAATCAGCTGGAAGTATTATGAAAGCTCCTTTGTGGGTAATTAACTGCTTTTCTCTTGCTGCTTCTCCCCCCCTCCACCCCCCCACCCGGTACACCATTCTGGGAAATACTGCAATATTAGGTCGATGTGTGGAGTGGATGGAGCAAGCTCTTATTCCAAAAATCCACTTTATATAATGTCTTTGGATAGAGGACATATCAGGTATTAAACTGATAAGAGCAGATACTACACTCGATCTTACCCAAAAGTCTGAGAAGCAATCTCTTGCTGATTATAAGATTTCCTGTCTTTAACTTTTGCAATTTTAATTATGATGTGCCTTGGTGTGGACCTCTTTGGGCTCATCTTGTTTGGGACTCTGTGCTTCTCACACGTGTATGTGTATTTCTTTTACCAGTTTAGGGAAATTTTCAGTCATTATTCTTTGAAATATGTTCTCAATTCCTTGCTCTCTGTCTTTTCCATCTGGTACTCCTATTATGAAGATGTTGTTATATTTGTTGTTGTCCCAGAGGTCCCTTAAATTATTCTCATTCTTAAAATGTTTTTTATCCTTTTTGTCTGTTCTGATTGGGTATTTTCTGCTACCCTGCCTTTTAAATTCAATCCTCTGATTCATCAAATCTGTTGTCAATTCCTTCTAGTGTATTCTTCATTTCAGACATTACGTTTTTTTATTTCTGATATTTCTTTTTTATAGTTTCTATATCCTTTTTATGCTGTTGAAGCTCTCACTAAGTTCCTTGAACACCTTTATAACCATTGTTTTGAACTTTGTATCTGGTAGTTTACTTGCCTTCATTTCATTAATTATTTGGAGATTTTTCCTGTTCTTTTTTTGGGGGACATTTTTCTTTGCCTTCCCATTTTGGCTAGTTTGTTTGTTTCTATGTATTGGGAGATCTCCTAATCTTGGTAGGTTAGTCTTATGTAGTAGGTGTCCTGTAGGGCCCAGGGGCGCAGCCTCCTCAGTCACCTGAGCTGGGTGCTCCAGGTGCATCCTCAAGTGGGCTGTGTGCACACTCTTGTTGTAATTGATAATTGATTGCTGTTTGCATGTCTATGGGATGGATGGCCCCCTGGGTTGATAGGCTATGAGAACTGGCAGCAACTATAGTAAATTCTGAAGAACAGAATTCACTTCAGTGGGGCTCTGGCACCCACTGAGTCTGCTGCTTGAGTGTGTCACTCTGCAGGTTGTTGGGTGGTGTTTGACCATGGTTTGAAGCACCAGGTGCACTGGCTGTAGGACCCCCAGGTGCGCTGGCTCTAGAGCCTCCTAGGAGGTACAGGCCAAGGTCAGCTATTGCCTGTGCTTGCCACCCAACTTGAGCTACAAAGCAGTCTGCCACTTGTGCTGGCCTTGGAGGTGGTCAGGAGAGGCCAAGCTGTGAACAGAGTCTGGCTGCCACTAGTGCCAGGTCTGGGGCCACTTAGCAAGAGGTATAGGGAATGCCAAGGCCAGAGGCTGCTTATTTAGTGTTTGTGAACATTTGAGAGATTTTAGAAAAGTCCAAAGCATGAGCCAAGACAGGCTGTTTGTATTGAAAAGCCACTGGAGGTGGCTTGGGTGGGCCTGTAGGTTGGCTGGGGTAGGGTCTCAGGAAATCACCAGAGCAGGGCTAAGAGTGTTAATCGGGTTGCTGGAGAGTCAAATATTTTGTCTGCCTGTGTCTGTAGGGGGAAGGCTCAGCAAAGGAACAATGGCTTTTGCCAGCATTTCTGTCTGTGAGAAAGCTTCCCTCTAGCCCTCAACCTAAAGCCAAACAATCTAGTTCCTCCTGGAATGTTCTTGGTGCCTTTTGAATTGTTGCTTCAGTTTTGGGGCTCAGAGTGAGTGAGTCTGAATACATCCATGTGCCAGTGTTTTAAGAGAAATGCCTGGGACTCCTGCCACCTGCTGTCTCACTGAGCCACAATGCCCTGTGGTTTTTATAGCCAGAAATTATGGGGACTTCTTTTCCTGGCATTCAAACCCTGGGCTGGAAGGCCTGGTGTGGGGCAAGGGCCCCTTGCTCCTCAGTGGATCCTCTGTAGCCAAGACCCCTCCTCATTTTTAACAGCCACACCTCTAACCCTCCTACCAGTCTCAAAGTGGTTTTTTCTGTGTATCCTTAGTTGTAGGACCTCTGTTCAGTTTGATTTCAGGCAGTTCTCAGTGTTGGTTGCTCTGTATTCTACTTTTAATTTTGATGTGGTTGTGTGAGGAGGCAAGTACTGCATTTATCTATCCCACCATCTTGACAAGAGCCTCCTTAATAATTTCTTAAAATAAAGAAACGTGATAGTGTATTGTTTACTTCTGGTCATGTAGTTGCTCAGAAATTTTTGCCACTGGAATGACAGTATTTAAACTATTTCACTGGCATTAGAAAAACAAACAAAAATCCACTTTGTGGTGCTTGTGGCTTTCAAAGCATGATGCCATGTGTTTGAGATCAGTCTTTAAGTAATGTCAAGTTTCACATCTAAGCTGCAGTTGTATGAACCTGGGGCTCCTCAGAGCTTGATTTGATGCCATTTTGAATATTTGTACACCAGTAAAAGAAACGATTAACTTTTTTCTTGAGGGTGTATCATAAATTGTGTAAAGCCTTAGTAGAACTTTAAGAATTTGAATTAAATGTAGCAAGAGAGGACATCTGTTAGAAACCTAAATGATTGTACAAGACTAGTAAATGAACTGGGAAATAGGAACCATTGATGTTAATAATGCCACATATTTTCTTTTGTGAGACTTTGTTAATGCTTTTTAGCCCCCAGACTCAGAAAAATAAAGTGCTGTGAATCCAAATAATTATATTAAATCTGTCTGGCTATCTAAAAGAGCAGCAATCAAACAAACATCTTGACTTCTAGAAATATCTAAAAACTTGGATTCTCATTTATAAATAATTTTTGCACATGGCCCAAACTTCAGGCATGAAATAGAGGTCTTCAAATGTCAGTGTGGCCTCCGCTGTAGGTGGATAATAGGAACCTGAGTAGCTTGAGCAATTCCACGGACTATTGTTTCTCTTCCAAACATATAGCCCAAATCAGGCTAGATTTCCACATAGATCTCTCCACAGTGATTATCCTGTTTTCAGGATAAGGAGAAAGTGTAGGGGAGAAAGAAATTTGGATGAAGATGTTGAAGAGATAAAAGAGATGCATGAAAGTAGCTCATCAAAGTCTGCTTTTAGCAGCCACCTGTTGACAGTGAAGAAAAGATGAATCACCAGTTTAGGCCCATGACAGCTTTTCTGAAATGA